>NC_037671.1:3015002-3315002 GCF_003255815.1 Theropithecus gelada | reverse complement strand
AAGGCATCAGGCAACTCAGAGTAAGCATTCCCTTCTTTCAGAGAGGTACTTAATTAGAACTTCTCAAAAGGACATAATTAGAATTAGGGTTCAATAGGCAACATTTAGAATATGAGCCAGAGTGTTAGGTAAGCAGTAAGTTCTCCAGAACAGCCACAGAGCAGAGGAAAAGACATTTGTACCTGGCTGAGGTTCTCTCTGAAAATGTAGACACGATATGTCCCATCTTGAGCGGTTTGAGTTATCACAGTGGTGGGGCTGTGATACTACAGAAAGAAAACTGAAGAACAGGCTGTGCTAAGTATCTACCCTCTTAGTAACGTCTGACAGTCTAACACTCACTGGAGTATTAATTACTTGCTGAAAGAAATAAAAACATTTATGTTACTCCAAGAACCTTAAGGTACACAAAGTCCGTATTTTCAACACAAGCTCATAACATACGTGCATAAATCATATTATTACAATTTATGATTTTGAATTTACATAGTATAATTAAACTTTTCGCATATTCCTGTATGCGACATTAAATTAGAACCTCCCTTAGGAAACCATTAGCAGATTCACTGAATTTTCTATGGAACCATACAAATATGTTCATAGTTAAAAAGTCAGTATAAGTGTATTGTTGTATATATGCTAAATCTTTTAACAAAATTATAATTTTAATTTTAAAGTTACAATGAAGTTATACGTTAGGAAGCTTCTTTTTTTATGGAGTCAGTTTTCTAGAGATCTAAAAAATTGTTTCTCTCCTGAATATTTATCACAGCATGAACCCAGGATGAGAGAGGTTGGTTTAAAAAAAGGAAAGGCACAACTGCAGCAAGTACAGATACGAGATGCTGGTTTATGTCCATCTTCCCTCCCTGCAGCTCAGCACTTGGGTGGTGTCTTTGTGAGCTGTGTGCAGCTGCCAGGGGGCTGACCTCCAGGGGAGACCTTCTGCTGTGCACTTGTTCGTTTGCATGCTGCGATGACAGAGTTTTTCAAAATTGTCTTTAGAAGATGAAATGCTTAGTGGGGTTTTATTTACCTGCTTTAAGATGTATAAGCTATACTCTGTCTACCGTGTATATGCACACAGTGAGAAAGTAGATTCAGGAGAGGGAAGTGGAAGAAGAGTACCGGTTTATGATTGCAATCAAAATGATCTTCCCTCCAGCAAGCCAGTGCTCTGATTTTCCTTTTCCTTTTGTCACTGTTTCAGAGAAAGAAAAAAACCCAGGTGATATTTAATATGCCACAACTTAGACTTGAAACGCATATTATTAGAAACTGTTACTGTTATTTGTGAATAGACGCATATCATTAGAAACTGTTATTGTTATTTGTGAATAGCATAAGTTTGTGTAAACAGTTGTAATGACCAGAGTGCAGATCAGCAAGTGTTTACATAATCATTTTACATAATGATTTGATTTAAACTCTAATTTGAAAGCAATTTATCTTCCAAATTAAAATTAAGAGTAATAATTAATACTTGTAATAATTAAGCAGTTTTTTTTTTTAAGTCAGTAACCTGGGATTTGAGAATTTGATTTCTTTTGGAATAGCACACCACTCATTTGTAGATCCCCGTGCAGTAAAGTAACAGCTGTTGAATATCACAGGAAAAAGTTGGATTAAGGTCTCTTTTTTCTGTTTCTCCTGTTTTATAATAGATTCTATTCACCTTACAATGAATAATCTATCTTTTTTAGATCAGACAGGCCAAAAAGGCCATGTGAAAAGGCCCTTTTCAATTTGTGATTGTAGCAGCTGGTTCTTTTCTACTGCCCTGGCTTACTGTGCATCTGGAAGAAGACTTCTGGTAGCCGGAAGTCATTTCACGTCTAAACTCGTCCCCGTCCTTCACAGAAAGAAATGTTTGATGATGAATGTCAAACACACGTTGAATACTAACTTTACTTGGTAATTTAAAAATACTGATCATGATGAGTATTTTTGTTCTGTATTCTGTCAGTTTTGTAATTCCTTTATATATTCTAAGCATTTTTCTGCATGTAAATCTATATGAAACTACTAAAAGACATAGGACTTTAACAAAAGCATACATTTCGTTTTGATTATTCAGTTATCCAGCTTACTTATTACAAATATATGATTCTTGCGTAACTAGCCAATGGTAGCTAATAAATGCTTCTTCAAAGTTTATACCTGTAGTTTTGCTTTTAATTTACATTTCCTTTTTTGAACTCTTGCTTTGAATGATATGGAAATGCACATCCGAAATGCTGCCTGGAGCCTGTGAAGCACAGTCCTGAGTGAGTGAGTTAACAGGGGCTTCTTAACTATGCCTCCCTTTGTTTAATTTGGATTAAATGATTCTCTTTAAGGAAATGCCCCTGTCAGAACTTTAAAAATGTTATATATATACATATATATATGTATACATGTATAATCAGAAGATCAAAAAGCATTTTTATCTGTTGACACAGGTCTAATTCGTGAGGAATTTGTAATCTGCCTTGATACGCCCTCCCCACCCCCACCCCCAGCTTTGGCATTGAAATTCCTGTGTGTGGTGTGCTTGAAAGGAATCCCATCCTGCCTGTGTCTGTGGAGGCTCCCGGCCGGTGTTTGGTCAACAAGCAACAGTGGGTGGTCGGGCCGCTGTGCAGGACAAGGGCCCGCTGTGCACAGGAAAATGTGTTCAAAGGTGTTTAAGGGCCATGAGGAAGTCAGCCACCCTTCTGAGAGGCTGAGGCTGCAAATCAGTGTTCCCCACACTGTTGTAGACTGTGAGAAAACTTGCTGTAGTATGCATGAAGGATGAGAAAATACAGTAATCTTATTCACCTGGCTCCGCCTCTGCAGGCTTCCCTTAAGAAGGGTCTCTTCTGCCCTTTATGTGGTATAGAGTGTTTTAAAAAAATACTATTTAAAATCAGAAAGACTTGCACAGCTTTGAGTGGAAAGGATTTGACTGATAAGGTTTCCTGGAAGTCCTACAGAATTCTAGGTATAATAAGCATTTTCCATAGAGCCTTCTTAAAGTCCTTATCAGTTTTTTGCAGTGTTGTAGGATTTTTAGAGTTTTAATATAAACCTTTAAGTTTCTGAGCTTTCTGGAAGATTTTTTTCAGATCTATAGTTTAAGATAAAACTGAAGTCTTACTATGGTAGAAATTTCACAGTTGTTGGAAAAAATAGCAGATGTTTCAACTTGTTCACGGCAAATTGTCAAAGATTGTTTACTTTCTTTTAGAAAAATAATAAATTTTAAATTTTTGATTATTTTTACACTTCTAGTGAAGTGACTAGGATTGTTTCATTAATGTTCTGAAGAAAATTATTTCTGCAACTTCTGAAAACAAATTTTCCAAGAATTTTTCTCTTGTTAAAATTTCCAGAGGTATTTTTTTCTAATTTTATGTTAGTTTATAATTTGTTAAATGTATCTGCATACTTAAAATTAGAAAAAGAATTTTGAGGACGTCGCAAGCATATGTTATAGAAGCATTATTTAACTGGAAAAATAAAATACTAACTTTTGACTTCCAGTAGTTAAAAACTTCATTGTGTCTTTTTTTAATGTTAAGTGGTTAAAGGATTTTATTTTTTCCTTCCAAGATACTAATTTCAGACATTTGTCATAACATGTGTATCTTTTCTTTGATATATTGACAAAATAATAACTCAAATACTAGTGTGGGGAAGTTAAAAGATATAGCTAGATCCTAAGAATATTTATTTCCAGAATTTTGTTTTGTATAATTTTTCCTGCAAACATCACATACAATTTTGTAATTAGAAATACTACAGTGATGGTTTCCCATGCTACAGGGTGATGTGCCTGTTTGCAATTTTGTATTCAGAGTAAGCTGTAGTTACTCCTCGTTGAGAGATTACAACCACATGTTTTTGATCTTACAAGTACTTACTCATTTGAGTGCGTTTGTTACTGTGCTCACTATCTTTAAAATAGCCAGACTGAGGTCTGTAACAAATATTATAAAATTCTGTTACAGTTTTCACTGTTCTTTTTTTTTTTTTTTTTGAGACAGAGTCTCACAGGCTGGAGTGCAGTGAGGTGATCTTGGCACACTGCAGTCTCTGTCTCCCAGGTTCAAGCAATGCTCCTGCCTCAGCCTCCCGAGTAGCTGGGACTACAGGCATGTGCCACCACGCCGGCCAGTCTTTTTGTATTTTTAGTAGAGACGGAGTTTCACCATGTTGGTCAGGCTGGTCTCGAACTCCTGACCTCAAGTGATCCGCCCACCTTGGCCTCCCAAAGTGCTGGGATTATAGGCATGAGTCACCGCGCCCGGCCACACTGTTACTTTTTTATTGCTTTTAGTATTTTTGGAATGTAATTTCCATTTTAAGACATAATTTTCACACTTGCTCTATGTGTAGAGGCAAACTTTTTATACATTTAAAATGACACCACCGATCAGGGTCCTAAATTGTACCAATAGTGATCAGAATCATGTCTTGTCTGTGTTGTTTTTGGTGGCGATTTAAGGTTTCTGATTTAAATGAGTCATAGAGTCAGAATTTTATAGCTAAAAAGACTTAAAATTGCATAGTATGAAGCCCTAATCTTTACAGGTATATTTTACAGGATAGGTCAGCGGCTCCGTGAGCTGCTACAGAACCTAATACCAACTGCATGACCATGAAAATTCTCAATACAATTAGTCCCTGCCTCAATTTCAAACTTGGGGAACAATTTGGTAGTATTGGCCCAAATGAAAACATAGTTATCACCTTTTCAGCAGGGCCAAAGGTAATAATTTCCTACTTGAAAAAAGGCTTTTTAAAATTTTTCATCCAGAAAAAAAAATTCTAGCAACAGTTAATTTCTAGAGAAAATTTACTGCCAAGAAAACAAGTAACCTCTCAAAACTCCTATCAATGCAGCATTAGTTTGAAAAGGGCAGAGTCAAGCGCAATTTTATGTTGTTACGGGATGTTAAAAACTGCACCCGGGGCCAGGCACGGTGGCTCACACCTGTAATCCCAGCACTTGGGGAGGCTGACGTGGGCAGATCACAAGGTCAGGAGTTCAAGACCAGCCTGGCCAACATAGTGAAACCCTGTCTCTACTAAAAATACAAAAATGAGCCGGGCGTGGTGGTGCATGCCTGTAATCCCAGCTACTTGAGAGGCTGAGGCAGGAGAATCACTTGTACCCGGGAGTTGGAGGTTGCAGTGAGTCAAGATCATGCCACTACACTCCAGCTTGGGCAACAGAGTGACACTTCATCTCAAAAACAAAAAACAAAAAAAAAAACTGCACCTGACCACCATATGCTTTAGGTAGTGTGTATAGTTTTTTTAAATGAGATATTGCTATCATATTGTAAGATGAAACAAAACAAAATAGACTGATACGTGAAATATTTAAAGCCTTTTGCTGATTTTATATTTTATAGAAACTATGTTTTTTTCTGTTTTTAATAGAAATGCTTACCATGAAACCAGTTCATATTTGTAATAATTTTGTGAGTTAGAAATATTAAGTCATGTAATTTAAGACGAGTGTCAGAATTATCGAGCTTTTTTTTTGGACACTTGGTCATAAATAATTTGTGACGGCTGATATTTAAAACGTTTGTATTACTTTTCAAAACATAAGCTTTTTAATTCTCTATAAAATAACTCTGAGATCATTTTTTGACAGTAAGAAAAATGCCAGTGTTAGGGAGAGAAATACATTTCTAAGCTGGTACCCACTGTTGAGTTGACAGGGCATATTATGCATTTGTGTGCAGCTGTGAAGCGCTACCTTCTGGACACTCAGCAAAAATACATCTTCCAAATGTATTCCAGAGCGGGTTAGTCCTGAGGGGCGTGTGCTGTTCCAGCTGCCAGCTGCCCGCTGCTGTGTTGTACTTATGGTAGTGCCGGGCACCAACTGGAAAATTCCTTCTTGGTTGCCTTTCTTTTCCTGATACAGAAAACTGATGATGTGCTTTCTAATAGAACAAAAGCATAGTAATACAGTTTCTGTTATTAAAGGAAAAAATATATCAATCTTTTAACCATTGCAAAACTCAAGATGTATTTAAACTATACAAATGGTTTAATATTAAACAATTTAAAGTTATACAAATACCAGTTATGAGGAGAAAACTTTTTCTGAAATAATTGTATTTTTGCAGAAATGGTATATGTGTACTTTTAGGAAACTAGGAGGTGTTTTCCTTCTTAATCACAAATTCATAGTCCTGAAACCTTCAAGAGTAAGTGAAATGTAACATTTTAAAGTGTTTTTTATACTTTAAAAATGTACATTTTAATATAAATTATAAGTTTTTATATGTATTTTTAATGTGATGCTTTGGGCCCCTTTATTTTTCTCTTTAAAGTATGTTAGAAAATTCATATTTTGATATTCATTTCCTGAATCCCACAATTGATAGAAGTGATACCTGTATAAACTTCAAAGGAAAATGTCATAAATCACTAAAACGTCCACACACAAATGTATTTCTGTATGAAAAAAGTCAATTAGAAAAATAATACTTTCTTCACTGTATTTTTTTACTCTGTATCACATTTTTTTTGTAACATAATGGGTTATATAAGTCTTCTTATCTTGGCTGTAATATTTTCCAAAATACAAATGTATGCACAGCATTTATTTAGCACAGTGGCCAAAACATAGTAAGTCTTCAAAAAAATTTCTGTTGCACTAAAAAAATTTGTTCAAATGATTTAATTTCTTTTGAAGACCCACCAGCGAGACTCTGTGAGGATCCGGACAGAGGCGGTAGCGCCGCGTCCAGCGGCCTCACCGGGATCAGGCCTTGTCTCACCGCACAGTCACTATTTACCTCCTCTGCTCAGCGGTTTTTTGCTCTAGTTTTGTTGTTTATTATCTGCTGGTTTATTTTCTGCCTCTACCACCAGAATGTAAACATCTTGAGAGCAGGGCTTTAGATACTGTTCATCACTTTATCCCCGGGCCTGCAGTTCCTCGCATGTGGGAGGGTGCTCAGTAAATACCTGTTAAATGTTACTGAATAGTTCGCATTATCAGAGGCACAAAAATACTACTTTAATTTGTAAATATGTTTCATATTAGCACCTGAAAACAAATCCATAGGCTTTTAATATTCTATTCAGTTACAAAATAAAAAATATATTTTTTAGTGTCAGTCACTGACTACATGTGGCGGGAGTTATTTGTGGAAGGTCCAGTGACTGTGGGGAACATGGAGATACATTTACTTCTTATCCCTGAGAAAACAGCAGTCTTTGGTGGAGACAGGCAATACGTAGCTGTTAATGAACTGCAGACGGTAGAATGTGAAGTCAATTAAATTATATACATTCTCACTGCTGTCAGAGGGCAGAAAATATAGGTAGCACTTTGGGTAGATGAGTAAGAGGTGACCTTGACCTTGTGTAATAGCTGTATTTCAAGTGGTGTCTTTCAAGATGTGGGTTTAAATGGATGAAGAGGGAAAAAATGAGTGAGGCCTTTCCAATAGAGAGGATAGCAAATAAGGCAGGAAAATGTAAGGTGCATTTTTGTAGGGAGAATATTTAAGTATTTAAGTGTCCTGTGCACACTACTGTAAATACTCTGTGAATGCACATTGAATTCAGTTTATTTTAAAGCTCTTTGAATACTCAGCTAAAGAGCTTAGAGTGGTGTTGTAGACTAACAAGGTAAATTTTACCACTTCAAGCCAATGTCCTTACTAACTGGTTTGGCATTAGGAATTCTATTCCTAATGGCTTTTGTGATCCATTTTAGAAAAATTGTTTCCTAATTCTCAGCCTAATTTGGATTGGAAAACATTGGGGTAGACTTTATCCTGCCGGTTTTCTGGAAGACCTCTGAGAAGAGAATCAAAAAAGCAGTATTTGAGTGTGAGACAATAAAGACAATTTCTTGATAGCAGTAGAATGTTCTGGCTTCTGGAATACGAAGTGTGAGGTGAAGAGGATCCACACTAGATGACTGGCGTCAAGAATAGCAATAGGGAGTGAAATCACATGTGTCCAAGAAACAAATAGTGGGATTTGGGGATTTAAATGTAAAGTGTGGCATTAAGGGAGAAGTCAGGGGAGATTTATGCTACAAAAATGTGTAAGTCAGCTACATTTAAAGGAACAGAAGAGTCCGAACTCCATTACTTTCTTTCCTAGTGCCAAAAGTTGCTTTGCAAAATATGATTTTTTCCTGCTACTTTTTGTGTGTATAGCTTTATCCTCCCACCACCACCCAGTTTTGCCGAACCGAGAATTATTTTTAAAATCTATTTAGAGAAAATAGTTTTTAATTTTATTTAATAACTGCTTTATTTAAGAGTGGAGCAATTGAGCAAGAAATAGCCTCAGAGAAGCAGTCCATTAAATCAACTAAGCAAGAATACATAGAGCCTACAGAAATCTCTGCTTTCTTCCCCAGCTAACCCAGGCCTGCACAGCCCCATGCTGGATCTCGATAATGACACACGTCCCTCAGTGTTGGGCCATCTCAGTCAGACAGCGTCCCTGAAGAGGGGCAGCAGCTTTCAGTCTGGTCGAGACGACAGTAAGTATCTCCCTCTACTGCCACTGGGCCCCTTAAATTTGTACTCGTGTAATTTCAAACATTCATCTCTTGGAGAATTCCCCAATTTGTGTTGTTACCAGTGCTAAGTATTATCAGCCATCATCTCTTTTGCTTGTTATAGTAACTACCAGTAATTTAATAATTAAAGTATATACTACATTTAAAGAAATGCTACTTGATTTTTAAGTCATTGGGTGCAGGTCAGTGTTTATTAAACATATTTAGTTCAAGTCTAATTTTACTCTTTCTGTGGTTGATTTTTTTTAAAAGGCCACAGAAAAAAATTCTGTGAGAACTGCATTAAGATGGAATTTGCAACAAAAGTAGTATCAGCATACCGTTTTTGATGAAATTTAAACTTTGGTTTGGAAAGAGGGATTGGCTGTTAATTAACCATAAAATAATTGTTAATAATTTTTCCTAAGATGAAGCATCTAGAATTTTAAGTATGTTTCATTTCTGAACTTTCTGGAGTGGATATTTACCGTTTCCCTATTTGAGATACAACGTGATTGACTTTCAGGCATTCATGCACCCAATCAGAGCCACTAGTCAGGAGCCGGTTGTGATCTCAATAACAGATACGAGAAACCTAAATACACTAACAGAAATATCTTACATTATATTAAATTCAGATACCTCTAAAGTTGTTTAAAATGTCTTATTCTTACAAGCATTGCAGTAGGGAATTTTTCTAAGGTTTTATTAATATAAATGAATGTTCATCATAAGAGCACCTTAAAGTTGGATGATTTATTTATACTAAATGAAAGGCTTCCATAACTGTTGGTATTCCTTCTTCTTGTCTGATTCTCGTTCCTCTCCCAGCTCACCAAACGTTAGAATAAACAATGTTAGATCAGAACTGTTTGCTCCTACATTCTGTGG
This sequence comes from Theropithecus gelada, assembly GCF_003255815.1. Taxonomy (NCBI): domain Eukaryota; kingdom Metazoa; phylum Chordata; class Mammalia; order Primates; family Cercopithecidae; genus Theropithecus; species Theropithecus gelada. The sequence goes on along the minus strand of NC_037671.1, from coordinate 3,305,593 downwards.
GACAGCGGCTAACATTATATAATGTTCAATGTAATTGCACAGAGGAGCTGAGATCTTTTGAAACGTTATTCTTGGGAAAGATACCATATAAGAATCCATTTGCTGCAATGTTAGGCTGTGTTAGTCTGTTTGTGTTGCTGTAAAGGAACACTGAGGCTGGGTAGGAACACTGAGGCTGGGTAGTTTGTAAAGAAAAGAGGGTTATTGGCTCACGGTTCTGCAGGCTGTATAGGAAGCATTGCACCAGCATCTGCTATGGGAGGCCTCAGGAAGCTTCCAGTCGTGGCAGAAGGCGAAAGGGGAGCCAGCGTGTCACATGGCAGGAGAGGGAGCGAGGGAGAGGATGGAGACACCAGGCCCTTTTAACCCGTTTCCCGGTTAGGGAAAAAGGTGCAGCTCACTGCTGATGCTCACTTAACTTCACATAAACACACTCTGTGAGCCAATCTCGCTGATTTTCGATGTGAAAACAAAATATAAAAACTGTTCTTGGAATTATTTCTCAACAGAACGCGTCGCTAATCCTGATGTAACAGAAATCTATATGGCTTTCCATTAGGATTAGAGACAAGAGTGTTCTCAGGGCACACGGGAAATGGGTGAAACAACTAGATCTCCTGTGAACTAACAGAGCGAGAACCCACTCATTATTGCGAGGATAGCAAGCTATTCGTGAGGGACCCGCCCCCATGACCCTCCTCCAACATTGGGGATCACATTTCAACATGAGGTTTGGCGGAGACAAACATCCAAATCAGTCAAAGGCAAATCTTTCAGTGCTTCCATTTTTAGATTTTCTTGTCCTGTTTTTCACCTTGTCATTGGACCCTTGACACAGCCGGCCATGGCCTCGCCCTGTGTCTTGCCACCTGCCATCTGGAAAACAGGCGTTACAAAGTACTGTTGGGAAGAAGAGACCGTAACTGCTGTCTCCAGATGAAACTCGTTCACCTCAGATTACCATCGTGCTGTATTCAATTGGTTAATTGACTGTTCTGTTGGATCCTGAGCTGTGAAGGCAGAGCCTGCCTAGTTCAGCATTCAGGAGCCTGCCTTGTTCAGAGTGAGTTTTGATCTTGAGTGGAGCCACATGATAAGCACACGGTTCATCCTCAGTAAATATTGTCTGAATACACAAATAAAAGTTTACAGTGTTCCCTTAAGTAAAGAACCATTACTTTCACACCTGTGAAAATGAATTTAAAACTTTTTCCTGCAACTCTTAGCATAGACAAAGGGCTAATATGCCTAATAAATAAATAAGAGGCTCTAGAGCCTACACAGAGGAAGTGTTATCGGTCCTTACACGTGTGAACAGACACTCCACCTCACAATAGTAAGAAGAAAGGGAGTGTAACACTGCAATGAGATTTGAGGTTGGCAAAAACTCTGAGTGCTTATCATTTTGTTTTGGGTTTTCTATGTTGTTTGTTCATTGCACACGTCACACTGGTGGAAGTGCACATAACCCCTTTGGGGGCAGGTCAGTAGTATCTATCAAAATTACACTCCAGGTGCTCTTCGTCCCAGCAGTTCTTGTTCTGGAAGTTTTCTACGCTTACACCTGAGCATGTGCTAAATGATGTAGGTATACAGTTATTGGTTGAAACATTAATTTTAATTGCAAAAGACCAAAGACAGTCTTGTCCATTGGAAGGGAACTTGTTAAATTACGATACATCCAAAATGTGAAAGGCAGTGTAACTGTGGGGAGAAAAAGAGGAAGCCTTTGCCTTATGTTTGAATACAGAAGAACTCCAGGATCCATCTCGCTAAATGGAAAAAGCCAAGCTTCAAAAGAGTGTGTTTGCCATGCTTTCATTTGTGTAAAAACCAAAAACGTGTAAAGAACAGTTGGGAGGGGGAAAGACACATTTATACTTGCTTGTGTAGATAAAAAGCATTTCAGAAAGAGTCATAAGTAACTAGTGACAGTGGTTTCTTCTGGCTGGGAACTAGGCATGTGGGAGTGGTGGGGCAGGAGGTAGACTTTTCACTGTGTACCTTTCAAGTGTTATTTTCTAACCATTATTACCTGATCAAATAACTATTTAAATTATTAAATCCTTAATAAAATAATTACATAAATTAATAAATATATTAATAATTTATAAGTATATAAAGTAATACATATACATAAATTTTATTAAGATAGTTTATAAAATTTGCCCCTTCTTCACTGGACTAACAACAGCAAATCCTTTTGCTTGAGGGTATTTGGAAAGGAAGCTAGCAGTTAGCCTGGCCGAGGGAATAAAAGTTCTCGTGGGAGTCCACCTGCCCCTGAAGCTGCTGAGTAGGAGTTAGAGCCTGATCCGCGGCATCGCTGTGCTGTGGACTGGACAGGGTGGACTCTGCAGTGCCCCTGCCATGGCCACCGAGTGGATTGTGGGGCAGGAGGCAGCTGGGAGGGAGCAGGGCGAAGGCATGGCCCTGGGGGTAAAAAGAAAGAGGGGAGACAGAGGAGATGGGTAGTGGGTCCTGAATTTCTACACTTGCTTTATTCCCATGAACCTATTCTTCCCACAAGAAGTCTAAGCCCTCATTTCCCAGTTACAACAATAGCTGTGTTAAATGATGTATAGTCAAAGAGGTTTCAACGTTTCTAGTTTTTCTTAAATTTCTTGATTATAGGCGGGGTTATTTAGTGTGTGATTGCACTTGAATGTTTCTTTGTGACGACTGGATGCCTCCCTGCATTCTCACTTCTAGGGTGTATGATGGCATTTCTCACAGGCTGATATTAGCTGGAATTTCACAATTGACTGCAGAGCAGCCCCTGCCTTTGCCGTTGGAAGGCATGACATTTTGAAGAGACATATACTATCCAGAGGACAAGGCTGACAAGTCAAAGCCACCTCCTCTCGGTAGCCCTCCCAGTCCTGAGGCTATGGCCACCCGGTCCCTCGCCCTGGCCTGCTGGTCAGCCGTGATGGGGAGGGGCTCTTCCTTGCCAGAGGGCAAGGAGGAAAGCGGGAGTGTCTGGTGACGAGTGTACCGCTGCCAGTGTCAGCCAAGTGGGCTGCGAGCTTCCACGCAGACTCAGGCTGTTCCTAGTGCATGTTTGAGTTTTGGCGGGGGGTGGAGGGGGTGCACCAATATGCTCAAAGATGTTTTCTTGATTCAAAAGTATAATCATAGTATTTTATTCTTTTCCCCCTTAGCGTGGAGATACAAAACTCCCCACAGGGTGGCCTTTGTTGAAAAATTGACCAAACTCGTCTTGAGCCAGCTGCCTAACTTCTGGAAGCTCTGGATCTCCTACGTTAACGGAAGCCTCTTCAGTGAGGTGTGTATATGGACCCGATTAGAGGTGGAGCTGAGTCACTGCATTTCTGGTCTTAAAAATGTTAGATTTAAGTGATTTTTTAAAATGTAGAGGCCCAACATCTCTAGCCATCGTCATAGTTTAAGATTAAAGTGTTATAAAGCCCTGTCACTTAGTAGCTATATGACCTTGAACAAGTCACTTTTCCTCATGTGCAAAAAGAGACTAGTCTGGGCATCTGTCTCAAAAGGTGGTTGTAGGGATTAAATGAGAAAAAAGAAAGCTTGAACTCTTCAGGGACTCTGAATTGAGATAATGCCAGTCAGGCCCCATTCTGGGTGATGTGCGGTAGACTGTGAACAAATGATGAAACAAGGATAACACCTTGGCAGCCTGCGCCCAGAACAAAGTAATCCATAGAATGTGTAATTTCCTTCAGAAAGAATGTGAAGATTCTGCAATCTAGCCCCACCGTTACCAGCTTACAGAAGTTTTTATAAGCCCGTCCATCTTCTGCAGTCACACATTTATTAATGCTTTAGTATCTTCATATGACTGGTAGCAGAGAAGGACATAAGGGAATGTCTCTGAGTGTTATGTGTGGCACGTGCAAGTCAGTCACTTTCTAACCTCACCTCAAGTGCGCCCTGAAAGGCCTCCAGCTCCTGGACGTAGATTCTAGCGCCCTTTGCCCCAGGCTGCCAAGGGCACCGCACCTGGGGGACTGAGAAGACAGGTGTTTCGTGTCTGTGGGAGAACTCTGCACGCCAGGAGCTCTGGGGGAGATGGGGCTTCTGAGGGTAACGGCTACTTTCTGCTTCTTTTTGACTTGGCAGCACACAAAGTGGACATGGACAAAGGCTAAAACTGTTCTTGTTTTTTTGCATAAAGGCGCAGGCTTTGTGGTTTAAGACCTCTCCTCCTTGGCAGAAAGTGGCTAAGTGTTGGAGCACCTCAGGTGTCTCTGGAGTCTCATTTGACCATGAACATAAATTCATGCTGTTAAGAAAATAGAGATGTGCTCTGGAACTTTTTTCTTTGTATATTTGAACTCCAAGTGCCTACTACCCCTGTTGTAAACCCACTGTATTCCTGCAGCCTTCTTTATATGAGTGGTTGGTTTGCCAACCTATAAAATTTACTATGTGCGTAAAAAGAGAAATGTGTAATGCGTGAATACACACTCCTTAGTGCAGAAAAACCAATCTGGTAAGCACAACTTATCAATGCATTTTTTTCTTTAGTTTCAGTAACCGGTTACTTTATAAGTGAACATTCAAATATTAAAGCAGTACACAACTTTCTTTTTTTTGTTAGTTATGCATGAACTCTATTGAAAAGTTAACTATGCAGAGGAAGTTCTTCCATGAAACAAATGTCAGGTTTCACAGGTCTACATACATAAGAGTTGCTTATTGCTGGCTTAGGAAGATAATACTTTAATTTCAGTTTTGTCCTGATACGTTTTTCCAGTACTCTGCTTTTGTGTGTGCCACCATCAGTTTGTGCCTCTGTGAATGTCCGCTGGGTGAGCTGTGGGGCTCACCGTGCCGAGGTCGAGCATCGGGTCCCTTGCCATCTGCACAGTGGCAGTAGTGGCACCGCGGGCACCGGCTTCCTCTCCTTGTCTGCTCCGTTCCTAAACCAAATTGTTCATATGGGCAGAAAAGATTAGATGCTTCCCTGTCATGCCTTTGGACAGATGGCGTTCATAGGTTTTCGCATGGAACACTAGGAGCATAATGGAAGCATCCAATGTCTATCACCTTCGGCAAATTACTTCTCTGCACCTACTTCCATAGGGCTGGTTTGAGAATTCAGTGAGTTAGCATAAGTGAAGTGCTTATAATAATGTCTGACAGATAAGTAAGAGTTTGCTCTTATTATTTGGAATAAAATTTTTTCCAGTATTTCCACTATTTGAGATCTCATCGGCCTGGCACACAATAGGTGTTCAGTGAACAGAATTTTGTAACATTAGAAAATAGTAGACTGATGAACTGCTGGAGTAGAATTGAATAATGTCAAGATGAATCAACTCATCTAAAGAATTAGTCTTTTAGGGCTGGGCGCTGTGACTCACGCCTGTAATCCCAACACTTTGGGAGGCCGAGGTGGGCAGATCACAAGATCAGGAGATTGAAACCATCCTGGCTAACACGGTGAAACCCCGTCTCTACTAAAAATACAAAAAACTAGCCGGGCGAGGTGGCGGGTGCCTGTAGTCCCAGCTACTCAGGAGGCTGAGGCAGGAGAATGGCATGAACCCGGGAGGTGGAGCTTGCAGTGAGCTGAGATCGCGCCACTGCGCTCCAGCCTGGGCGACAGAGCGAGACTCCATCTCAAAAAAAAAAAACAAAAAACAAAAAAAAGGATCAGTCTTTTAGGACATGGATTTTAAACCATAGTGTTTATTTCCAGCAGTGTTTTTCCCTCGTTCGCATCAGTTCCTGCAGGTGGCCCACCACACATGGACAGTAGTTGCCTTCCCTGCAGTTTTTTTGAGTCATAAGATTCCTAAGAATTTTTGATCTAGGATATTTTAGTGAAAAGGGAGTATGTTTTGCTTTCTTACAGATGATACCTAATTATATAGCAAACATATGAATGAAATATTTGGTTGTAGATGAAAAATAAATGATCTGCTTCAGAACTCATGCACAACATTAATGTTGACATGAAAAAATGACTCTTAGTTGGTTGTGCTGAATTGGATATGCCTATGATATTTCTACCTATGTTTATAAACGTAAAGCGTATAGCAGTAATTATTAATTACACGTAATGTGCTCTGCAGATGTGGGCATGTCTGAAACCGTGTGCTCTCTTCTGAAGAGCTGGAGGAAAGAGCAGAGGAGCTGGGGACACTTGCTCCCCTTGCCAGTCTACAAGTGAAACCCAGATGCTGGGTTAAATTCTGGGAAGAGTTCTGGGGCTTTTGATAGCTATTTAATCTCACACAAGAAAGCATGATAGTTTTTAAACACAATTTACTTGAATTTTCTTATTTTTCTTGTGATAAAATTATCTTGTTGTATTAAGAGCCCATCCGTTAAAAATTCAGATGAAGTTTCCAACAGTTTAAAAAATAGTCAGTTCTTCAAGCCAGTGAAGGCCACGTGAAGTAACAAATGTGAATCAAAACAGTGAAATCCATCCGTTGCTCTCACCACAAAGTAGTTTTGGTCTGTGTGTGCAGGAAAGAGTTCAGGTTTCTAGCTAACGAAATGGTTAATGGTAGGTTAAGATCTCACCTTTAGATAGATTTTAAATATAGTGTATTTTTAGATAAAAATCTTTAAAAACAGCCAAATAATTGTTAAATATTAAGAGTCAACATTTTAAAAAGTTACATAACTCAATAATATGCAAATTAAAATGCCTACATATTCCAAAATTAGATTTTCTTTTAAAAATAGGGCAAACTTTACATAATCCATTGTGTTGGAGATATTCAACTCTTTATTAAATTAAAACAGTAAGTAACAACTGAAAGGGGTCTGCCACACAACTAGCCCCCCCCTGCTTTTCATATATTTGGAGACAAGTCCTTGAATTTTACAGAAGTACTGTCCAATAGATTTCATCATGAACACTTGTTTGTTGGGCACAATTGTTGTGGCAAAATTTAGCCTTAATTTTTATATATTTTTTAACAACAGATTTTCACTCTTTTCTTTGATTTAAAAGTGTGTAATAGAACAAATGACTATGAAATAATCTTCCCATTGCACAGTCTTACTATGTACAAAGTTTGGTATCAGGTGCTGTGGAGGATACAAGCAGAGGAAATGCCCTTTGACAGACACTCGCAGTTTTATACTGGCCTGTGCCTCCCTCCGCAGCACCGTGGAGCCGGTCCGCGTGAGTCAGGGGCCCCAGGGCCACAGAACCAATAGGGTGCGTATGCTGTACCTGCACTCACACACACACATACGCGAAGAGGTCTATTGTAAGGGGTTGGCACATGTCATTACAAAGACTGACAAGCCCCAAGGGTCTGCAGGATGCACTGCCCAGCTGGATAGCCAATGCTGTCAGTTCCAGTTTGAATGCCAGCTGGCTCAAGACCTAAGGAGAGCGCATGTTTCAGTTCAGCTGTGAAGGCACATAAAGCCCACAGTGTCTCAGCTTGAAGGCAGACAGACAGGAGGAGTGCCTCTGACTCGTGGGAGGATCAGCTCTTTTGTGCTGTTCAGGCCTTCAACTGATTGAGTGAGGCCCACCCACATCCAGGAGAGGTTCTGCTGTGCACAGTGCATTGATGTGCGTGTTAATCTATCCAGAAACAACTCACAGACACACCCAGAGTCATGTGTCACCAAATGTCTAGCACCCTGTGGGCCAGCCAAGATGACACAAAATTAACCTTCACAAGGTCCTTGACAAAGATTTAGCTCCTGACATTCCAGCAGGTGCTGGGCTCCGCAGCAGTGTCTGAATTCAACAAGCAAAGCAGTCCTCCTAACCCCCGACCTCCACACAAAGCTCTCCAGTCTCTGCTCATCCAATTTCCCAACATCTTCACCTCCGGGAGAAGAACTGGGCGTGTTAGGTTTTTCAGGAGCATGTCATAGGGTCACTCCTGGCACATCTGCCTCCCAGGGCCACTCTCATGTGGAGACCCAGTGTATTCGGGGCATTTACACTTTCTTAAGTGTATTCAAGTAGGTCTTGGAGAACCTTAACCCTAGGCGATCGTTTATTCACCAGGGACCAGGTACTGAGACACACATGCATGCATGCACACATGCATACACATGCATGCACACACACAACAGACACAACGCGTCATGTACACGTTTACATGTATGTAAACGTAATATAACACGTGTGTAAATGCATGCATGTACAGTCAATATGTAGACATACACATACGTTTACACACATACGTATCTACAATATGAATAAAACAGTCACCAAAATAAGCATGACCTTTCCTCTTCTAGCGACAGAACCCAAATAATTTTTTTTAATTATTATTTTAAAAATTCTGGTAACAGTTATAAAAGAAACAAACAGGGTTGTAAGACAGAATATCAGCAATGGAATGGAGGTCAGGGAAGGCCTCTCCCTGGAGGTGATATTGAAACTGACATGTGGCACAAGAGAAGGACACAACCACACAGAGGACGGCAGGGCAGCAGGTCCCAGGCAGCGAGAAGGATGCCTGCAGCACCAGGAGGGCAGCTCAGCATATCAGAAAAGGAAGGAAGCCCCGACGGACAGAAGCATCCTGAGCAGCGGGAGGGCTGGCAGGGACGGGCCTAGCTGGCAGCGGCTTCATCCCAGGCCATGGGGCGGGGAACAGACCAGCTTTCCAGTTTTAAAAAACCCACTTTGGTTGTGTGTTCACAGTGAATTGGTGGGGACAGATGTGGGGGAAACCACTGAGGTCATCCGGGCAGGAAACAGTGGTGGTTTTGATGAAGGTTTTGTCAGTGGAGGTGGAGAGGAGTTGGTAGGTTTGGTTGCATTTGGGAAGTGGTGGTCAGATGAGGGAGAGGAGAGCACGGATTCTGACATTGCTCCCAGTGGGCTCCTGAGTGAGCAGGAGTGCCGTTTGCCAAGCCAGAAAGACCTAAGGAAGAGCATGCTTGGAGGAAGCTTCAGATTTCCATTGGTAATGTGGTCGACTGAGATTCCTGGGAGTTACTCAGTATTCACATCTGGGTCACACAGGAGATATTTGGGCTGGAGACAGGCGTTTGGAAGGCATTCGGTAGAAATGATATTTGAAGCCATGGGAACAAACTAGACAGTCTAGACAGAAAAGATAAAAAGCACCCACGCCTAAGACCTAAGAAGCTGCAACGTGCAGAAGAGAAGCCAGGTGTCCCCTCAGCGAGCAGGGCGTTCATTCGCTCTGTGTCCACACCCCGTACCACCCGCCGTGTTCTGACTCTGGTCGTCACACTGGGCATACAGAAACCAGCTGAACAGATGTTCAGAGCCACTGGTGTTAGCCCGGCGGGTGCGCGTTGGGTGGGAGTCCCTCTGGGCACACCTCCTTCCTCACTGCAGCACCCAGGGCAGGAGGTTCTCCCTCAGGCAGCCTGTCTCAGCCACCAGGGCCCCCCTGCTGCGCTCTCAGCGTGGCTCTGCTCACCTGGGCCACCGCAACCTCCTGCTGGCTGGTCATGCTCCACACTGGCCCCTCATTCCTTCTTCTTAATGTGGGCCTCACAGCACTCCCCTGCGTAAAACACCTCAGCTCCTTCTGATTTGTCTTAAAAATAAAGGAAAAATCAATGTATAAGTTAAGCCCTGGGGTACAAAGAATTGTGAGTGTTATTGACCAATGAACTCAGGAGTTAGCTTTTTGAATGATTATTGAGATGAATTGCAGGTTTAGTTTTTATACATACCTTTAATTCTTTCAAGACAAAAATGTATTTCTACAAAGAAAAAAATGATAAAAGCTGCATAGTTTAATATAAAATTTAAAAATGGAAACTAGAGTTTGAAGGATGTTTGCCTGTGTCTGTGCTGCCCAGTTTTTTGTCAGGTGTGTCCGATAGTTATGTTGAAAACGCCCAACAGTCCTAACCCATATTTTGCTTACATCGAGATGTTCATTATATAAACTAACCGTACATGCAGTTTTTATAGCTTATACAGAAATAAATATATATACAATGCACATAACATTGCTTGCATCTTAAAATTAACTTAAAGTCAATATCATGATAATTTATAATGCAAGTGTTCTTGACTTCAAAGGTCTCTTGACTCGTCGTGCATTAACCAATAATGGATGAGCGTTTTAACCTTAAAGATTAACTTTTGCATTATGTCAGTGAAGTGTCAGAATTTTATTTTACATTGTGTAATTGTATTAATGCTTCTTTATTTAGAAAGCTTCCTAGGCTTATCCTTCTAGGGTATTTTATATAATAATATTTAGTTAGAAAATTTGTGAATAAAAAGTTCACTGAAATCCAATTGAACAGGTTTCTCTTTTAGTCCATATAAAGTAGTTTTCCATAGATTAAGGAGAAAGAGACATTGGAAAAAAACATGAGTTATATCAGTAAGCCAACAAAAATTAATTCTAGAATGATAGAATGTATTTTATCCTAAATTACACTGAAAATCTCTGAAGGAAGAGCCATAGTTTATAGTATTTAAAAATAAAATGACAGATTTCAGAGTTTAGGCTTCCTTTGGTTTCTTTACTAGCTAATGAGAAATGATGTTGACAGTGTTATCATGGCTACGATACTTGATCGTTTAACCATACGACATTGTTGATGAAAATGGTAGATGAAATTCACCTATAAAATTGGTAGTTTCAACTTAACTCTTAGATTAATTTATGGGAATTGTACTTAAAGGTTTTAGAAAGATAAATAACTTCTCATTGGGATAAGAAAGGTTTTCTAATTAATCGTTCTTTAATCAGAAACATAGATTATGTCTTAAGCATTTCTTTTAATCAAGTTATAACCATATTTAATGTTCTCTTTATGTACAAGTGCTAAAGCATTTCTTATTCTTATAAATTATTTCTAATGCGTTTTATTTTGTTTTTTAATTTTTAAGACTGCTGAGAAGTCAGGTCAGATTGAAAGATCAAAGAACGTGAGGCAAAGACAAAATGATTTTAAGGTGAGTAAGGGATAATAACTGTGTCGGCTTCTTCAAAGGTTAGGGTTTTTCCTTTCTCACTTTGTATTCAAGACATCCGTTATTGCCCAGGAAGCATCTTTTAGTTAATGTAACCCAATTAATTACATTAGAATGCAGTTATGCTTGTTCCTGGTTTTCTAGAAAATGATTCAGGAAGTCATGCACTCGCTGGTGAAGCTGGCCCGTGGAGCCCTGCTGCCCCTCAGCATCCGGGATGGGGAAGCCAAGCAGTACGGAGGCTGGGAGGTGAAGTGCGAGCTCTCCGGACAGTGGCTCGCTCACGCCATCCAGACCGTAAGGTGAATGCGGGCACATTATCAGAGAAAGGGGAACTTTTTCTTTTTTAACTTTTTGGAAAGAAAATACTCAGTATGGAATATTTTTAATACGTTCAGTAAAGAAGAAATTCTTCTTTTCCTTCTCTGTGTCCTTTTGCCTCCACTGTTTCCTGTTCGTCATCTGACAGCTAAGTTCCTCACTGTTCCTGGTTTTTATGTTGGACGAGAATGTTCTTCTGTTTATACATCTTCTCTGTTGTTTAACTCAGGATTATTCTTATAGTACAGTCCCTGCTGTGGTCTGTTTCTGTTTTCAGCCTCGTGCTGTAGCTTGTAAGCTCCATGAGGCATGATTATACAGTGAACGTGATGCTAGGAATTGCTTTGCAATCCCACTCTGCTCACTTTTGTTTGGATGTGTTTGTTCGCAGACTTACTCATGAATCGTTGACTGCCCTTGAAATTCCTAATGACCTGTTACAGACCATCCAGGATCTCATTTTGGATCTCCGAGTACGTTGTGTCATGGTCACGTTGCAGCACACGGCGGAAGGTGTGTTTAGATAAATTGGTGATGTTTACTGTACAACAATTACCTGCATGTGCCACCTCCTTTCGGTTTCCAAATCCTTGAAAACTAGGGAAAATTACTCTTCTGGAAATTTGAATATATTAATTCATCTTATTTCTAGCTGCTGAATGGAGTGTTTTTCTTTTTGTGATGTGTTTTCAAATCAGTTTGTTTGAGAATTAAGAGTGTGCGGAAACTAAGATGGATACACTTGAAAACGTTTAAAGATGTAACAGCATCCTGATGATAAATGTTAAGTAGAAAACATAGGGTCTAAAATGTACATAAAGTCTGATCTAAGTTTTGAAAATATATGGATGTATATTTTAAAATTTTAATTTGTAGAAGTCAATGTCCAGTCAAAGGAAACCCTGTTAGTGTTGGTTCTCTGGATTCTAGAAATTATAGATGAGTCTTGTTTTCTTTATACTTTTTAAATTTTTCAGGCTTTTCTACCTTAAAATCATAAACAACATAAAGGTTTTCTTTACAAAGCAAACTTTTGGTTATTAAATATTTTCAAAAATAGTCAAGAATATTGCTAAAATGGCACAGGCCATTACTGTCTACTACCAGGCTTTTTAGGTAGGAAGCTTACACCCCTGCAAAATTGGTGGGTGATACTGTGTAAACGGGAAGGGAATGGAACCCGGGTGAGAAGCTGGATGTTCCCCTCTTAGTTTATTCCCTCCTCCTCACCTAGGAACCTGAAGGTTTGAGCAGGTGGCATTCCCTTAGCCAACTGAGAACCATATTGCCCCTGTCAGGAATGTGTAGGATTCAAAAAACATCCAAATTATTCATCAGAAAGTTTAGGAAAAAAAGTACTGTATGACTTATTTTGTACATGTCTAGTGTTGTGAAGAATCCTGAATAAGTAGTAAATCATTGTCTCAAGTTGTCATTAAATCTAACCTAGAATTCCCCAAATTGGGCTATGCAGTACAAACTTTTGTTTACATTAATATCTTATTAGAATAATCCAGTGAACAATAAGTACTTAAATCCTCAAGTCTACCAAAATTATATTCTTTGCCTACTTTCATCAAGTTTTTACAAACCTATTATATAAAACAATTAAAAACCATAACCTGTATAAATTTTTAATCTGTATAAAATGTACTGAGATTATTCTAATAAAACGTATTTGTGTGCCTCTTTTCATATAGAAATAAAGAGATTAGCTGAAAAAGAAGACTGGATTGTTGATAATGAAGGACTGACTTCTCTAGTAAGTTTAAATTCTTTTCAGTTATTAGTCATTAGTGTGTATTTAGAATAAATGGTTTATCATATTAACAGGGAGTATGTGCTCCATATGTTGCAGCTCTAAATAGAAATAAATATAAGCTTCTTAAAGTTTTTCTTCTCAGAGACATTTTTGCTTAACACTAACCGTAAATATTAAAAAGTTAATGAAAACAGTGGGGTTTCTTTTAAAGTTGACCTTTTTCATCCTGTATAACTTACTATTTTTGTTTGAATTACCTTTTTAAAAACAGAGTATGCTTAATTCTGAATTACTTAGCAACTTGAGCTTTTCAGAAAAGCAGGATAGAAGAGATGATGCTGCTGGCTCCAAAGCCAAAACAAACCAAACAAACAAAAACCACCACCACAGACCACTGCAGATACATTCTCAGGCCAGGCAGCCAACTGTCACCTGTTTCTAGAATCTTCTTCTTTTCAGCTGGGACTTTTAGGTTTGAAAGTCATCTTCATGATTTCACGGGTTTTCACACTTGTCTCACGGGTGCTCCTCGCGGTCCTGTGGGTACCTGTGCCCGTGACGATGGCCAGGCAGCGGCCGAAACATCCCAGTGGCTTTCACCGGGGAGGGACTTCTGTCCTTCACAGCAGCCTGGCAGCGTGGTCCTGCAGTCAGTGTCCAGGGCTGCCTCTGTCCTTCTTCCCCATGACCCTTCACACTGCCTCCTGCTCAGGCTGGCCTCGTGGCCACTCGTGGCCTGGCTGCTGTCAGGAAGGAAGTCCAGTCCCCTCCCAGGAGCCGTAGCTCGCAACGCCTCTCCATTTAATTGGTCGGAACACATTCCATGCCTGTCCCTGTCAGCAGCAGAGGCTGGGAGAGCACGTGGCTGCTCCTGTTTTCTGTCTTACCTTATTAAGAAAAAAGGGTAGGTCAGGTGTGGTGGCTCACACCTGTAATTCCAGCACTTTGGGAGGCCGAGGCAGGCAGATCATGAGGTCAAGAGATCGAGACCGTCCTGGCCAACATGCTGAAACCCCGTCTCTACTAAAAATAGAAAATTTTGCTGGGCATGGTGGTGCACGCCCACAGTCTTAGCTACTCGGGAGGCTGAGGCAGGAGAATCGCTTGAACCCAGGACGTGGAGGTTACAGTGAGCGGAGATCACGCCACTGCACTCCAGCCTGGTGACAGAGTGAGACTCTGTGTCAAGAAGAAGAAGGAGAAGGAGAAGGAGAAAAGAAGAAAAGAAGAAGAAGAAATAGCAATTCTAGGAGGCAACTAGCAGTTTCTGCCTCAGATAAGGAAACTAGAATGAAATGGTCTTGACTCTTGCCCAGATTTACAAACCAGTGATGAGTCAGGTTGTCAAGAAACAATGATCCTGCATAGTATTTTTAAATTCCCTTGAATTTCTGTGTAGTCGTTCCTTGGTATCCTCAGCACAGGCTGGTTCCAGACCCCTTCATGATACCAAGATCTGAGGATTCTCAAGCCCCTAGAAGTTGGCTTTCAATATCCTTGGACTCCCTATCCAGTCAGTTCCACCACTGGTGAAATTCACAGATGCAGAACCTGGGGCATGAAGGGCCGACTGTACTTCTCATGAACCGTCTTCTGGGGGCTGGGGAATTTTTGACTTATTCTATTCCTCCAAAGTTCAAGGTCCTATCTTAAGTTAATATAAACATATCATTGTACCTTACTTTATATATGACAAGGTGATTTAGAAAAGCAATGCTTACTAACAATTTTTTGCAAATTAAATCATGCTTAAAATGAGTTAGGGAAGTTTATTATTTCTAATAAGTCAATTATCATTCTATTTTAAATGCTTTATATTTTATAAAAATATTTTAATTAGGCCAGGTTCTGTGGCTCATGCCTAATCCCAGCACTTTGGGAAGCTCAGGCAGGTGGATCACCTGAGGTCAGGAGTTCGAGACCAGCCTGACCAACATGGTGAAACCCTGTCTCTACTAAAAATACAAAAATTAGCCAGGCGTGGTGGCACATGCCTGTAGTCCCAGCTACTCGGGAGGCTAAGGCAGGAGAATCACTTGAACCCGGGAGGCGGAGGTTGCAGTGAGCCGAGACTGTACCCTTGTACTCCAGCCTGGGTGACAAGAGCAAAACTTCCATCTCAAAATATAAAAGAAAGAAAATTTTAATCGGTTGGGTTTCTACTTGTCACAATTATTTGTATTTAAAGAGCAACTAGTCTGTAGTTAATTCTCCCTCACACTAAATCTCTAGAGAAAGGTATGGACCTGCACCACCTGCACAAAAAGACAGAATGTAAACCATCTCCACTTTTTATATTGACTACGTGGGAAATAATAATATTTGGATAGGTTGCATTAAATAGATTATATGAAAATTGACTTTATGAGTTTATTTTTTAAAAGCTTTTAAAAATGTAATTACTGGAAAATCTAAAATTTCTTACATGGCTTATGTTTGTGGCTCACATTCTACATCTATTGGGCAGCACTGGTATGAAGGGGAAATTTATTGCACTTGATTTGGAATCGAACCTAGTTCAATCCTAAAGAAGCCATGTGGTCTGTCTGACCCTAGAGTCTCAGTTTGTAAACAAGGAGCAGAGCCCGTCTTCACAGTGCTGTGGGCTGGGATACGGTGATGTCCTGTGGACCAAAGCACCTGGTAAACTGCAAAGCTCTGGACAAACATAAAGGATTTTTATTTGTTAAATTAATACTTGTGATCACTGGGGCTACTGTGATAATAATACATTCAGTTTACTATTTTCAGAGCTCTTTTATATAAACCTATTCTAATTATCATAGCAAGCTTGAAAACAGGCCGAAAGGGATCATTGGACCACTGTCCACTGAATCACTTGCCCAAGAGGAAGCAGGTGCAGGCAGGTTAGACACACCTGCCTCGAGTCAGTTATGCACAAATGGAAAAAGATGGTGTGTTCAGTTTGAGAAAGCAGAGTCTGCTGTCCAGGTCCTATGCCTCATTCTTAAAATCTGCCATAAATTCAGTAACTCTGAGCCATAAAACAGGGATTGGCTTCAGGTCCTTCTTCAGGGCAGTGCATGTGGTCCGCTAGTGTGTGCTTCCCTGGACCTCGGGACCTCGTTTGCCTGGTTGTAGTACATCAGCTTCTGTGAAGATGCTCTGAAATAGTTACTGTAGAAGCTTCTTTGTAGTTGGTTTTTAAACTTTATCCTAGTGCAACTGCAACCATAAAATAACTAATTTCACATTTGATCTCTCACACAAGCCACATAACTATCTGCAGGGACGAAAGAACTGACCCCCAGTGTACCTTGCGAATGAGTGAGCCCTAGGAAATAGCACGTCCAGAGTCAGCCAAGACATGGTCTAGCCAGAGGTCCTTGAAGAAGCGTCCTACCACGACAGACCTGATAACACTGAGTCTGTTTTAGCTATTCTGCATGGACCTCTTAAGAGAAAAGGTGAATCAATGCTTAGAGCACAAGTCTAGATTCCAGCTTGGAGTATTAGTATTTTAACCCGGCTTGTATATAAAATTCTTAGACTTTGAACGGTGACTTAAGTTGTATAACCCTAACCTCTTATCACATACCAATCTAAGAAAATGTGTATTTTCTTAAGATTTCCATAGTGCCAGTCCTATTTGTTTGAGACGAGAAAACTTTTTTTCTTTCCTTGTGCCTGGGATAGGAAAATGCTGCTTATCCCATTAAGTACACCAGGGTCAAGCACTGCCTCACTGTGACTGTCCCTCGGCTGAGGCACTCTCTGAGCAGAGCTTCAGAGGTCTGAAACAGCTCACTCGAAAGCATCCTGTTTTCTTCTCATGTTGAAAATGGTTTCTGCCTTTTTTCAATTTGGATAATTCTGAGATTCTGAGAATTTTCTTCTTTCAGAAGAACTGGAATAATTTGTGATAACTTTTGACAGTCATCTAAATTGGATGACTCACTGACAATACACAGAGATAGGACTATCTCTTTCTTTTGAGAAAAAAGAAATAGTGAACGTGTAGGTGATATCACCTACTCCCAGTTCAACCGAAAGCACTCATTGAACTTTCTAGTATTCTGTTTCTACTTCTTATATTAGTATGCGTATAAAAATAAAATTAATAAGAAAGTTGAGTCCAAATTATAATAGAAGATACCTAAACAACCACACATGAACATCAACATACTTTTTTTTTAATTTTTAATTTTTTTGAGCCGGAGTCTCGCTCTGTTGCCCAGGCTGGAGTGCAGTGGCACGATCTCGGCTCACTGCAACATCCACCTCCCTGGTTCAAGCAATTCTCCTGCCTCAGCCTCCTGAGTACCTAGGACCACAGGCACGTACCACCACACCCAGCTAATTTTTTGTATTTTTGGTAAGAGGGGGCTTCATCATGTTGGCCAGGCTGGTCTTGAACTTCTGACCTCAAGCAATCCACCCATCTCAGCCTCCCAAAGTGCTGGGATTACAGGTGTGAGCCACCACACCTGGCCAAACATCAACATGTAATGGCCTGTGGTTGAATCTCAGATTCGATTGTCAATATTATAGCAATATTTATCATTATAACATCTTAAGTTACCTTCTGAGGTGGGCAGGTTAGATGAGTAAGGTCAGTAACCTAACAAACATTTTACCTCTTTAAATGCTTTCTGTGCAGTTGGTATTTCATCCTCTACTTCTTATTTTATTACTGTTTTTGTACTTTCACTTTTAAGTATTCTTTATAATGCCCTCTGGTGGTTTCCAAGTGCAGTCATAACATGACATTAAAGCTGAGGCACATTGTTTTAGCTTTCATGAAGTCTGGATTCCTTTCCATAAGAAAATAAACTTGTCTTTTAAAAGATGTATGTAGATGTCATTTCCTTTCTTCCCTTCAGTTTTCTTCCCAAACTCTTTTAAAAATTAATGCATGTGTTGAAGAGAGGTTCTCACTCCCAGTGCTTTGCACACAGCTGCTTGGTTGAGCCTTGTGCCTTCCGTGTCTCGCTCCGGATGAAACCCAGCCCCACCCATCTCTCGAGACCTGTGCTCAGGTTCGGTGGTTGTGACACACAACCTTCCTGCGGTCCTGCTTTCCCGGTGGTTTCTTGCCCACTCTGCAGGCTGTGTACACTGTCCTCCTCTGAGAACTTGCTCCTCTCCTTCCCTGTTCCCCCAAAGGGCTGGTTCCCCTCGCTCTTCCCGTCTCAGCGTCAATGTTTTCACAGTCTTGGGGGCCTTCTATGACCATCCTATTTAAAGCAGATCCCCCATCATGATTGTTCTCTGAGTCTCTGAGTTCTACTTCTTTTCTTTTTTTTTTTTTTTTTTTTTTTTGAGACGGTCTCACTCTGTCACCCAGGCTGGAGTGCAGTGGCGCAATCTCAGTTCACTGCAGCCTCCGCCTCCTGGGTTCAGGCGATTCTCCTGCCTCAGCCTCCTGAGTAGAGGGACTACAGGCGCCCGCCACCACACCCAGCTAATGTTTGTATTTTTAGTAGAGATGGGGTTTCACCATGTTGACCAGGATGGTCTCGATCTCTTGACCTCGTGATCCGCCTGCCTCGCCTCCCAAAATGCTGGGATTACAGGCGTGAGCCACCGCGCCTGGCCAAGTTCTACTTCTTTTATTCATGGCACTTATTATTTTAAATTATGTTATTTCTATACTTTTTTAAACCATTTTGTCAACTTTGACTTTCATGGTCGTGTCTCCTGCCTGAAATGTACACATAATGAGAATTCTGTCTGTCTTACTCCTGTGTCTTCCTTACCTAGAGTAGTTCCTGGCACAGAGTGAAAACAAACACCCTTAGGATCTAAGATTCATTCTAGCTTATCTTGAGATGCCATTGGTTGGGCATATTTTCAAGTTTCATTTTCTGACTTAATGTAGCTAGAAAATGACTGTTTACAGTCTATCTGATATAAAGATCCTCTGCATCCTCTAGGTCATTATTAGTAACGTTAAATTTTGTTGGACAGTTCCAGAGATGTGGATGATCTGGGAGACTGAGCTCGTCCCAGAACATACCTCAGAATCCGCATTCAGTATATAAACCCCTGTATCTGCTCCTCATCGTGTACTGCCCTCTTAGAAGGGTAGAATTTTGAAGAAAATTTTTAGTCGAATCTGAGTTTTATTTTAATTGAATTAGATATTCTTTGGAGTCTCAAGATTGATTCATTCTAAAATACGAAGTACAAAACATATGCCATACCTAAAACTCAATGACTAGGAGTTTACTTTTCACATTGTGTTTCTGTTCCATTCCATTAATCTGGAAAATGTGGACCTTGGGGCCATATTCACTTGTGTTAAATATGTCTTCATAGCCAGTGCTTGTTTTTGAATTTTATGATATGCTGTTTTCCCTTCAGCCATGTCAGTTTGAACAGTGCATCGTGTGCTCTCTGCAGTCGCTGAAGGGGGTCCTGGAATGTAAGCCGGGAGAGGCCAGTGTAAGTATTCCAGCTCCACTTGGACTCCACAGTTTCCCAGGAGCCCTCGGGAATCACAGTTGTAAAGTTTTGACTCATCGTATTGCGAGATCTTTTCTCCCTCTTTGCTCGCTTGTTCCATTTAGTTTAACTACGTAGGTGTGCTGATGTCTGATTCCAAGACAGGCTGATGCAGGTTAAAGTGTGAGTGCAGGTATTGTAGGTAGAGCAGTTACAGTGACAGCACTTTGTGGACAGCGATTGATGGGCCTGGCTCTTGACCATCAGCCCAGGACTGCATTGTCGTCTCCAGCCCGAGTCACTACAGTGAGGAGACCCACCCAGTAGGCCCACTCTTCACGCGTGTCCTTCTTGTAGAGGAAGGACACCACTCCTGAAGCAGTGTTCCACGTTTTAACTGTTTATATCTGACTTCATACACAAAAAGCCTTGTTTTCTTAGCAAAGTCCAGAAAGTTTAATCAAAATTCTTCCTTGCAGGTCTTTCAACAACCTAAAACACAGGAGGAGGTTTGCCAACTAAGCATTAATATAATGCAGGTAATAATTGAAAGCAGTAATGCCCAAAGCCTCAAATAATACTAAGTATCAGTCAACCCTTCTCCTATTCATAATCTGCAGACGATGTTCACTAAATATGTATTCTTTTTTCATCTTGTCTGTGGACATAATAGTTTAGGGTAAGTGGGTAACAAAGTTTAACGTAAGATTAATTCCAACTTGTTTTAGCGATACCCAAATGTTTCATTTATGTTATGCTCCCCTTTTTTGTCTTCTCTTGGTACCTCACATATATTCTGTTAGAGCACAATGTAAATTAAGTGATAATTAGTTGCTCATGTCCTGTCTGGGGTGTAAAGTATTGTTCTTGGAGCCAGTGCTTTGCAGGCACAGAAAGTTGAGAATGTGGGTGAGTGAATGAGGGAAAGTCTTTTTCCGAAAATATCTTCACAAGCTTAATAATTGATCAAAACATAGGCACTTCTAATCTTCCATTACTTACGTGATAGATATGGATGGGATATATATTTCATCATTAATGGGGCATATACAGTATATACACATATTCATGCATGCATACAACACCACACCACTAATGAGATCTATAATTCTACTTCATGTAAAGTTGTCTTTAATGTCCAAATAGATTAATACCTAGGAGTTCATTCCTCTGAGAGTTCTGAAACTTATTTTTTCACTTAGGTTTTTATATACTGTCTGGAACAGTTGAGCACCAAGCCTGATGCAGATATAGATACTACACAGTAAGTAAAAATTAAACTAATCTCATTAGTGCATTTAGGAGAATTAAAAATACAGGCTCAAATTTTATACTTGGTCTTATATCCTAAGACTTCTAGTAAGAAAGAAAGATTATTCATATTAAAGTAATATTTTTTTTAAATATTTGACCTATATTCTTTCTGTAGTTTATCTTTTCAACTCATCTTTGCCTTATCAGAGATGTATCAAGCAAATTGAAGACATGATTAGCTTATTATCCAACGAACAGGTTTTATAAACAATAAAGTATTAAATGTAAATATATAACTCCTAGTTGATTACTTTTACGAGTCTGGTGTTAGGGGAAGGCACCATTACTCTTGTTAGAGACTAAGCATGTTGGTAGAATTATGTCTGGGTCAAGCTTAGTTATTGGAGCTCCAGTGGACACGTGTTAACTCTTGATGTTTACAAATCCATGTAGTAATTCTTTCATGATGCTGTTGTATGGGACAGCATTGTAAAGTGCTGTGTGTGTGTGTGTTTTTTAAGAAATCTGTTCTTTCTGAATTATACTTGGCATGTGTAACTTCTGTGTACTTCATGCTCTGACACAGATAATACTGAAATAAATGCCTCTTACATCTTCAGTTGACAATTTGGGAATTTATCCATGTTTGTCTGTTTACTGGTTTTGGCTTTTGCTTCTCAGTGTATAAAACTGTCACCTCCCTAGAGACCCCATAAGTTTTTAATTCTTCTAGGTTTTCTTTTATTTGATTTCATATTTTTAGCTCATTATTTCACCAGGAATTTGCTGTCAGTCAGATCCCTAATATTATGGATTAAATTTCACGTTGCCCGTGTTCACAGATTATCCATAGTACCTTCTTTGAGCTGTTAACTGTTAAGTCTAAAACACTTATTAAAAGTTTCTGGCCAGGCGCGGTGGCTCACGCCTGTAATTCCGGCACTTTGGGAGGCCAAGGCGGGCAGATCACGAGGTCAGGAGTTTGAGACCAGCCCGACCAACATGGTGAAAACCTGTCTCTACTAGAAATACAAAAATTAGCCAGGCATGCCTGTAATCCCAGCTGCTCAGGAGGCTGAGGCAGAAGAATCGATTGAACCTGGGAGGAGGAGGTTGCAGTGAGCCGAGAACGCGCCATTGCACTCCAGCTTGGAGGACAAGAGCAAGACTTCATCTCAAAAAAAAAAAAAACAAAAAAAAGTTATGTGACTTTCACCAAATGTTTTCCATATAGTTCACTGCATTTTTAGATTTGCGTGTAGTTCATTGCGTTTTGGATTTGGGTGGTTTATTTGTAACTGTTTCTACTTGCTTCTCTGTTCAGCCTCTCTGTGGATGTTTCTTCCCCCGATTTGTTTGGAAGTGTCCATGAGGACTTCAGCTTGACCTCTGTAAGTCAGACGACAACTAGAAAGTGACCGTTTTAAACTGTGTGACAACAGTTTCACAAATCTCATTACTTTGTTCCTGCCTCGTTGCTGTAGCATGCGGTGCAGGACATTGTGCTGTGCTTTGGAGCTCTGTTATGTGAAATGTTCAGGAAAGTGTAATTTACGTGAATTTCACACTTCACATTTTCAGCTGAAGTTGCCATTTCAGGCATTCCACATACTGTCTGCGTCTGTGTGGTTTCTGGGTGTTAAATGGGTGCCTTGTAGTTCCTGGTGCTTGAGAGTTGCCATGATGGATTGGGGAGGGGGCAGAGGACAGGGTGCCTCCCCCTCACAGCTCTTGCCTCTTCAGCCAGAGAAGTTCTGCTTTTCTCTGTTTTATTTCTGTAAGTTCCCTCATAGCCTTTAATCTGAGCACAGCCTCAACTCTACACACACACACACTTACACACAAACAGATGTATGCATACACTGCTTATATACGTATGTATATATACACACATACTTTTTAAAATGTATACATGTATTCAAGAAGATTCACAAACATATATTATCATATGTATAAATTCATCTGTTGAAACTCAAACTCTAGCTGTCATAAATAAAATAACCCTTTCTGGCCAGGCATGGTGGTCACGCCTATAAGCCCAGCACTGTAGGAGGCCGAGGCAGGTGGATCGCTTAAGGGCAGGAATTCGAGACCAGCCTGGCCAACATGGCAAAACCTCGTCTCTACTACAAGTACAAAAATTAGTTTGGTGTGGTGTCAGGCGCCTGTAATCCCAGCTACTCAGGAGGCCGAGGCAGGAGAGTCGCTTCAGCCCAAGAGGCGGAGCTTGCACTGAGCCAAGATGGCTCCACTGTGCTCCAGCCTGGGTGACAGAGTGAGACGCCATCTCACAAAAATAATAATAAATAACCCTCCCTGGTTTGTGATGAGTTTGAAGGGGGTGTGTGTGTTGTGTGTGTCTGTCTGTCTCACGGGAAAACGGTTTGACCCAAATTTTCTGCTATGTATTGAAGTATGAATACCTAAATAAGGAATTTGGTATATTAGAAAAAATATGGTTTGATCCAAGTAATTTAAACAATTATTCTAGATTCAATTCCTTGGATGACTAGGTAGAGAATGATACCATTCACTGAGATAGAGAATTCAGGGGAAAAACAGGTTCAAGAGAACCCTTTTTTGTTTTTGTTGTTGAATGGGTGACATACAGGTAGAGATATCCAGTGGGTGATTGAATGTCCTTGTTTAGATCCCAGGAGAAAAAAATACAGATACAGATTTGTGAATCAGCAGTACATAAGCAATATATAAGCCCTGGGAGTAGATAAGAACACTAAGAATTCTGGCTGAACAAAAAAGAAAATGCCGGTTCTTCTGCTGAGCCAGAATTGCAGGTGGAGTCACCCCAGGAGTGGTGGCAGCCATCCCGAGCCATCCCAAAGCGAGGTCAGCTGGCGTTCCAAAGAAAGAAGTGTGAAGTGCAGGGTGATCGGTGCAGAGCATTAGGGGACGACACGCAGGGGACGGCCCTGAGTCCTCACAAGCAAGAGCAGGGAGAGACGTCCTGCCCCGGTGTGTTGGCAGTGAGGGGCCTGGGTATGGACTTGACAGGAGGGTTTAAAGCATTGCCTCAGGGCGGGGCTGGTTTCTGCTGTTGAGCGACATGGTTGATCCTTCAGTGTTTTCCAGCTGTAACCTAAAGAGCGTCATCAGTGCCTGGGAGGTCGGGGTCCCCACTTGGGGGAAATCCTGTAGGGAAAGCAGCCAGCTGGTCCAGTCTGAGCCGCCAAGGCACTCTGTGCTCCTCCAACAGGGCACCGAGAGAAGGTGAGGGAAGCTGGGGAACCCCACCCTCGTTGGAGGAGAGAAGGGCCAAATATATAAAAATAATGTTGAGGGTGCCAGTATTTATGAGCTCACCAGTATCAGAGGGCCTCAGTTTGCCCTGAAAAGGGTTCATCAGAGAGATGGAAGGAAATCCGGATAGAGCAGCACAGCACTCCTGAGAGGGATGGAAAATCACATTTAAACCAAGGAATGCTTGGCAGCCTCAAGGGCTGAGGGGCTTGTGGAGGACGGAAATGCAGCGGGCTAGGGGAGTCCTGTGGAGACAGGGCTGCAGGAGAGGGCCTCCCAAGCGAACAGAGACTGCTGGAGGCTTCCCCGTGCTGGCGCTCTGAATCCTGAGGCACTCCCTGCTGGTGTGCTGCGTCCCTGCACTTGGGGTGGTCCTGCTCTTGTGCCTCTTCCAGTGGGTGGAGCACAGGAGTCAGCCCTGGGCTCCCTGTGACCCGTGACGCTGCAGCTCTCTGCTGACTCGCACTGAGACTATTCTTAACGACCCCCAGGCCCCTCACGTGTGTCTCTGCAGGTTGCAGGGCCTCCTCTCTCCCGCCTTACTCTCCAGGGTTTTTTTGTGACCAAATTCAATTCCTCTGTATTCTCCATTGAAAGCTATCTCATTAGATTCGGTGCGATCTTCTCAGGGTCTTGTTCTGTTATCCAGAAGGGAAGCAGCTATGGTAAGAAGGATATCTAGATTCGGAGTCAGAAGACACTGGATCACATCCTGTGTGACCTCGGGCACATGGCTGAGCGGGCGCAGGCCCCGTGTTCTCCTGAACAAAACTGTGGTGGTGACGCCTGCGTCATAGAGATGCTGTGGGGAATCACTGAAGTAACATGAGACCGTATTCGTCACCTGCACGTGCTGCGTTTGATAGGTGGAGCTGCTGTTTTCAAATACACGTCTCCATCGTAGCTGTTAATAAGCTTCTGATTAGTCATCCAGGGTTCAGAGTCTACGTTGTTCAGTTTTTCTTTCCACTCTTACTGCGTCTGAATGATTAGATTTGAGCAACAGTGTGCTTGTAGGAGTCAGACTTTAAATCACTCAAATAGCTTTTCTGTGTTTCAAGAGCCGTGCAAATTACAATGGGAAAAACAAAGAGAATTAACAGGGCGGAGAAGATGTGGCAGGCTCAGGTCTGCAAGATAAGGAGGCTTGATTCTGGAAGGAAAAAGTAATTAAGGATTGATTTTCAAAACTGAGCAACCAGCTGAGGTTTTTGAGGCAAACAGCGTGTTGAGGGCAGCTGATGAAGTGTCACCTTTAGTTATTCCTTGTCCTTGCAGGGACTGTGTCATGGTAATTCCAGGCCCAGGGACTGGAGGGGATGCTGCGTCCTCGTCCCTACCTCACCTGGACGGGTTTCCAGTGCTTATTCACTGTTTTCCTTCTGGCTGTTTATTCACGAAATGTGGAGGAGTATTATACATAATACAACCCTATTTACCCTGTCTTATACCCCATTTCCTATCTATAGAGTGATTCAAGGCCATTCACTTGTTTGACAATCCTTTAATAATCCCTAGGCCTTTTATTTACATTTGTTGACCAAAAGCAGGTAGTGAATAGGCTGTACACTCTGCCAGAAATAAAGATGGGAACATTTGAAATAAAAGAATCTAGAAAGTTTTTGGAAACTGTTGAGCTAAATGAAAGTATTGGGAAATATAAAATATGCTTGGCAATTAAATTCAAGGATGTTATCTTTTTTTCACATATCCACATTTACTATATCGAATTATTTTACTATAAGTTGTTCTGGTTATGCACAGAAAGAGCATGCAGAGTATGTGATGGAAAGGGTTTTTTTTGCCAAAGGTTTACTCAAAGGATCTAAGTCAAGGCTCTAGATTAGTCAAAGTTGTTCCAGAAAAGGCCGCCGCCTGCGGGACATGGGTCAGGCACCCTGGTGAACCGCACCAGCAGCATCAGGGCAGTTCCTGGAATTTTATTTACCAAGTGGTTTTGAACTGTGAAAGGATACTGTGTTTGTTAGCATTTGTGTCTGGTAATTTTTGTAAGAAATTACTTTAGGTGGACAGAACCCTGGAGAATGTAGAAGTAACTCGCTTGCACCCTTTCCTGTTGGCTACACTGACCGCAGCCTAAGCTGGAGTCCTCCACCCTCAGCGACCCTCACTGTCCATTAGAGGGAGATTGTTCCTTGTTTTCTTCCGCAAACACAAACAATTCTTAATGGCCTCACGTGTTTGAAGGAGCCCATCATACAGATGTATGGCAGTATAATTCTCTTCCAAGTTATAAAAAATTTATGAACTATTTTATAATAGTTTCTACATTTTAAATGTAATTAATTATTTAAAATATTTATTCCTGTAGCCTTTTCTTGTATACAAAGTATTCAGTAAACAATGTAGTAGAACACTTTTCATAAGAAACACTGATCCCAGTTCCCAACTGATCCTGGTTAATGGGATTTTATCAATCTGTTTTTCCATACGAGCTGTTAAGTTTTAAAGGAAATACTTGATTCTTTAGTATATTGCATGTAACTCTAAGCAAATAGTGAAGTTGCAGGATTTTATTGTGTTTCTCTCTATGTTATGATATTGGGAAAGAAGCAGCCAAGAAAAGCAAAGCATTGAATATTGACGTTAAAGAGCAGAGATTATAATTAAACTTGGCCAGTGTTAATCAGCTCTTCTCTCTAGCACTATAAATGTGATTTTCTAAAACTGTGTTTTGCTTTTAGGAACAGCGCCTTTTGATAGTCCTAAGTAATTGCTGCTTCCTAGAACGTCATACCTTCCTAAATATCGCAGAACACTTTGAAAAGCACAACTTCCAGGGAATAGAAAAAATAACACAGGTAAGTGAGTTCAATGCACAAGTTGGTGGTTTTACCAGCTCAGTTTTCAAGTTGTTTCCTCGCCTGTGTTCTTCTGCTGTCAGTGCCCGTTCGCTCTGCGTGCTGCCCGCGCCCACACTGCTTCCCCCCTTCCCCCGCTCCATCTTCGGACGGGTCCCTTCCTTCCCGTGGTTCACCTTGAATGGCTAATATGATACTCTTTTCTTTTCTCTAGAGCAAAACTCCCTCAAGGTTAGAGCTGGTTCACTCCTCACCTGAGCTGTGGAAAAGTGAGGGAAGAAAATGCGGGAAAGGCAGCAAACCCAGATCTTTCAGAATCACCTCATGTTTGACTCGTTTTAGGTGAACGCTTTAGATACAGCCAGAGCAAACTCCCCGAGGCTGCGAAAGCCTCTTCCTGCTTCTTCACACCCTCCTGCCTCTCTCCCTTTCTGTGTGACCTCGGGGATGCTTTTGCTTTGCTGCTTTGCACGTGCACACACACCCGCCGGCTCAGAACAGCTGCGGACGCTCTGCGTCCTGCCTGAAAACTGTGGCCTCCCCACTCTGCAGTCACGGCATGCAGAAAGGCTGGGCAAAAGGGACACTGGTAGAAATTAATGGAGTGAGTTTTCTTAGTGTTACACTTTGTTGTTTATATATTTTTCAACTAGGCAGAAAAGGAAAAAATGAAGTAACCTTGTTATTAAGGTTGGTTGGTTCCTGGGCAAAGGTTTATCAGATTTCTCAGTAAAACTATGCTAGTACCACTTTTTAATGTCAGTACAGTTTTCTCAATGCAAAGAATGAGGACGATAATGATCTGGTTAATCTTATAATCAACATGCACTCAGGATTACCTACTTTTTACAAATGGTGGTTCCAGTTCATGAACTACATTGGGATTTTTTTGTCAAAGAATGAAAATGTCAAAGTGGGCGGCCCTGTCTTGTTTTCCTGCCTTTTCGTAAAGATTAATCATCCTGATGAGAAATGTTGTGACTTAAGCCTTTGGGGTCAAATGTCTAGTTTATTTCCAGAAATTTTTGTGTTAAGAATTGCAAAGTGCTATCTTGCAGTAAAAAAGTGGCTATTTGTAGAAGGTGGCTGCTTTGTTTTTGTGTAACAACAATAATGACATGAATATATTTATTGGAGGAATTTTATTTATTTTAAAATATGTGAGATGATTAGGAATTGCATGTAAAAGAAGCAACAAGTTTGGTTTTCTCTAGGTTTTTTGCAGTACTAAGTAGGAACTGTTGCTTCACTTTGTATCATTAAGAAGTATAATTAAATTAATTTTTTAAAATATTTTTTCATATCCTTCCTTGTCTTTGTCCAGATCATTTTGAGACCAAGGTAATACAGATGGTCTGGAGATGTAGCGGTATAAATGGCAGGCTCTTCCCCGTTCAGAATTTGGATTTTTTTTTTAATCGACCATCTTGAATATTTTGAAATTCAGTTGTGTTTAAAATGGATAGATAGTAAACTCGATTTAGATGATAACGTATGCACTGATTTTATTAATTTGTGAATCTGTTACTTTCATGATTCCAACCAAGTAAAATCTATTTCTGGCATCAAAGGGAAAGGTCTGCTGACTGCCACTGTTTTTTATAGTTTTCCCTCCAAATGACAAATAATTCTAGAGGCATCGATCCCGGAAAAGTCAGAGGGCAGAGGTCACAGTGGGTGGCTTGTTCATTCTCTCTCTGTTTCTGCACTTGAAGATGAGGGTCTCTCACAGGGGGACCTCGTGTCACTGGCATCCTCATGTCACTGGGTGTCGGACCTTCTCTCAGACTCCTCTGGTGTGAGCCAGGGTTGGCCAAGTGTGTCTTCTGGGTATATTTCCTCCTGCTTTCTTACGGTACTTATGCCAGGAGAAGCACGAAACGGCCAGTTTTTCATTCCCTTCACCTGTTCCTCACCTTGGACCATGGAGATAAATTCGCCTTAATATAGGAACAGGAGACAAATGCATGTTTTTAGGGGATTATTAAAATGTAATGGTCAGTGACACTCGAAGCTAGAATGATTTTACACGTACACTTTTATTTGGTGCACATAGTCCTGGGACGAAATCGGGGATGGTATCATCAGCTCCATAATCTTCCTAGGGAAACATACCCAGAGAGGCCAAGGACTTGACCTGTCAGCAGCACAGCAAGGCAGGACTCGAAATTACATTTCCTCGTTCTCAATCCGGGATGCTTTCTGGTCCAGCACCACGCATCTTCAAGAACAAAACTGGTCTCTTGAGAATGCAGTTAACCCTTAAATAACTCAGAGGTTGGGGTGCCAACCCCCTGTGCAGTCGAAAATCTGAGTATAACTTCTTGACTACCCCAAAACCTAGCTACTAGTAGCCTCCTGTTGGCTGGAAGCCTTATGAATAAAACAGCGCATCAACATGCATTTTGTGTATCTGTTACATACTGTATTCTTGTAATGTCGTAAGCTGGAGAACAGAGAGTGTTAAGACAGTTATTAGGAAGAGAAAGTGTAGTAACACTATTCATGAAGTGGAGTGAATCATCTTATGAAGGTCTCCATCCTCCTCATCCTCACGTGGAATGGGCTGAGGAAGAGCAAGAGGAGGGTCGGTCTTGCTGTGTCAGGGTGGCAGAGGTGGAAGAAAATGGGTGTACAAGTGGACCCATGTGGTTCAGACCTGTGTTGGCCAAGGGTCCACTGCACACCAAAGAAATGAAAACAGGACATGAAGCTGGCTGGTTAGTGAGCATTGTTTCCGCCTTTATGAAACCACATTGAATGGTAATTCTTGAGATCAGGGTATCCAAATCATCGTGTTCCACAAGGTTCCTCCTTAAAAATAAGCCCCATTATAAACCTTTGGTGGACTCGGTGCTGTTTGAATCCAGACGGTACGTGCCAACAGGGAGCGTCCTGCCATGTGCATGCATTTTCATTAGTATTGCCCGTAACGTTTAGCTTTTGCTCAAGTCTTGGAGATGTCTTTTTCCAGTCATGCATTTTTTTTCAACTTATAAAAGTAAGACCTAACTGTTATTTTTAAAAAGAAAAAGTATTGGGAAGTCTAAAAAATAAAATAAAATAAAATAATCTATAATGCACTAACCCGCCTCAGTCAGCAGCCACTGGGAACCACTAAGCCACAACTTGGGAATGCCTCCTTTCTTCTGTTTTGTTTGTTCATTTTAATTGACAATAATTGTGCGTATTTGTGGTGCACAATGTGATGTTTGATCTACGTATGCTTTGTAGAAAGAGTCGGTCATCACCTCACCAGCTTACATTTTGTAGAGGACATTAAAAATCTTTTAGCAATTTCGAAATATACATTGTTATTAACTGTGGTTACCATGCCATGCCCTTTGATCAACACCTCCCCTTTCCCGGCCCCGCTGTCCCCTCAGCCCCGGTAACTACCATTCTACTCTCTCTTTCTGTGATAATGACTTTTGTAGATTCCACATATAAGTGAGATCACAGTATCTGTCTTTCCATGCCTGGTTTATTTCACTTAGCATAAGGTCCTCCAGCACCATCCATGTTGCAGGTGGCAGAATTTCCTCCTTTAAGGCTGTCTAGTGTTCTCTTGTGTGTATGTACCACATTTTTAAAATCAATTCATCCATTACTGGGAATTATTCTTGACGTCATTCCTCATGATGGTTTTTGCCAGTCTTTCTTCTCAACTCAACCCCTGAACCATCTTCCAAATCCCTCTCTACCTCTCTAATTTGCTGTTCCCGTCCCGGCTCAGCCCTTCTGCATCATCTGACAGCCGTGGTGTGGTAGGGACCTTCCTCGCGGGTGCTTTGCTTACTGTCTAAATGTTTCCCCTCTCCAGCTTACCATCCAGAGTGTCCAGGACGGGCTTTCAAAAACCCAGAGCTGCTCTTGGTGTTCTTCCTCCTCTTGTGTTTCAGGCTCCTTATGCCTGAAGAGCTAAGCTCCGTAGGCTGGCGTTTGTGTAGGATTTTCATCTGGCTCCCTTGCCTCTTTCTCTCATGGCTTTTTGTCCCCTACTCCAACACCTCATCATTTAGCCTGCTCACCTGCTCATCTTTCCTTGAACATTTCATGTAGTTTGTCTGTTGATTCACTTATTCAGTGAATAAACATTCAATGCCAGCTTACTGTGGAGCCCTATTGTGGGAACATTGATCTGTAGCTTGTGTTGTACTCTTTAAGCCCAGCATTTTCTTTATGAGATGACTGTTAATGACTGGTCCAATTTCTTTAATGGTTATATAACCATTCAGCTTTTTTATTGCTTCCTGTTAGTTGTAGTCATCTAGGACTACAACTTTTTCTAGGACTTTGCCCATTTTGCTTAAATTTTCAAATCTGTTGGCGTAAAATTGTTTTATAATAGTTTTATTTTATTACTTCAACCTCAGCTGCTATGTGGCCCTTTTTTGTACTTACTATTGCTTGTTTGTATTTTTATTCTTTTTTTCTTGCCAGAGTCTTTTTCAGAGAATCAACTTTTGACTTTAGTAGTGCTCATTATATCCTTGCTTTCTCTTGCAGTAATTTGGACTCTAAACTTGTTTTATTTACATAGTTCATTGATTCTAAACCTTTCTGTCTTCTAATATGAACACTTAAGGCTGCGAATTTCCCTCTGAGTGTCTTTTTAGGTGTGTTGCCCATATTTTAACAAATGGTATTTTAGTTATTCTTCAGTTTTCTATTTTTGAATTTTAATTCTATTTTAATCTTGGCTAGAAGTATTATTTTAAATTTCCAAGCTAAGGGAGCAGAGCAGCAGTTAGAATTAGTTTTCTCTTTGTTAGAGATTTTTAACATAATTGTTCTGAGGTCAGAGAATATCATGTTTTTAGGTTTGCTGAGACTTACTTTGTAAGCTGATATGTGGACAGTTTTCTGAAACTCTGCCTCAGTTGAAAAGATCGTGTCCTTCCGTTTTGGATACCACATTCACAGATGTCTGTTAGATCAGGTTTGTGGATTATGTTGTTCAGTCTTGAGTGGGTTGTGTTGTTCAGTCTTGTATATCCATTCCTTTTGTTTGGTTGGTTTGGACTTTGATCTCTTGATTACTGAGAAGAACATAGTAAAGTCTTTCCTTGGCTCCTTTTTATATATTTTATTTGCCTCTTCTATTCTGTATTTTTGTTATGTGTCTTGGTATTATTATGTTTTTTGGCCTTTTTGTTCCTTTGGCTCTAATTGATGTCTTTAATCAATTCTGGAAATTTCTAAGCCATTATCTCTTCAAATATTTTTTCTTCTCTATTCACACTTTTCTGTCCTTCAAGATCTCCTATTGGACGTATGTTAGACCTTCTCACTCTGTTCCTCACATCTCTTAATTTTTTTCTTTTTTTTTTTCCTCCTCATCTTTAATTCTCTGAACTGATTGGGGTAATTTCCTCAGCTGTCTCTTTTTGTTCCTTGTTTCTTCAGCTGTGTCTAATCTGGCTGAAATTTACTGTGTATTGAAATGTTATTTCAGTTGTGTTTCTTCTCCAGAAACTCTTTGTTTTTTGTTACTAAGTAAGGGGAAATTATTAACTTACTGTGAAATGGTATAATTTCAAAAATCAGGGAAGGAGATAGTAGTAGCAGTAAAGTTCTTTCCAATGTCTCCCTGATAATTCTATGTAGATAGAAAATCAAATACAAGCTATGGTCAAGTATAAGATTATCCTACTGAGAATAGTGGAGCAAACAAGTGAAGCTGAACATACAGGATGTGAGGTGACTAACGTGATTATTAAAAATTCATGGCTGGGTGCGGTGGCTCCTGCGTGTAATTCCTGCACTCTGGGAGGCTGAGGTGAGTGGATCACCTGAGGTCAGGAGTTCGAGATGAGCCTGGCCAACATGGTGAAACCCCATCTTTACTAAAAATAAAAAAAATTAGCCGGGCATGGTGTGCACATGTGTAATCCTAGCTACTTGGGAGGCTGAGGCAGAAGAAAGAATCGCTTGAACCTGGGAAGCAGAGGTTGCAGTGAGCTGAGAACGCACCATTGCACTCCAGCTGGGTGACGGACTGAGACGCCATCTCAAAAAAAAAATATTTCACAGAAAAAGACACCACTCACATTTTGGATGCGCTGAAGATTAGTAAGACACTGGGTTAGAGCAACAGCAGGAGGGTGAAAGAAGTGAGGCTTGGAAGCCTCACTGACAAGCCCCGGAGACCTGGCTGTCCTTCTGTTTCAGGTGACAGTATATCCTGTTTCATCTCTAGTTCTCTTTTTTGTGTTAATACCTCTCCTAGGAATTAAGAGGTTTTTTTTTTTAATTAGTTATTTACTTGGCATTTATTTTGCCCACATTTGACAAATTGTGGTTCAGTAATATAAAGGAATGTCAGTTTGCCACCTGTCCTGCCATCCATTTGAAAAGAGCTAAAAAAAATTAATTTGTCTGAACCTCGTTATCCAGATTCACTTGGATAGCTGTTCTGATGATAGTTTGACAACCTTATTTCTATACAGATGGCGAAGTTAAAGGCAGTCTTTCTGTCATGTTTGGAATGAAAATAATTGTTTGTTGTTTATTTTCTTTCTGGGAAGCACACTTTTTAGAAAGCATTATTACCAAAAATTTTTGAAGTCACAAATTGGAAATTTTAAATTGGAAACATTAAAATACATCAAAATAATGATTTTACCTTTTAAACCATTTTGCCTGTGTTGAAGACAACAGTAAAGAAATTAGAGAGGCCGGGCGCAGTGGCTCACGCCTGTAATCCCAGCACTTTGGGAGGCCGAGGCGGGCGGATCACGAGGTCAGGAGATCGAGACCATCCTGGCTAACACGGTGAAACCCCGTCTCTACTAAAAATGCAAAAAAAAAAAATTAGCCGGGCGAGGTGGCGGCGCCTGTAGTCCCAGCTACTCGGGAGGCTGAGGCAGGAGAATGGCGGGAACCCGGGAGGCGGAGCTTGCAGTGAGCTGGGATCCGGCCATTGCACTCCAGCCTGGGCGACTAAGCGAGACTCTGTCTCAAAAAAAAAAAAAAAAAAAAAGAAATTAGAGAAATATGACATTGACTCAGGCGTCTCTTCTCCAGGACTGTCCATTGGGAGCCCTGGGCGGAGTCAGCGCCTGGTGCGTGAGGGGAAAATGTTGTTGAATGTACGTGATTGCTGCTAAGAAAGGCAGGACAGTGGCTTACCTGGGAGTATCGACTGCTACACCCACAGTCTGCCTCCAGCATGTGCCTTACCTCTGAAGGTTATTCCCAACAGTTTTTAATGCTTCAAAAGACCCTCCTCAGTGCTCATAAGTACGAATTCAGCGAGTCAGTCTATTTCCAAATATAGAGATTCCTGAACTTACGATGATGAGGCTACCTCCAGATAAACCCTTCCAAAGTTGAAAATATTGTAAGTGCATTTTCTACTTACGATACTTTCTTTCTTTTCTTTTTTTTTTTTTTGAGGCAGAGTCTCACTGTGTCACCCAGGCTAGAGTGCAGTGGTAAGATCTTGGCTCACTGCAGCCTCCGCGTCCCGGGTTCAAGCAGTTCCCTGCCTCAACCTCCTTAGTAGCTGGGATTACAGGCACCCGTCACCACACCTGGCTGATTTTTGTATTTTTAATAGAGACACGGTTTCACTATCTTGGCCAGGCTGGTCTTGAACTCCTGACCTCGTGATCCACCCGCCTTGGCCTCCCAATGTGCTAGGATTACAGGCGTGAGCCACCGTGCCCGACCAGATATTTTCTACTTACAGGGGGTTTAACCTGATGTAGCACATCATAAGCCAGGGAGCATACTGAATGCATATTGCTTTCACACCATGGTAAAGTGGGACAATCATGAGTTGAACTATCATAAGTTGGGACTGTCTCTACACAATTAAATTGTTACCATTTTTAAAGAAGGCACCCTGTTTTTGTTAGAGACACCTGCCCTAAAAGGCCACTGTACTCTCAGGCACCTCCGCTCTGCCCTTTCTCACCCACCAGTGACCCGTAAGCACGCTTCTCTGTTTAACCACTGCATTCCTTAAACATATTGGTTTATAAATGCTTTCTTTTCTTCCTTTCCTATTAGACTGATTTCCTTAGTGTCAGGATGTTTTTAAATTTAATCTTTCTTCCCCACTCTCAGGTAGTGATTAATGGTAGATGGAGCTCACCCTTGCTTTTTGAGCAGGAATCAAGCAGACCCAGTCAACATCTATGTTCAGCAGCCAGTGTGAACAGGGCATTAGTGAAAATGAAGCCGTTGAGATAATAGAAATAGCTGCTAGCATTTATTGTGTATTCACTTTCAGTGTGCTATGCAAGTTTCCTGAATATCTGTTTAAATCCTCACAACAAAAGTTATGAGCTATGTACTCCTGACATTGGTCCTGCCTTATCACACAGTAATACGCCATTCTACTCTCTTTTTGTAGCATCTGCATATTAACTATTTGCACATCCATTTATTTTCAACTTGTCTTTTCCCTTCTCTTTTTAAAAAATGAGGTATTTACCTGCAGTAAAAGGTACAAATCTTAAGCTTACTGATTGATGCTTAAGCATCACGCGGTCCAGCATATGCACGCGTTCCAGCATCCACCACCAGATGAAAATACAAAGCCTTCCCTTGTGCCCTGTTTCAATAGGCTCCGTTCTCAACAGCGTTCCAACTGCCACCGGCAGAGAATCATTTTGCCTGTCCCAGAAGTTTACGTGGAGTTCCATGAAGTCTGTAGTCTTTTGTATCTGGCTTCTTTTGCGCCAAATTAATTTTCTGAGATTCATCCAAGTTGTGTGTACCAGTGATTCATTTTCTTTTATTGCTGAGTTTGGATAACCAGATTTTGTTTAATCATTCTCATGGTGATGGACATTGGGTTGTCTCCAGTTTTAGGCCTTTATGGATAAAGTTACGGCGAATATTCTTGTCAGTCTCTTTGTGGGCGTTTGTACTCACTGATCTTGGATATATACCTTGAAGTGCAATTGCTGGTAGTGGCACAAGCCAGTTAGGAACTCCGAGTCGTTTTCCAGAGTGTACACTCCATCGGTGATAAACTCGGTTGTAAACTGCATCCTAGCCAACACTTAATACTACCAGTCTTGTTTATTTTAGCCAG
This sequence comes from Theropithecus gelada, assembly GCF_003255815.1. NCBI lineage: Eukaryota > Metazoa > Chordata > Mammalia > Primates > Cercopithecidae > Theropithecus > Theropithecus gelada. The sequence goes on along the minus strand of NC_037671.1, from coordinate 3,269,819 downwards.
TCTCATTGTGGTTTTAATTGGCTTTCCCTGATACTGATGCCAAGCACCTTCTCTGGTATATTCAGACACTCACATTCAGGCAGCTTCTTTCTTGAAGTGCTTGTTTAGCCCCAGCTCATTTTGTAAATTGGATCAGTCATCTTTCTACTGACGATTTTTAGAAGGTTCTATATAAGTCCTCTGTCACACGTACATATTTTTTCAGTTCATGGCTTGCTGTTTTGTTTTTATAATATCTTTTGAGCAGAACTGTTTAATTTTGATGAGATCCACTGTATCAAGCTTTTAAAATGTTTAATGCCTTTCATATGTTGTCAGAATCTTTACCTGCTTCAATGCCCTGAATATTTTTTCCCAGAAGTTTTGTAACGTTAACTTTTATGTTTAGGTCTACAATGTCCATCCTTATGCCAATATTGCATTGTGTTATTTATTACAGGTTTATAGTCAGTGTTGCTATCATGTAGTGTGAGTCTTCCAACTTTGTTCTTTTTAAATTGTTTGGGCTATTTTGGGTCCTTTCCATTTATATATAAATTTTAGCCTGTGAATTTTTACCAAGAAAAGGCCTTTTAGGAGTTCATCGAATTTGGAGAAAATTACCAATATTGATCATCCTATTTATTTGTTTAGGCCATCTGTAATTTCTTTCAGCAATGTTTCATAGTTTTCAGTAGAGATTTTCCATGTCTTTTGTTAAGTTTATTCCTAGGTATTTTTTTTATGGTATTGTATTATAATTCTTGTGTGTCTATTATATAGAAATATAATTGATTTTTGTTATTGACTCTGCTACTTCAGTAAATTTGCTTATTCCATTAGTTTGTCAACCTGCTTATAATTTCTAAATACATGATCATGTCTTCTGTTAATAAAGACAGTTTTGCTTCTTCTTTTTTTGGTATTATTTCTTGCCAGATTTCATGGACTAGGACCTCGGGTATAATCTTGAAATAAGTGGTGAAAGGGGACAACCTTGCATTATTCCTGATCTGCTGGAGAAGGCATTCTCTATTTGTACCGTTTTGCAGATGCCGTTTACACAGCGGATTTTCTTTCTGGTCTTAGTTTACTGAGAATTTTTATCATGAAAGTTTTCTCAAGTGCTTTTTCTTCATCTGTTGAAAAAATACGGCTTCTGCGTGATATATTTTTAAAATTTATTTATTTTATTCGCAAATAGTTTGTTTGGATTTTTATGTCTTTGTTCATGAAGGCTATTGGTGTGAATTTTTTTCTCATAATATCTTGCTCAGTTTGGATATTAGGGTTATACTGGCTTCTTTAAACAAAATAGGAAATGCTTTCAGCCTCTATTCTATGAAAATGTTTGTGTGTGCTGTAACTTCTTCCTTACAGCCTTGGTAGCATCTCCAGTGAAACCACCTGGACCTGGAGGTTTTCACTGTCAAGCTCTTGCCTATGATGGATTCAATTAGTTTAATAAATATAGGACTAGTTGTGCCAGTTTTTGAAGGTTGTGTTTTTCAGGAGATTAGCAGTTTCCTTTCTGTTGTCAATACTTGATGGTATAAAACTATAATGTCCTTTTACTATCCTTTTAATGTCTTCAGGATCTATAGGAATTTTTTTTTTCATTTCTGTTCTTGGCGACATATGAGTTTTTGTCTTTATTTCTTCTTCAGTCTTGCCCAGGAGCTTATCATTTTTGTTATTATTCCTTTTTAATTTTTAAAAATTTTCAAATTATTTAAGAGGCAGGGTCTTTCTGTGTTACCCAGACTGGAGTGCAGTAGTTCAATCATAACACACTGCAGCCTCAATCCCCTGGGCTAGAGTGATCCTCTCCCCAGGTAGCTGGGGCCACAGATGTGCACCACCATGCCTGGCTAATCATTTTGATTTTTGTCTTCAAAGAACCTATTTTTAGCATTGGTAGTTTTCTTTAATATTTGCCTTTTAAAAAAATTTATTTCTGTTCTTTATCTTTTCCTTCTATTTTCTTTGGGTTTAATTTTCTCTTTTTTTAGATACTTGGGGCAGAAAATTAGAGCAGTGGTTTAGGTTTTTCTCCTTTTAAACCTTTCTTTGAAGACGTTTTCAGCTATAAATGTCTAGCCACGGGTTCCCTCTCACAGATTTCGATATGGTGTCCCTTCGCTGGGTGTTACTAGTCTTTCCCTTTTGGATGCCTCCTCCCTTTGAAGAAATCTTACTTAGCACTTGTATTTCACATGCATGGGGAGCGTCTAATCGTCGATTTCGGTTTGTGTTTACAGACGCTAGAGAGAGAGAGATGAAGAAGGGCAGAGTTACTGCTGGTCACTGTTTCCTCAGTAGTTCGTCTTCTGCGTTCGGATTTATTTGATTTTAGGTTGGAGCCCTTGCTCATTACATGGGTGAAATACTCGTTGAACCTTTGCGTATCCAAAAATATCTTTCTTGGACTCTGTTAAGAGAATGACACGCTGGCTAACAGGATTCTTGGGTTCTGTTCTTTCGTTCCTGTAGATTTTAATCCAGTGATTTCAGCTCCAAGTATTGCATGTGAGAAATCTTATGTCAGACCAGTTCTTTCTTCTTTATAAGTAAATTATTCTTTTGATCTAGAAGTTTGAAAGTCAGTCTCTCACACTCTCTCTCTCTCTCTCTCTCTCTATTTAGAATAAATGTATTAGAAACTAGAAACTTTAACAGCCTAGATGTGTGGGCTGTCTTACCAGTCTAGCCTGGCACTCTGCAAGCCTACTCAAGTTGCAAACTTGGGTCTTTCTTTAGATCCAGTTAAATTTTCTCCTATTGCTTGTTTAATTAATACCTTTTCTCTAGCTGCTTATATTTCTTTACTTAAATTTCTATTTTTTGCATGTTAGAACTCCTGAATTTATCTTCTAGTCTTGTTCTTCATAATTTTCATCTCTTTACATTTTTATTCTATGCTTTGAAGTAGTTCTTGTACTTCAGATCAGTCTCAACAGTGACCAGTAGTTCCTTCTGTTAATCTACTCATTTGCTACCTTTGGAAGTCATATGTTTCACCTCTAGAAATCTTGTTTTGTATTATACTTTAATCTCCATAAGGGTTTTCTTTATTTTTTCTGTTCAAGTTGTTGCTTGTCTCTTCTGCCGCTGAATTTCACTGCTCGATGGGTGTTCCTGTGCATAGCAGCTGACTCCCTTAGATGTGTGTTTATTTTTCATTGTCAGTTTGTTGCAGCTCAGGCCTGGCATTGGAGAGAAGCCTGTCCCTCTTAGGCTAGTGCTGCAGAAGCAGAACAGCCACCAGCCCCCTGCAGAGTGACCTGGGCCCACACACTCTCCACACCCCAGACTTCCCAATCCTCCATGCTTGGATCTCTGCCTCCCGTGTCTTCCACTCCTGGCCTCCTGGCTGCTGGTGAGACCAGGCACACTCATATAGGGCCGATGCCAGCCTCCTTACCGTCTTCTGCTCCCAATCCCATCAGGAGCCCACAGCGCATGCAGCTGAACCGTGCCAAGGACAGGACTTTCTAATGGGGTCCTTCCTGTTTCTTTTTTCCCATGACAGCGAGCCCTGTGTCTGGCCTCTCTGTGGAGTTGCCTTAGAATCTAAGGCCTGACCTGCAGGCCACACAGGCAGAGCTGTAACTGGAGGGAGAAGCCAGGGGAGCTGCACTGGGGTTGCTAGAGTGTCAGAGCAGGATTATTTTCTATTGGTAACGCTTTTCAAATAAATTAGTTAATATGAAGAAACGTAGCGTAATTTTAAATGGTTCCTTTTTAATTGTAGTTTACTGGCTATTACAATTTAGTATCTATAATGCCTCTTGCTCTGCTTACAGAAATGAGAGGTTAGTATTTTCAAAAATGACTGATAGGGTTAGGCTTTCTGTCCTACCCAAATCTCATCTTGATCTGTAATCTCCATAATCCCCACGTGTCACGGGAGAGACCAGCTGGAGGTAATTGAATCATAGTGGCAGTTTCCCGCGTGCTGTTCTCGTGATAGTAAGTTCTAGCGGGATCTCACGGTTTTATAAGGGGCTCTTCCCCTTCCGCTGGGCCCTTCTCCTTCCTCTTGGGATGAAGGTGCCTTGCTTCCACTTTGCCTTTCACCAGGACTGTGAGTTTCCTAAGGGCTCCCCGGCCCGGCCATGCATAACATCATTGAGTCAGTTAAACGTCTTTCCTTTATAAATTACCTCGTCTCGGGCAGTTCTTTCTAGCAGTGTGAAAACAGACTAATACAATGACCTATAGTCCATCTATGGAGATTATTTTTTCTTTTGCAAAATAGCTATGCTAAAAGAGATCTTTGTTACTGAAAATATGTAAAATAAATTCACGATTTTTTGTAGGAAGATTGATAAGTGCTTTTATTATAGTCTGAAGTATTTATTGTTAACATTATTTTACTTTTTCCATCACCCTCAAATAGGCAACTCATACTCGTCATTACGTGTTTCTAGGTTAGCATGGCCTCACTGAAAGAACTAGATCAAAGACTCTTTGAAAATTACATCGAGTTGAAAGCAGATCCCATCGTTGGCTCCTTAGAACCTGGAATTTATGCGGGATATTTTGATTGGAAAGACTGCCTACCTCCAACAGGTAAGTAAACAAAGTTTCTTGCGTAATATGTGGATATGCTTTTATCAGTTGATACCTGCTTGAATTCTTTTCATTTTATTCTCATTTTTCTCATATCTACTGAGAGTGAGAGATTAATTTGATTTTAACTTTTTGTTCACTTAAACCCATTTCTTGGATAGTTTGGAAATTAGGACACTTTGTATTATTACTCAGTGGCTTAAAGCTGTTCTGAAATTCTAGAGAATAATTTATTATACTGCATAACATTGATCGTTTCAGTCATGCATTCCTGCTTCCTACGGTCTTTCACATAGATACAATAGAGTGGTTGTGAGTGACAGTTTCATGCAATGACCTTGTGTACCTCATCAAAAAAACATTGAAGAAATCTGGTCACTTCTATGTAAGACTTGATTAGTGATGCTGTAAAGGCGAAGGATAGGAGAAAAGTGTGTAGGAGTAAGATTATTATAGGAATTTGTCAAAGGGAACGGAGCCCAGAAGGATGAATGACACTGTTCAAGTATCATCTTTGTATCTCAAATGAAAGTCACTTGAATCACTTAAAATATATATTTTTAAAATAACTGTTGCTTTCCGAATCAAACTTCTGATCGATCAAGTAGTTGTTTCTTTGTATGAAAAATGCGGAAAACCTAAAACCAAGCTGCCTGTTGGCACTTTTGTAGAGAAGTGGTTTATGTAGAAGGGGTCATGCTGGTGTCGGACACGGGTTGGCACTTTTGTAGATGAGTGGTTTATGTAGAAGGGGTCACACGGGTATCGGACACGGGTTGGCACTTTTGTACAGGAGTGGTTTGTGTAGAAGGGGTCATGCTGGTATCGGACACGGGTTCTTCGTGGATGCACAGATGCAGATGCACCAGTGAGTTGCTAACAGGTTTGGTAACTTCATTGTTTTAACTCATCACTTTAACCTCCTTTTGTTTGTATTGTATAGTGCTTACACTAAACGATGAAAAATTGTTTACTGTTTAAACACCTTTGGTTTTTATTGTATAGTGTTCACATATAGTGATGCCAAAAGTCTAAAAACCGGGATCATTAAATTAGCCACAGTTACTTAATGTGACCACAGTTACTGAATTTGCTGAGCTCACAGTCATGGCAGTCATGCAAGCCTTTATTCCTCCTGTGCTTTTCCGTACACACACTTTTCTGTGCCCAAACCACATTCAGTTCATACCCTCAAAGTACATCCTTTTAAAGTCTAAGGCAGATTCTATCAGTATCTTACTTAAAATGCTTACAGTATCTTCTCATAATAGTAAAACCTGGGAAGCTGTGCTGTGCCAACCTCTGCCCTGGCAGCCTGCCCACTGCCCCAGTGCTCCGCCCCACAGCCCCTCTCCAGCTGGACTCAACCTCTGCCTTTTTGAAAAGCTCATCCTTCTAAAATATAAATTGAACCCTTTCAATCCCCTGCTGAAAATCCTTCAGGGAGGCTCATTCTCCCGGAAGCTAACCCCAGACTTCTCGACAAGGTGGCGTCCCCACAGCTACCAGATTCCACGGAAGCTCAAGTTCCTGGTGTGAAATGGTGTCATATTTGCATGTAACCTACGCGCATCTTCCTGTATGCTTTAAATCATTTCTAGATTGCTTCTAACACCTAATGCAATGCCAGTGCGTTGTGAATCATTGTTATACTGTATTGTTTAGGGAATGATGACAAGGAAAAAAGTTCGTACATGTTCAGTACAGATGCAACCACCGGTTTTTCCCTGGGAATATTTTCTATTCATGGTTGGTTGGCTCCACAGATGCAGAAGCCACCATTGGGGAGGCCACAAATGCAGAGGCCACAGATGCAGAGGGCCAGCAGTACTCCCTGTGCTTGCTCAGAGTTACCTCCCTCTCCACGGGCTCCCCCAGGCAGCCGGCAGGCTGGGTGCTTCATGCACTGTGAACCCTGTGCCTAGTCCCTCTCACCTCTGCCCCCTCTCCTAACCTCTCCTGCCCTTCCAGGCCCTGTGTCCTCTGGAAGCTCACCCAGCCCATCCCCTGCATGTCTCCAGGTCGTGTTGGCCTCTACCTCTATCCATGGTGCTCCCAGAGCAGTTCCTACAACTCCCTGTGCCCACAGGACATGTGTTGTCGTTATTTCCCTCCTTGCTGGACAGCCTCAGCCCCTCAGCACAGGCCATCGTTTGGGTCTCTTGCTCTCAGAGATTTTAGCACAGTGCAGTTTCTGGCACTCAGCTGATGCTGCGTGTGTGTTTGTGGAGTGAATGAAGACTGGCAGTTTTCTGTAATAATCTACCATCTTTCTAAATGTGCTGCTCCTTCTCTTCCAAGTGTTTGCCGTATGCTTTTGCCTGATTTTTCTCAAAATTTTTTTCGGTAGGAAAGTGCGTCATACGGTGTGCTAGTTTCCACTGTTCTTCTGATTCACTTTTTAATAAACAGTCCACAGTGGACATTCATATTTGCCGAATTAAAATGAGTTAGAGTACTCATTTTCTTGTCCTTTGTGAATTCTCATATGGTAGTTGTGTGCACTTTCTAAATTTCAGCAAGTGCATTTCAATTAAAATGCAACCGTCAGGCACATCTAACACATCATCAGTTCCATCTGTTCAACTCTTCAAACTCTTACTGAACAATGTGCATCACCGTGCAAAAAGTAATACATTGTTCGGTAATAGTTCAGATGAATTTGTTAAAGTTCATATCTTCCCCTATGATTAGCGTGTAAGTACATTAACTGTTTACACATCTAACACATCAGCAGTTCTATCTGTCTAATTATTTAAACTATTACCGAACTATTGTTGGGTAATGGTTTAAATGAATTTTGTTAAAGTTCATATCTTTTCCTGTGATTCGCATGTAAGGACATTAACTGTTCACTCTGAAATCATTCTTCTCTTATTTGGTTGTGTTCAAGGCTATTAAATCATTTGTGGTATTTCTTTGAGAATATTAAATCATTTGTGGTATTTCTTTGAGAATATTAAATCATTTGTGGTATTTCTTTGAGAATATTAAATCATTTGTGGTATTTCTCTGAGAATAGAGAAAAAACGATGGCACAGCCACTCTGAGTTTCCTGCGCTCCAGTGATTACTATAAAAATGGAGAGCAGGCCGCCAGTCTCAGTCTCAACAAAGTGGTTCTCCTCTGTCGTCACTGAAATCTTGGAATGTTACTGAGAAAGAGGATTTATTTGCCCCGATGCAGAGGAAGACTTTTCTTGGCCAGCCCTGTCTCGGACCTGCTGCTTTTTAGCGTCTGCCGAACACCGGCCGGGGCCGTCGAAGTTGTCTGCAGGTGGAGGGCAGGCCTTTCCCATCCACCCGCCCCAAGGTGTCTTGGGAAAATAGACATCTCTGAAGGCCCGTTCCCTGAAGGGCGGCGTTAGGTCACAGTACTTCAGTGCAGGGGCTGCTGGCCATCGTCACGTGGCTGTGTATCCTGTGGCACTTCAGCGAGCACTAACCAGGGCGCGGGGGGCGGTCAGCGGCAGGCAGTGCCAGACTCCCGGGGATCCGGTTTCTGCTGCATCCAGTGAATTTCCAAGTCCTCACTGGATTTATTTAAGGTACCCAGAGTCCTTTCTCTATGACCTTCATGTTTTCAAGCCATAACATTGAACTAGTGCAAGCCTCTGTTGTGAATTAGGATCAGAGCCTAAATGTAATCCTGAGATTGATCTTAATAAGAGTCTGTAACCTCAGATAATCTTCAAAACAAAATTAAGATTCTTCTGGCTGTGTGACATTGAGTGGTGAGGCTTTTTTTTTTTTTAAACATAACTTCGTTTTTTGGTTTTGTTTTTTTCTTAAGATAAACTTTCATAAGCAAATGACACATAACACCATACTGTCAGCAATTTGTTGACTCTTTCTCAGATGCCAAAAACACGTAGAAGTTGTCGGTGCTCGTTTCACTTTTATAAGCTCTATTTAGTTCTGTTCTTTGTGTAGTTTTGACTTCATGATTACTAACTGAACCTCAGCCTTGCATAGTCATATAGTGATTTTTAGTTTGTTTAAAGCTGACTTAAGTTGAGACCTGGTGTAAAGTGAACAACCAAAATAGTTTGACTATTAATCTTCCAAAATAATTTCAATTAACAACTTTAGTATTATCTTCAGAGTTTTCTTCTTCAGAAACTGAATTTTGCAAATCATATGGGTAACTGATTACTTATTGCTGTAGTTACCAATAAATTTAGTTCCGATACTGTATGTAGTGATTAAAAAAAAAATCCAGTTGATTAATTTCATGATTCAAGAAGAGATACCGTTAAAGCCATAGCTATGTTTTTTAAAATCTTACCGTTGGATATTTAAATTGGTGTCACCTCTTTATTTGTGTATATGTCAGTAAAGATTATTCTGGTTAGTTCTGAGTCACAGAACTGCTGTTAAGATTTTAATTGTTCTGTTATCCACAATTATTAAGAGTTCTTAGTATTTGAATTTTATAAATGTTAAATAAATTAAGAATACTGTTGGTCTTTATTTACAAATACACATTGAAGTTCATGTGTCTTTGAAACATTAAATAAGAAAAAAGTATTTCTTTAAGTTTCTCTTAAATACTGGTTTTAACTGTTTTTTCTGTCAAATAGTCATAAAAATTTAAATTAATATATATTATTTAAAGGTGTTTACTAAGTGAATTTAAACTTAATCATTTTCTATAGGTAAATAGTGAACTGATTTTTAATTCAAGTGCTCTTATATTAATTATAGTAATTGAAATTGGGAAGGGGAAAACTTTACATAATTTGTGACATGAGTATGTCTAGGACCATTCTAAAACTAACAGCGGAGTTGGTTGCTTGCATGTATGATGCGTATAACCTAGAGTAGAGTGACCTCCCACCCCTCAGATGCGCCAGAGCACAGGCTTGGGGCGCACAGTTAGTTCCGTCAGCGAGCGAGGCTTGTGTGTTGTCCGAGCAGTATGCCAAGCAGCACATTCCAGCAAATTGAAGAGAAAGAAAATGTAAATCTAATTATGGAGACAGAGGCGGAAGCACAGCTCTTCTCAAGTCCATGTTTGTTGAATTTTAAGATCTCTGCCTTTTGGAATGTGTCTTGCAGATGTTTTCACTGAATTTTACGAGAGACATTGTGCAATCAGGTTATCTCTTGCATCCTGTAACTTAAATCATTCAAAGCTCAGGTCCAGTGTAGAATTTCTAGAGAATAAGAAAAATGCTACAAGAATGGAGATAAGGAGAAATTGTAATTTTTGTTTGATTTTCAGAAAATGCGGAAACTACAGACAGACCTCAAAGTTTAATGTAGCTCTCTGAGAAAATGGATCATTAAAATGTTTTGGGGTCCCTATAAAATAAGTTGTATGTTACATGTATATGTGAATTTATACATGCATATATGCCTTACACATGCGTTTATACACACACGTTACTATGTACATGTTTAGTGACGTAGTCAGCATTGATCGCCCTTATACCTTGTACATGGCAGAGGGCTTTGCGTAAATCACCTGATTTAATCTGTATAACGACACTTCAAGGAGTAAGCAGTATTTTTTTTCTCATTTTATAGATGAAGTCATTGAGCACAAAGAGCTTAAGTGACTTGCTCAAGGTCATGTAGCTAGGAAGTGGTGGGGTAGGGGTTCCAAGTTCAAATCCAGGCAGCCCTTAATTTTAGGCATTGTGCTGTGTTGCTAGACAGCAAACAGCCTCTATTAGAAATCCACAAAGAAAAAGGTAGATATGCTGGTAGAATAGACGCAAGTTCATGAAATTCACAAAAAAACTAATACAGCCAATAAAATATAAAAATAGGATAAAATTAATCAATTCTCAAAGAATGTAATTTAAAATACCGTTAGGGTATCATTTTGTTAAAACCCTCTGGATTGACAAATATTGTAAAGCTTGATAATACCTGCTTTTTGGCAAAGGTACAAAGAAACAAACTATTCCATCATCTTTCTAGCAGTGTAAATTGGCCCAGCTGTACACATACACGTGTGTGTGTGTGTGTATGCACACATATATATGTATAGAATTTACTTAGAAGTTTTGTTTCTAAGAATTTATCTTAAGGAAAGTTTTACAGAAGTAAGTAAAGAATTATGTGCAGTGATATTTATTGAAGCATTTTTTTAATATATGCAGAATCTGAAAAACTACCTGAATGCCCATTAATAATGAATTGGCTAAATAATGTATTATATATCTAAACAAATACTATGCTTTCTTTATAATGGATGAGACGGATAATGGGGGGACTGTCCATATATTGGTAGAAAATGTTGGTTAAGGAAACATGCATTCATTCTTTCCTCGTTTTTATTGAAAAAGACAGTGTGTCAATTTCATATGTACAATTTGACATGCATAAACATATCTTGAAAGGGGGTAGGAAGGAGCATGCTAGAAAACTTTAATTTTCTACTTTAAAATTTTGTTTTTAAAAATATTGGGGAGGAATAGATGTATTTTTATTTTTAAAAAAGAAATTTCTATATTTTAAAGAAATGAAAAACTTCATGGAGACAGCATGCCACAGAGAACAGGCACATACAATACTCACTCGTTTTCTTCTTGGACACACACTTGGTGTGACAGAAAAATGGCGTACGTGCTGAATTTAGGTTTCAGCAAGTCATTTGACAGTTCTTCCTGATATTTTCAGGAATCCCAGTTGCTGACTTATAACCATCATGTCTTCATGTCAGTCTAGAGGAAAGCCTTTAGTCATTGCAAGAACACTCATTGAACGATGTTCAACATTATGTTAGACATTTGAAAATGGAATACATTCCACTTTGGCTAAATTTATGAAGAAAAACCTAATAAAGTTAGCTTAGTAGTAGCACTATCTTACACTTAAAAAGTTCTACAATGCCTTTATGTAAGCCCGTGATTGAACTATCCTAAAATTAATGACAAAATGCAGCATGTTTTCTTAATCAGAACTGCCACAGAATAAAAAGTACAACCTTCAGAGGAATTTTGGTTTCAGTAATAGAGGAAGAACTTATCAGACTAACCCTTCCACAGTTAAAAATTGAACTCTACACAGAATATAGAAACCAGCTGTGAGAAGCACTGGAGAGCCATCAAAAGCGGACAGACTGGAGGGGGCGCTTGAACCCCTACAGGAGGGGAGCTTGCAGCAGCCAGATCTGAGGGCTGTCCACGACTGCTGCGGCAGGTGCCCGGCACTTCTGCAGAAGGCACAGAGGGGTGCAGCCGGAGAAACACACTAGATGGAAACTTGAATCTAAAGGAAGGAGAAAAAAGTATCAGAAATGGTTGATATGTGGGAAAAATAGAAAAGACAAACTTTCTGGGTTTTGATTTTTCATTTTTTAAAAGATGATTGAATGTAGAAAAATGTCTGTATTTATTACGTTGAATTCACAATCAAAGACCTTTCTTTGTAGAAAATTCCAAGTCCAGATGGTTTTACTGATAAGTTCTATGTAACATTTAAGGAATAAACAATACCGATTTTCTACAGACTTTATCAGAAAATATAATAGGAAGCATATTCAATCTCATTTTATGAAACCTACAAAACCCCAAATCAAAAATATGACAAGAACATTACAACGAAAGAAAATTACGGACTAGTGTTCCTCGTGAACATTGGAACAAAAAATTCTAACAATTATTTTTAGCAGATCAAAGCACTATTGTCCATACGGTGGAACACTAATTCATTATGACCAAGTAGGGTTTATTTCTTTTTTTTAATGTTTGAAATTTTTGTTTTATTTTATTTCCTTTTCCTTTAAGTTCTGGGACACATGTGCAGAGCGTGCAGGTTTGTTCCGTAGATGAAGGTGTGCCATGGTATTTGGTAGTCATGGGACGACCAGAGGCAGGAGCCACGCTGACTTCTTCACAAGATGACACCTCTGCGTAATTACAGTCATTGCCGAGTCTGGTGGTTCTTCCCCGTAATAAATGTCCTAAGGAATGACCAAACAAGGATTCTAAGACATTTTTCTTTCCACTAAACATATATTGCTCTTGCTTTTCTATCAATAAAAAAATAAATCCATAAGCAGAGCTACGCCCTCTGTTTAACGTAATTAAACTTCAAGTTCTCCTCCCTTTGCTGCTTTTTTCAGTTTTGGTTGAAGCATTTAGATAAACTTAAATTGTAATGTCTTAGTTCAGCTCTGCACCCCACCCACACCTTCATACTACCGCAGACATCACCTTCAAATAATAACATTGTATTCGCATTATCAGTTCAGCACAAAATAGAGGTAGTTTTCCATTCCCCATTGAACATTTTTAAAAGGAATTTAGAAAGGTGCATTTTAATCATGTGAGTTAGTGATATCACCAATAAGGTCATTTGAAGCCCGGGTTTCAGTGTTACAGCGAGCTATGACTGCACCACCGCACTCTAGCCTGGGCAACAGGGAGAGACCCTGTCTCAGAAAACAATTTTTTTTAAAGACCTAATTATACTTTGTCACCTGCCAAAATAAACCATACATTCATTGCCCTGTTTAAACTTAGTCTAACCTGAATTCACAGATATGAAAATATACATGTTTGGAACAGCAAGAGTAGAATAAAGTGAAATTAATCTCCTAATATGTATACTCAGTGTCTATGAAATACTTCATGTACAGATAGAAAGGACATTTGTTTTTCATTCATAAAGTCAGCAAATATTACCACGTCTGTTCTATACAAGGCAGTCTCCAAGTCTTCCAAGCTGTTCACATGGCAGTTTCTGACTTCCAGGTTTGAAGCATAAATAGAGAAGCCGACAGTGCTGTGTAGGAGGGAAGCACTGTGTTCTCACTTGACCAAGTTGGTAAGCACTCGTGTTCTTCAGCGTCCGTGGAGCCAGGGTACTCATCTCAGGAGTGTGCCCTGAGTGTTCTCCATTTGAAAGACACCAAACTGGTAGCACTTGGACACACCCCCTTGGCCAGCAGAGGCTCTAAATATCACTTTCTGGATAGCTCCATTCCATCTCTTACCTGTCAGGTTTCTTTATCTTACCTGTCAGATGTAGATTTTCAGATGTTACCTATCAGAACAGATTTTTTTTTTTCCCTATCTGATGTCTTCCTCTCCAGTCTCACACCCTCAAATCCTGCTGAAATATTCTTTCAAAATTCATTTTTGTTCAGGTTTCTTCTTTCCTCACAGTCATGTAATGGTCCCTAGCCTTTGGAGGAAAACAGTTTTAGTACTGGTCATGTGCTGACCTGCTTAGCTCTGAAGCCTCATCTCTTCATACGAGCCGTTCCTGGTCGTCTACACTCAGTCCATACTGGGCCATTGCTAGTCCTCAAAGACCCAGCATTCCCTCTCCCAGATGCCCTCGAGCACACTGCTGCCTTCACGTGACCTTCCTTTCATCCCCTCAGACCTGCCTGAGGCCGGGAGACACTTGCTGCACCATCACTTCACCTGAGCCCAGCCCAGCTCAGCACTCCCCACACACTGTTCTCTGGTCCACCTGTCTGGATGTGAACCCTCCTGCTGGTGTCTCCTCTCTGTATCTGTGACTAGCAAGGCACCTGGCTTGGAGTAAGCATCCAGTAATAGATTTATTCAGTTATTAGTTGATTGGTTAATACCTTGGTAAGGCTTACTCAAGCCATAATGATAGGTGAAAATAACATCAATAAAATACCAAATTTACCCTTGGTAAATTAATAGTTATTTTCAACAGAAAGTCAAATTGAGTCAACTATTTTTTATTCAATAAACGTCAAAAAGAGAACTTTGGTTTATTAATTATTAATTAGGATAAATAACCACAAATAACGTGGACCCCCTCCCGCCCATTTACAGAGAATTCGAGGCCAGGCATGGTAGCTCATATCTGTAATCCCAGCACTTTGGGAGGCTGAGGTAGGTGGATCACTTCACCCCAGGAGTTAGAGACCAGCCTGGGCAACATAGACCCCATCCCGACAAAAAACCACAGAAATTAGCTGGGCATGGTGGCACATACCTGTGGTCCCAGCTATTCAGGAGGCTGAGGTGGGAGGATCACGTGAGCCTGGGAGATGAAGGCATGGTGAGCCAAGATCCCATCACTGCACACCAGCCTGGGTGACAGACTGAGACCATGTCTCAAAAAAAAAAAAGAATTCAAATATTATAAAATACCTGTAACACTGAAGATCTCCTAAATGTAGTTCTACCTTTCTTCTTTATTCTAAAGACTCTTTGAGCCCCACAGAATTTTAAGGGTGCCGTCATGAGCATCATATTCCTAGTGCTGTTCGTTGGGACACTTTAGAATCTGTTTTCATCTCCGAGCGTGGACTGTGGGTGTTGGTGCCCAGTGGGTGGCGGTTTCCCTGTCACCCACCCATCCCTCACAGGGTTCCTGTGTCCTTGTCATTGAGTACTTTGGCACTTTCCGACTTCTGCTTTGATCGAAATGGATACCAACTGAGTGGACTTCATCTCTGAAGAAGAAGCCTAAGTCAATAATCTTTTTTTCTTTACTGAACTCTGATGGAAAACTGTCAGTTCCTAGGACTACTCTTAATTACATTTAAAAAGCTTAGAGGTAGATGTTAATAGTCTTGTATTTAATCTATTTAAAGCAAAAAGCGATTTTACATTTTCTAAAGGAGTATAATTTTCATCAGTCATCTTTTTTTAAAAAAAAAAACACAGTTTCATTAAACTTCCTTGTTTTCAGACATTTTCTTCTCATTTATAAGCTGTTTGATATATTAGAGTCAGTGCTATAAAACCATTTGTACAATGCTTTAGACATTTGGTTATAGTTTCTTGGTCTGCCAAGCATTTTCCAATAAAGCTAGATTTTGGCTCAAATGGTCTTAAATGTGAAATTTATTAACTTCAAGATGACCCATGGCCTACATATTTTCTTCATTGCATGTCTTATCTGCTAAAGTATTTATTATGTATTAAATTGATAGCTATAAACTGTGCTGTTTGGCATCAGGGTGAACTAACATACTATTGTACAAATAAACAGTCCAAGTCATTTAAAAACTTTCAGTTATGGAAATTTTCAGACATATATCCAAACAGAACAGTCTGACAAATCCAGTTGACCTGTTGGCCAACTTCAGCAGCAATCATCCCAGGGCCGATCTTGTTTGCTGTGCCCCTGGGCTCCCCACTACCTCTGAGATCTGTTTTTTTGAAATAAATCCCAGATATTAGATCATTTCATCCATACACACATAAGATAAGGACTGATTTTTTTTTTAAAGAAACATAATCATAATACCATTATTACATCTGGAAAAAGTTAACAGTAATTCCTTAATTTTATCAGATATTTAGTCAGTGTTCAAATTCTCATAGAAGCTTTTTAGACAGTTTGTTCATATCAGGATTCAGTCAAGGTCTACACATTACTTTTGGTTGATATGTCTCTTAATTAAGAAAAATAAACCTCTCTCAAGTCACTGTTGGTGCTCAGCCTGTTACCCACCCATCTTTAGCGGAATAAATTGGGTTCTTTGTTCTGTGGATTTTCTCACATTCTAGATTTTTCAGAGAGCTTCCTCATGGTGTCATTTAACCTGTTCCTCTGTCCCTTGTGTTTCCTGTAAATTTGTGGTTAATAAGGAAGCTGTCAGTTTGAGGTTTGGTTTTGTGTTGTTTACTTCCATCAGGAGATGCCTTGTGTTTGGTTTTCTCTGTTTTTGATGATAAGATTGAAAATTGAGTTCAAGTGTTATTGGCTTGGTATACCTTTAAAAGTTCACCATAAACTTTTCATCTA
Organism: Theropithecus gelada; assembly: GCF_003255815.1. Lineage (NCBI taxonomy): Eukaryota > Metazoa > Chordata > Mammalia > Primates > Cercopithecidae > Theropithecus > Theropithecus gelada. Next base: position 3,253,563 of record NC_037671.1, on the reverse strand, counting down.
ATGGTTATAGCACCACTGGTAATTGTTTTCATAATCTATTTCTTATTAGAAATTGAAAATAATAATTGTTAGCTGGAACACTAAATAAATTTTTTTCATTAAGCTCTGAAGTACACAGGAGGGGCAGGATAGATGCCTGATTAGTTAGCAGTTTTCAGAATGAGTTGGTTTCCTAGTATTTCTCAAAGGTCATTACTAAGGTATTTTTTATTTTTTGATTACCTTTATGAAGTCATGATGTAAACAAAATTTGATAAGCTTCAATTCATTGTAGTAGGTGTTTTTTTTTTTTAATTTAGTTGTGCCCCCTTTCGGGGAGTCTCTTCAAGTGGGCCCTGGGTCCTGACAGTACAGCCTTGCCGTGGGGTGCCATGTTCCACGCTCATGGTGGTTTTCTTGCCTCAGTAGAATCGGCTGTTGGGAGGAATTGACGGAATATGAAGTATGAACATCTTCCTCTCTTTTATTTCTTTCCACACTGTGTCTCTGTCCACTCCTACCCCCTGGCTTTTTCTAACCCCATAGATCTCGTTCAGTCTCACCCCAAAGCCAGTTCTACAGCTGGATGGGCTGTAGCAGCAACAGTCACGGTACCTGGTGCTTCTCGTAGTCCAGCAGCACCATCACCTCCATTCAGAAGTCATTGCCAGCTGGACCCGCTCCTGCCAGGCAGGCGAGAAAAGCTGCCTCCCTACCCTCGACCAACCGTGGTCTCTCCATCAGTGAGGCACTGGGGAAGGCGCGCGATATTCTGTCATATTCTGTATCTGTACTAGGAACTCTGAGAATTTAGACTTCTTCTAAGGTGCTGTAGAAAGCGTTAGGGATTTTTCTCACTTGACCTGGTTTTGTTTGTCTCATTATAGAGGGACTCTTTCCAAAACTCATTTACACACTTCACAACTGTGCGTCCTGTGGTAAACAGCTAGTGACAGATACTTGCATAGATGCGACTGTCTTGGCATCCTCTTCCCCCATCCCAGCTATTATTTCCTCCTGGTCTTGGCTACATTTGGTGTGAATGTTAGCCCTGAATTTGTTGCTTTTCTTAAACAATTGGGGCGTTGGAAAACCTGCCTTCGTTTTGATCCCTTGGCTTCAGGCCTGCCCTGCAGAGCCAGGGAAGCCTCTGGTGTCTGCACACATGATGACAGAGCTCAGCCAGCTGTGCCCCACGGCTCTGTTGGGCTGGGGCTAGGGGTCCAGTGATGGAACTAGACAAGCTAGCTCTGTGCGCGGGAACATTGAAAGCCGACAGTGAGCGCTGCCGTTTGGATGGTCTTCATATACGCGTAACCTAGCAGCTGTCTTCCCTCCACTCCAGTGCCGCCCCAGGACCAGAGCCTTAGTTCACAGTTAGAAATGTGTATTCTCCTCGCATTAGGAACAAAGATGGCCTGCTGGAACAAAACCACTTGATTAACTTTAATGTCTTTGCACGCTGCAGTAAGGTGAGATTTAATGAAACACTTTCAGGATTGTCTCAGTATTTGGATGGGTGGAGTGCACTGGACTAGTGGAGGGTTATAGACGGTTCCAAATTATTCCTTTGAACTGGAAAACTGTGAAAAATGTTGTGCTTTCCCAGTTATTTATAACATGCATCACAGTAGACAGCTGAGGCTCAGATGATTTCCAAATGTTATAGTTGGACTTCCTAACAAACTAAGTCACCATATGCCTTGGTGGTTTAGTCACTAGTTAACAGAATCTGAGGGATTAAATCACAGTGGTGAACCTAAGGACAGGCAAGTTTCCTAAAGGAAACCCCCGGGAGCCACGCTGTGCTCCCTGCAGACACCCACCAGCTGTGTGTATCTCTCCTTTGTTGTTGGAAATCGTATAGTTACAGTCATTCTGGCTCCTTGCTCCCTCCCAGGACCGCGATGTGCCCTGGCACCCTGGCACCCTGGCACCCTGGAGCCACACGGGCTGCATTCAGCCCTGAACCTGCTGCCTGTGCTCAGGACATCAGGGCATCGGTCCCAGGGTAAGCTTGCCTCCTGCTGTGGTGCTGACATTCTAAGGCCTGTAAAGAGAGCAACAGCGATGACAGGAAGACCAGGGGACAGACAGGGAGGACAGAAGACTGTGTGGACAGGACAGAAAGATGTTAAGACTTGAATTTTTTTTCATATATTTTCATTTACCTTCAATGCCCACGTTTCCTAACCTACCTTCCTGGTTTTGTTTGCCTCTTTGTTTTTTCTTTGTTTCTGGGGTAGGGTGAGGTGCAGTGGGGTGTGAGTGAGTTATAGTTCTTAATTGCCAACCTGGGGCAAGGGAAAAGTAATTCTTAGAGCTCAGCTGAAAAATGTGCCTTCCAAGTGTTCCTGCTGTTATACCATAATAACGTTATAAATTTGTTTCTGGCATGATATTCTATAAAAGCCAAAATCTTTATAGTTTCATCAAGAGCAACATAATTTGAATGCCTTTATTATGGCTAGAACTGAAAGCAGTTTTAAGAACTGTTCGTTCAGAGTGAAGCCACCAGTACCTAACGTTTTCTTTTAAGCTGTTTACATGCACTGATCTGGTCCCTGGCTTCTGGAACTTCGCTGAGAACTTGTCTGCCCTCAGAGGGCCCTGCCTCCCTGGCTCCCTCCTCCCTCCAGGTCCACCCTCCTCCCCTCCTCCTGGGACATCACAGGCCTGACCCAGGGCACCTGCTGGTTCTCTGTCCTTTGGGCTTCTCCCCCACACACCTGCCTGTGGTGTGTGCTCCTCCCCTGGCCTCTGCGTCCCTTGGGCTTCTCTCATAGAGTCTGCCCCAGGTGCGACCCCCTTGGCCTCCCTGGAGCCCTGGAGCAGCTGTGTCTTCACAGCCCTCACCCTGCAGCTCCAAGAAAGCCTCACATGCACACCAGAGGCTCCAAACCACGTGCTCAGGGCATGGGAAGGTGGGAGCAGCACATGGATTTACCCGATAGAATTTGTTAAGAAAGTTAAACCACAGAGCAACTCTCTCTGTTTCCTGTTTTCTGCTCTGAGGTCAGAAATGCCATGTCTGTGACTTTCTCCCAAAACCAGGATAGAACCTTGAAGATAAAAGGTACTTGGTAAATGTTGGGTAATCATCTCCGATTTTCTTAACCACCTTCTCTGAGTAAGCAGCAAAAACGAACCCCAAAATACTCACAGGGCAGCGTAGTAGTAATAAATAGTTACTAGTTATTCTGCACCTTCAAGGTGGAAAAATTTTGAGTGTTTATTGAAATCTACTTGAACATTTCCTAAGAGACCACAGTCTTATCAGCCTGAAAGAGGCTGAGAAGACCTGTCACACCCCTTTCTTTTACAGTCGGAAACTGAGGTCCAGGTGAAACATTATCTAAGCCGTCAGAGAGCATTTGGTTGACAAAACTGCGACTTCTGCCTCTGCCTCTGCCTCCTAACACTTTTCAAAAATACATCATTTTTCAGCAAGCTCATCAATGTGCTTAAACTCTACATTGTATAAAGAGTCTAAAAATAGTACAGTTAGCGTAAAAAGCTCAGTTTGCGGCTAGATTTTTAAGTGTGTGGAGCAAGAAACATCAACAAAGCAGTTTATGCCTATGGGAGCAAATTAAAGACAATGTTATTAAAATCTTTCTATTGCAGAGGATATTTAATGGGGACTTAGATTCTTTTTGGATCAATTTACTTCCATTTTCTCATAATATCACATAGTGATAATCAAAATGTTTGAGTGACAACCAGAGTAAATTCATAAATACAATATATCTGAAACCCCATTTTTCTTTTTTTGAAATTGCTGTCCTTTCTGGTTGCAAATGGTGTGACAGTCTCTGATTACAGTAATAAGGACTTGGAGAATTCTACACAGAATGCACATCACTTTTATCTAGCTTGTGTATGGAAGGAATTTAATAAGAGGTTTTATGAAATCACAAAAGCTGCCTTCATGGACATTAAATATGATGGATATGAAAGAAACGAAATTCTTGTCCTCCACGGTTGGGTTGCATTAATGAAAAGAAAAATTGGTGTGTGCGCTTGGACTTTTTTCCCTTCTCCTTTTCCTCCTTGGTTTGTGCTGTGGGTTCCTTTTTCATATTCTGCTGTAAGGAAAACAGGTTCGGCAGATCGTTTTGTTTCACTGGAGCTGTGCTGCTTGTGGACACCGGGCCGTGGGCAGCAGCACGGCACGTAAACCGTGGGTGACCGCGCCGTGCCCTTGGTACGCCATGTTTGTGGACACCGGGCCGTGGGCAGCAGCACGGCATGTAAACCGTGGGTGACCGCGCCGTGCCCTTGGTACGCCATGTCTGTGGACACTGGGTGGCCCGGCTCTTCCCCGCGGGGACTGGAGCACGCTGAAGATAACACACACGCAGTGACCCAGCTCCATTCCAGCCTGTACCCAGGAGAGGGAGTGTCTATACCCACCAAAAGACAGCAGCAGCTGTTTTCCCAGCCGCTCTGCTGGAAATACCTGAAAACGGGAGCTGGACACACAGAGTCGTGGAGCTGGCCTATTTTGTGGGGTTTAAACATCCATTGTTGAAAATAAAATGCCAGATGACATTTTGCTTTGGTTCATATTGCAAACCTGATGGATTGATTCAGGTATTTCATTTGGTCCATTTTCAAATGAAGATATTTTACAGTTTACTTACTGTTTTCACATAACATTCTTGTATTTTATCTTCACACCAACCGTGTTGGGGTTCGATACCGTTTTCCCCATGTGGCAAATTTTTAAAATTTGGAGAATCAGGAAAGGCTGTGTAACTTGCTCAAGTAAGAGAGCTAGGCCCAACTTTTCATCTCCAATTCTAACTTTATCACTCTTACCCAGAAACATATGTACAGGGCATGGGTCAGAGCATAGGGCTAACAATACGGTGTCGTTTTGTGTATCTTAATATCTGTAAATACAATAGACCCTTGTACAACAGATGGTTGGGGTGCCAACCTCCCATACAGTCTAAAATCTTTGTTTAACTTTTGACACCCCCAAAATGTAACTAGGAGTAGCCTGCTGTTGCCCAGACAACTTACTAATAGCATCAACAGTCTGTTACATATTTTATGTATATAGTGTATTCTGTATTCTTAAGGTAAGCTAGAGAAAAGAAAATACTACTAAGAAAATCACAAGAAAGGAAAATACATTTGCTACTCATGAAGTGGAAGTGGATCATCATAAAGGTTTTCATCCTCGTCGCCTTCACCTTGAGTAGGCTGAGGAGGAAGAGGAGGAAGAGGAGGAAGAGGAGGAAGAGGAGGATCGGGTTGGTTTTGCTGTGTCAGGGGCAGCAGAGGCATGAGAAAACCCACATATGGGTGGGCCCACACAGTTCAAACCCATGTTGTTCATGGACCAACTGGAAACGAGTTTGCAAAGTACTGTGGGCCTTCCTCGGTCCCAGGTGCTGTGAACACTGCTGAGAAGGGGTCAAGGACTACGATCTGGTGGCCCTCCCCTGCTGACAAAAGGACAGTGGCTTCACCCTGAGGAAGAAGACGATGTGTGTTTGTGCACCTTGCCCTTCTGACAAACACTGACCCGTGAGGGAGAGTTTCCAAGTATGGCAAAACTATAATGAACGAGAAAGATCCCAGGAAGAGAAGAGTAAAGGGGTCACACTTATTTTTGGATAAAGGATCTGCACAGCAGTGTACGAGGCACTAAGCAGCCAGTTTGGTGGAGTGAAGCAAGTAAGCATTGATGCTGAAGATGGAAGAACAGATGAGTAATTGCTAATAAAATCTCAAGAGAAATCATAAGCAACGTGGAATTCAGTATTTGAATGAGATTTTCTTAGAAAAAGAAACAAATCTATGAAGTGAGGCACTGTTCCTGCCCTTGCTGCCCTGAGCCTGTGTGCCTCGTTGGTGGCGTCCTTGGAGTGCACTCTAAGCTGGCACTGCAGCTTCAGAAACGCAGGCCCCTGCACCCCTGCAAGTGGGCGGCTTGCCCAGCTTGGGCTGGGTTCAGTGCAGATGTGCCCGTCCGGCCCTCTCTCGGCCTCACACTTCAATGTCATCAGTCCCAACAGGGTGCAAAGCCAGTGCTTTGTTGTTTTAGTCATCTAAACAGATTTGTGGCATGTTCAAAAATTAGTCTTTGAAAAGATATGCATTTCTACCTAGATTTCTTACTCTGTAAATGGGACTTTAAAATCCCAGTTAGCAATTGGCTTTTTAGCAATTGGGTTTTCATAGTTTTGTGTTTTTTTTTATTTTTTTTTTGCCTTCCATTTTATTGTTACTCAAAATTGTTTTGAATTTCAAGGTGTTTTCTTTTTGGAAGGTTTCATGGCTATTTCTTCAATTGCATATGGAACCCTGCATTGAGAATAGGGACTATACCCTGTTACTTCTTTCCTGTGCTCCACGGTAACGACTGCAGTCAAAGGCATGCCGTAGCCACGCGGCAGCAGTCACGGTGCTGCCTGGCATTTTGCACCATCTTGCGTGTCAGGCCATGGCAGGAGCCCTTCCCAGTGTTCACTCATTTGGTCACGGGGACCACGCTGCAAAACAAGGGGCCAGGAGCCCAGCCTGCTTCAGACCTGCCTCTCTCGCAGCATTCATTGGTTTTGATCTCAGGTCATTAAAATCTTTAAAAACAAAGAACAAAACACCTTCTTGAAATTGTGAAAATCGAACAGTTAACCCAAGCCAGTTTATGAAGTAGATGTCCAAAAGTAACACCTCACAGTATGAAACAAGCACATTCATCTGCATATGTAGAATGAATCCCATTTTCTTGTCACTTTCACTTTTCTAACTGAAGTTTCCTTGTAATGAAAAAAAAATTTCTGACAAAAAACTAAATTGAAACAAATGGTTTAATTTGTCAGTTTATATTAAGTTAATTAACTTTCTACCTTTGTGTCTAAAATTCATTATATCAAGTTTGTGAAACGTGTTCTATGCTAAATGTATAATGAGTTCTGTAATATCTTATATTAGGATAATTCATGGTCTGTTTTACGCATCAGACTTTAAATTTTGAAATGAGAGGGGAGAGTTTTTTCCACTTGCTTATATTTGAGTCTTGAAAGCTGTTTGTCTATGAAGTTTATGCATCTAAAGTCTTATGAATATAAAGTCTTTCTTACAGATGGGAAAAAAATAAGCCATGTAACCATTTCACTGTTATTTTCACTGTTGGCAACGTTTTCTCTTTTCTCAAGGAAAGAGTTTTCCTATTTAGATTGATCATATTGATCAGTAGGAGATCCTACTGATGAAAGCAATGAAAAAAAAAAAAATCCTGGGATAGAAAATAGAAAGCAGAAGGGGGTGAAGGTACCCATTCATGTGCTTCATAGGAGGGGTGTCCTTTCCTCAAATCGTCCTTGAAAAAATCCACTGGAGGGCAAAAGACATTCATCAGTTTGGGAGTGAGGGCACGAAAACCTGAAGAAGACCTGGAACTTAAAACTCTTTCTTTATTCCAAGAGCTGATTTTGCTGCAGAAGAATTAGGACTTTCTCTCTGTTCTACTAATAGTGATACAGTTTCTGGTTATCTTTTTTTTTTTTAAATTAGGCAGTAATTTCAATAATGTGTGTTCAGAGTATAATTGAATAGATAATTTACTTGAAAAAAATACACCAAAGTTTTTTCATGTAGTGTTTCAGTTTGACAATAAAAAAAAGTACATTGTGGGATATTTATAGTATTTTTGAATCTATTTTTACCAGTAGACTGGGAGTGATAACTGAATTGGGGCATAGGGGTTAAAAACAGGAAATGTGGTCTATACAGTAGGTAGTGCCTCCAGAGTTTCCAGGGCTGATTCTTACAGTGTTGTCTGAAGAGTGTTATGCATCAAAACAACGTTAGGCTGAGTACCTTGAAATCTGCCTGTGTTTAAAGGAGCCGTCTTTCCAGTTATGACAGGAAATGCTTCATGGAAAAGGTTGCATTCTTGGTATAGGTTAAGATGGCATAGCCGTTGTTTCTGTAATTACAGCACGTTCTTCCTCTCCAACACTTTTCAGACACTCTGTACAGTCAGAGTAAATCTTGTATAACTTTTAGTAAGTTTCCTTCAATTTTTGTATTAAAATTTTATTTTCATGAAAAGTTTTGTCAAATAGCTGTTTAAGAATGTTTTAAAATAGACTCTCATAGCCGAGGAGAAGCGTATATTAGGAATACTATTAATTACAGTAATGAGAGAATCCAAGTTAAGAGAATAAAAAGGCATGAGGAAATAAATTGGAGTATAATTTTGTGTGGCCTTTTGTGTGATAAGTTGGCAGAATCCATGAAAACCGAATAGCTTGAATACCTTTGCACTCAGCAATTCCACCTCTGGGAAGATATCTTATATAAACTGTTGTATTAGAATCCAAGAATCTATGTTCATTGCAGCAGCATTTATGGTGGTAAATTAAAAGGCAACATAAGTGCCCCATAGTAGGCGAATGGTCAAATAGATTATGATACATCCATGCAGGAATACTAAGCAGCCATCAAAAATTATAAGGTAGATACAAACAACCTGTTTGCTCTTCAGTGCATACTGTTTGAGTCAAAGACCTTAACAGACAACTTACCAAAGTAAACATGCAGATGGAAAATAAGCATATGAAAAGATGTTCAACATTCTGTGTCATTAGGGAATTGCAAATTAAAACAACAGGAAGATACCACTGCACACCTATTAGAATGGCCAAAATCCAGACCACTGAGAACACCAAATGCTGGTGAGGATGGGGAGCACCAGGACCTCTCCTTCCTCTCCAACACTTGGAGATGGGACTGGCACTGCCACCATCACTGCTAGTCGGACTGCGGAATCACCCAGCCACTTTGGAAGACAGTTTGGCAGCCTCTTATGAAACTAAACATACTCTTGACCATGTAATCCATGAACGACACTATTTGGCATTTAGCCAAGAGAGTGGAAAAGTTACGTCCACACAAAAACCTGCACACCAATGCTTGTAGCAATCTTATTCATAATTGCCAGAACTTGGAAGCAACCAAGTAATCCTTCAGTAGGTGAATAAATGTGTTATGGTCCCTCCAGAAAATGAATATTACTCAGCACTAAGATGAAATGAGCAAGACATGGAAGGAACCTTAAATGCATATGACTAAGTGAAATCAGATAAACTGAAAAGGCTGCATATTGTGTGATTCCAACTATCTGACATTCTGGAAGAGGAGAAACTACGGAGAGAGTAAAAAGATCAGTAGTTGTCAGGGGTTATTGGGGAAGGAGGGAGCACAGAGGAATTTTAGGGCAGTGAAACTGCTCTGCGTGTGTTCCCGTAATGGTTGGTACCTGTCATTGTATATTTGTCTAGACCAATAGCATGTACACCACCAAGAGTGACTCTAATGTAAACTGTGGAATTTGGGCAATAATGACACGTGTCAGTGTGGGTCTGTCGACTGTAACAAGTGCCCCACTCTGGTGGGGTGTCGACAGTTGGGGAGGCCGTGTGTCTGTGCTCGCGGGCGGCGCGGCATATTTGAAATCTCTGCCCCGTCTGCTCAGTTTTGCTCTGAAACTAAAACTGCTCTAAAAAGTATAGTCAGTTAAAAAATTGTTACAGATTACAGAATGAAATTTAGCAAGATTCAAGAAGAGAATGTGTAACATCTCGTTTTTTAGGAAAAAAATTATATTCATAGGAAAAGATCTGGAAGAACATTCACTAACCGGTCAATAGTGGTTATTCCTAAGAAGGATGAAAGAGGAGTTTATTGGGCTTGTATTATTATGTAATAATAATAAACTGTTCTTTACAGTGAGCATTTAACTACTTAATTTTCCAAATAAAAAATTACGGGTAAAGACTTGGTGAATCCAAGGTGTTCAGTATTTTATTCTTTAATGTGGACCTTCTCGATTGAGGTTTCTCCACATTATTAAGAAGAAGAAGAATCCCGTCTGCCTGTAGAACACTTTTTATTTTGCAAAGCATTTTCCCATAAAGAAAATCAGAAGCTCAGATTAACTGAGTTTCCAGCTAAGATTTAAATCCAGGTCATCCCAGTACACAGCTGAACATTATGTAGCATCAGTTACTGCTGGGCGTTATCCCCAGGAGATCAGCACGAAAGGAACGCTGGCATCCACATGCAAAGGGGATCATTTTTTCATGAACGACACTGAGGATTCTCATCAAGCAAAAGCCCTGTGTTTGTCATGTAAGCTTATTGTTTGCCTGAACAATTGTATTTCACGCATTTGCTTTCTTGCACTGTTTAAAGACTGTGTAAAGTTCTTCTCTCCCATGTGCAAAATGGTCATTTGTCGTATTAAACTTGGGTGTGTCCCTACTAGAGTGCAAGCCCTGTGAGTGGAGGAGCACTGTGTGTGTGTGTGTGTGTGTGTGTGTGTGTGTAGTCACTGCTGTATCCCCAGCCTCTGGAATAGTGTCCTGCATGTAATGATAATGGACCCTCAATAAATATTTTTAATAGTGTGCCAGGTTGCCTGTTCCAAAATCGAGTGACCTTCCTATATGATTAAAAGAGGAAACTGACAAATATACCAAGAAAGAAGGCTGCTCTACTATTCTGATGCGTGAAAACAAGATCTTCACTGTTGGAGAACATGCTGGGTTATACCGGCTGGCTTACAGGAAACAGCCTACAAGTTCTTGCTCAGTGGAGATGAGCCTTGTTTTCTCCATGGGGAATTTCCACACTGGGCTACTAGATTAATTGCTAAGTGGTAGTCTAGGTTGACACTGTGTGGGTGGGGACACTTTTTGTCAAATATCATGACACATTCTAATTTCATATTCAGACAGTGGAGGAGATACATGTTGTAAATGCTTAGAAGCTGTTTCTCATTCCCTCACTTAAATAACATGGAAAGTTGTGGGGGTTTATTGAAGGGGAACCTTTTTAAAAACAATACTTATTACTGCACCATAATAATGTAGCCTTTATTTCTAAGGAGCAAATCAGTTTGCCTTATTTTTCTTGGCACACTGTCCACATTGATGATCCCTTCCCTAATATTGTGTGCACCACAAATTTGGCATTTTATGGCCCACTGTTGTTGGAGCACAAACTAAAACTCAGGTTTCCTTGCACGCTTATGTGGTCACTCTGTCCTAATATATCTGGGCATCTTCCTAATATCCAGCACGTGAGGAGCATTCAGTAAATACCTAATGCATTATTTCAGTATATTGCTGGAAAAATAAAGCATATTTTGGAAAGCAGAGAGATTAAGCCTCAGCAATATTCTATACTACTGTACTTTATTGAAATTATATTTTTCAGATGGATCCTAATACTCAAAAGGACTGTCTTTGTTTTCCAAAATCCTACGAGAAGCGAGAGATTGTATGCTTTCCCAAGTAATACCTTCTTTCCATGTATGCTGAGGCACTTGCTTTTAGTAGATGACTCACATATCTTCTGACTTGAGCACTATAGAATTCTACATATATTGAGGTTTTTCTCTGATGTATTTGTTCCCTCATTCATTCACTTATCAGCTGCATAAGTCTGCAGAACTTAGTAGTGAGCAAGACAGACATGGCCTTTGCCTCCCTTTGTTTGTCACTCATGGATACTTTTGAACACCTTGTGCCATCTATGTGCCAACCTCTGTGGTGGGAGCTGAGGCTGCGATGAGGAGAATGGCAGATGGTCCCCGTGCTGTGGAGTGCACGGTCCAATAGGGGAGACATATGTTAACTGAATGATCGAGTGCACGGTCCAACAGGGGAGACAGATGTTAACTGAGTGATCGGAGTGCACGATCCAATAGGGGAGACATATGTCAACTGAATGATCGAGTACACGGTCCAATAGGGGAGACAGATGTTAACTGAGTGATCGAGTGCACAGTCCAATAGGGGAGACAGTTGTTAACTGAGTGATCGGAGTGCACGATCCAATAGGGGAGACAGATGTTAACTGAATGATCGCACAGATGGCTGCAGAGCTGCCCCAGAGGGACTGGGGACACAGTGCCCGTGAGGACAGCGGTGGGTCCGGGCAGCACCTGGGGGTGCAGAGTGCGGTGGGTCCGGGAAGCACCTGGGGGAGCAGAGTGCGGTGGGGCCGGGCAGCACCTGGGGGTGCAGAGTGCGGTGGGGCCGGGCCATCCTAACACCTCCCATTTGTTGACTACCTGCTGTCTGGGAGATGCCTCCCTAGCCTCTTAAAAACATTCTTCTACTTAATAAATGGAAAAAGCTACAAGTCAGAGCAGTTCAGAAACTTGCCCCCAGGTGACTCCTCAGTAAGTCACATGAGTGTCTGAGGCCCAGTCTAATTCTGTCTGTGTCCCCTGGTCCTCTTCAATCAAGCCATGGCTCAGATGTCACCACAGAAGCAAAGTCTTCCCCAGCCATCGCTGGCACTGAGACATCCTCAACACCAGTGCAAAGTGCGACAAAAGAGTTGAACTGAAATTCTAACTTCCAAGGACTCTGTGAAACCAGCAAAATGAGGAGTCTCGTCAAGGACAGATGTTCTGGTTCCAGCACATCACAGTCGTGTTTCATGTTGTGTCCATGTTTTTTTGTTTTGTTTTGTTTTTGCTGTTGTTGTGTTCCCATATGCAAACTCCACTGTTAGCCATTCCTTGTACCACTGAAAAGATTAATGTACAGTTAGGGTCTGCAGCAGCTAAACGACAGTCAAACGGAAAACAAGCCATTGGAAGTGGTGCTTTCTGGGAGTAAAAGTCTTACTTGGACCCAAGAGCCCATGAGACAGGCCGGGGAGGAAGGCGAGGGTGCAGGCCTGCTGCTTGGCTGGTCTCTCCCTAGGCCAACACCCAGCTGTGGCCGGAGTGAAGAGAGAAAGGAAGCGAAATTCTGAACGAGGAAGACCACAGAGATCTCACCGGTTTCCCAGACACGGACACTGTCTGGTCTCTAGGCCCCTTGCCCTTTCTCCGTTCCTATCCAGTACTATTCTCTAACCATTTAAGGACTTCACAAAATAAAAATAGCAACCAAACATTTAACAAATTATTTTAGATTGGAGTATAAGTTTTTTATGTTTGGTTTTTGTGGGTTCACAGTAGGTGTGTACACTTAGGGGTTACAAGAGAGATTTTGATACAGGCTTGCAAATGTGTAATAATCACATCAGGGTAAATGGGGCAGAGATGATTTTTACAACTTAAAATTCTTTGGTATGACCATCCTGCATGTATTGGCAGGTCAAACTTGTAATAACTAAGCACTTTGGGGTCTCACATATATTGGAGATACATACGTGCTCTACTTGGAGCACCTCTGCCACGTGCCTGGTGGCATCCTCCATGTAGTGGGATCTCAATGAATTTATGTTAGTTGAATGAATGAGAACTTGTAGCCTTTCCCTTAGAATTAACAATTTTAGCCCAATCGGTAATAAAAAAAAGTACTTGCTCCTGTATTTAATTCAGTGATTAGCTTTTTGGAGAGAGACAATCAATGATTTATTTTTATATTAAAGTTTTTGTTACCAAAAATTATAAAACCAGCACAGGCACTGCCTTGGGAGGGTCTGGTAGCAGCTCCGCCTCACGCCCGCCCTTTCCAACGCGTCCAGTCGCTGCCTCGTTGAACCTCACTGGCCTGATGTGTGATTTGACTAGCGGCACCATTTCCTGTCCAGCCCAGGACCACACGTTTTTCCCTTCTCTTTTTACAATATTACCAGTTATCTGTATGAAGCAGTCATTTGGGTTTTTGTGTGCGAGGGGAAAGAAGGCAATTATTTCCTTTTTTTTTTTCATTCAGAAAGATAAAATCTCCTAGAAATACAAAAGTTCTTTCTTGTCCAAGGTTAAGTCTTTGAGCTCCTTATATTATCCATGTGAAACCTGTGGTCAACCCAAGATAGGAAACTTGCTTTTTTCTCTTTTTTTTTTCAAATTTTCTGTACACAAAAATATGGTTCTTTTGGTTCAAAGTGTCCTGTGCCTTTATTCTTCCCATTCGTAGCTTTGTCTTCAGCATTGCAATGAGTAATTTACCTCTTTTACGGGGTGTGTTATTAGCAGTGCTGAGGCTGGTGGGTCCTTGCCAGGAAGTGTTGATGCTGTCGGGTCCGAGTGGGAGTTGAGTTCACAGCAGGCTGTCACTGAGCATGTGACACTGCCTGGCTTCACTCTAAGTATAATTTTCTGCTTTTTAGTCAGCACTCTGGCCCCACTCTTTTCTTTTACATTGAGGAATTTCAGAAGTTAAAACACTGCCCTCGCGTTTCCAGTCATCCTTGCACTGAGCACCTTAGAGCCCAGATCCCGACGCTTGTTCTTGCAGGAGTGTTGGCAGGACCCTGGTTCTCACTGAGGGCAGAGGCTGTGAGTTTTTTTCTGTTCCTCAGAGCATGGAAAATAGAAGCCTACTATTGTGCTTCGATTTTCAGTAAGTACATATGTTACCTGTGTGTCCACATGAGCTGGTCCTCCATGGCTGTGGCTTAGAGAGCCTAGACCTGAGCACGTTGATCTCAGCCCCGGGTGGGGCTGCCCAGAGGGTTTGAGCAGCACAGGCCAGGCCCCGGTGCCCCGACAGCAGGACAGCAGCGGAGCAGTCTGGGCACACCTGGGGGTGCGGGAAGAAAGCTTGCTGGTCTCCAGCACGAGCTCATTTATTTCACTTTCACGTACCTCAGGCCCCTTCCGTTCTCTCCTGCCTCCCAGATAAGACTTCTTACCTTGCAATTATCCTTTTTCTCAGGAAGAATCCGTTAATTTCTGGATTATATTGAATTACTCTTCACTCATCTGTCTCAGCAAAATAGACTTAATAACACCTGAACCTTCATAGACGTTTGTGTGTGTGTGTGTGTATATATATAAATATACATATACAAAATTGGCTTCTCAAAAGAAAAAGTGTGCTTATTTGTATACCATAGTCTGTGAGACAGAATCAAAACCTGATTCTATATTTAGAATAAGCAAATGCCTGTTCAGAAGGTTGGCTGTAGTTCTCGATCTCTATCTCAACTTTCCCAACTAACCGGTAGCGTGGATGAGCCTCTCGAGAATATTTTCCTTCCTGTTGTTACATCCATGCTCTTCCGGTGCAGCATGTTCCCTGCTCTGCAGAGAAGATGTTCTCAGTGTGTGCAGCTCTAGAAGCCATTCTGGAATCTCCCACTCCAAGGGAAAGAAATTGTTTTGGAAACACAATAAAACAGTATTTTGTTTTTATGGGGGTTTTTGCCTGCAAAATGATGATAATGAAATCTCTTAGTGAACCCCGAGAATGCCAGGACCCAGGGTCTGCGTCCCCTTTAATCCTCACTGCAGCCCCCCAAGCGTGGGACAATTATTATTCTCATGTGGTAGATGAGAAAACCGAGGCTCACAGCCTTCTTGCCGAAAGTCACAGCTAGCAGGTGTCGAAACTGGGGTTTGGTCCCCAGTAGTCAGACTTCAGACCCCGCATTCTTAAATTTTGTGTGTGCCTGCTTTTGAGCAAACGGAGGCTCATTCAACCTGCACCTAAAATCTGATATTTTATTTTGTCCAGCCTTTAACTTGCTTTACAGAATCAAATTCAGTGTGGTTTTATAAGAAGTTTTTCCTAAAAGTGATTCCTTAAGATGAAAATGGTCCTTCTGCTCAATAACTTGACTTTTACCTTTGGCAGTAAGATGCTATCATTGATATTTAATGTGCATTTTATAAGCATTGTTAAACACCCTCTGTATTTTGTCTGTTACTGCTTATACTATGTGTGTGTATGTTTTATAGTGTGTGTGTATATATATATACACACATATATATGTTTTACCATACATGTTTTACAGTGTGTGCATATATATGTTTTACAGTATATATAGATACATATCTATATATATTCTGTATGTGAAGAAATTGAAGAACATTCTTAAGTTTTCATTTTGAGGCCAACTGAGTGCCAGTTATAGAGAGCATCAACAGTGACAGAAATGAAAAACAATGCAAGAAAACTTCTCATTTCTTTTTTTTTTTTTTTGGCCTGTATGGAAATACTCCTTTCACCATTTGATTCTCAAAAGGAAATAGATAGTGGTGGCATTACTTTCTGTTTCTCATCAGAAAACTCTAAGGCATGGGGTACAGCCTGCCAGCAAGGGAAGGGAACTTGTGTTATTATTAATGCCTCTTTCTCTCCTTTATTTCAATTTCAGGTGTCAGAAACTATTTAAAAGAAGCACTGGTGAATATAATTGCCGTGCATGCAGAGGTAAGGTATCATTAGATGTTCCTAAGAGATATGGATAACCAAAAATAAAAAAAAAGATGCAAATTTGATAAAATATATGGTGGTCTTTTTTTTCCCTCAGAATGTATCTTGGGTATAAATAAGGTGCAGCTCAGCTCTTACTCGCACTGTCTCTCTCTCTCTCTCTCTCTCTCTCTCTCTCTCTCTCTGTATGTGTGTGTGTGTGTGTGTGTGTGTGTATGTTTACCTGTGAGTCTTTTTCTGAAGTATATTTTCTTTAATAATTACAGCTAAATTCATTAATTTTTGAAAGGTGAAGATAGATTGCAAGAATGTTTATCCTTCAAAGAATAGTAAATCCCTTATCTTGGAAAATGCATTAACTTCTTTTTAGCCAGTGTACAAATAAGCACTGGTATCTGATTCCTGTAGCAGTGGCTGGGAGTCCAGAAAGGCAGACACTGCTTAGAAAGAGGCTCGGGGCAGGCGGACACTGGAACAGATGCGTGGTTTCCTGTCCATGGCTGACGTAGGGTCATGCAGACAGTACTGCTGCTTCTGGGCCATGTGAAAACTTGCACTCACTTGACACGCTTTCATCTTAAGCTTTGTGTTAGCATCCTCGATGAACATCCTGGCTAGGAGGACTCTTCTGAGGAACATTGAAAGAAGAGACCAGAGCTACCACCATGATCTATGACTATCTGTTTTCATTCAGTAATTTCAGGATTTGTTACTCACTGCTTTGCCAACACTTTCAGAAAGGCTGTGGCTCACAGACTAATGGGGGACCAGATAAAGTGGGGCAGATCAAAGAGGCTACCATTCAATTGTTTCCACTGTTGCCTGGGTGCCTCTGAGGCGACAAGCATCCAAGAAGGGTGTTTTTAGGTGTATGCTGCCTGCTGCATCCAAAAGTATGTGAGACCATCAAGGTAAACTGAAAAAACGTGGTTAATTAAGAGTGAAACCCAAATATGACCAGAGAAAACAAAGATAACACTACCTGGTTCCTAAATTTGGCTAGAAGTTCGAAGCACCAAGAGCAGAAAGAAAACTGTAGAATGTTACAATTTTCAGTTCTTAGTGAAAGGGAAACATACAAATTCATCTCTCACCATAGAGTTTTTATATGATTTAACTCAGGCAGGAATTTACCACATAGATCTTTTTATAATGAGCAATATTTTTAATTGTGATCGTATAAAAAACGTAAAAATTCTGTTTTTGTTATGTTAGCATCCTATAAAATTTGAGCCCGAAGTGCAAATGTAGGTGCAGTAGTTGCAAGCATTTCTCTGGTGGGTGGGCAGAACTGTGAAATCCGTGGAAATTGCTGTGATGGTGTTGATTCCTAGTGAGACAGCTTTTATTAATGTCCATTATCAACTGCCATGGGATTATAATGACTGAAAGTAGAATTTCATTCATAATATTTACTATTTGCTACATAATCTTAAATTGCCAAAAATTTCCTTGGACACTCAAGTTATGTGTGGGTTAATCCAAGTATTTAATGCTGGTGGCTCAATCTGAAAAAAGGAAAAGCTTAAAAAGAAAATATGATTTACTTTCATTTATAAATCAGGAGAGTCAGATTTCAGTAAATCTCCAAAGACAGTAACTCTCAGTTTGAAAATATCAAACTTTAAGGTTTGAAAATAGTGTAAGTCAAATAAAAGGAAATACATATTTAGCACAGTATGTGTAAAATTTTGGGGGGTGCCTGTTGTCCAATACAGAACGGGGTACCCCATATGAAATGGTGTTTGTCAGAGTTTAAGGAGAGTCTGACACAGTATTTGTTTAAACTGTGGTAAAATATTGACCCAGTATGTTTTTATTTCTCTAATTTCTTCTTTAGAGATATTTCTTTCTGGTAAAAGGGGCAAGAGGAAAAAGAAATGTTCAAAACAGTTTTTATTTTGTCAACATCAGTAATGCCTTTCAAATTTATATTTGCCAATATTGTATTTTTAAGAGAATTTTTGTTGTTAATTGGTCAATAGAATTTAAATATAAGTCTGTATCTTCCTTTCATTTATAATTTTGGTCTTTTAAAAATGACTTAGAAGTCCTATTGACTTCCTTTTGTTTTGTTTTGAAAGTTACTTTGTTTTTAACAAATTCAAGTCAGAAAGCCCCACAAAGCACCATGTCTTCCTATTTCAAACCAGGTGTTCACTGTTTCCAAAGAGCTGGTCCCTCGGGTGCTCTCCAAGGTGGTCGAAGCCGTTTCTGAAGAGCTCAGCCGACTGATGCAGTGTGTTTCCTCCTTCAGCAGAAATGGAGCTTTACAGGTAACAGAATCATTCAGTTTCATATTGAACTTCTGCTGTTATTTATACCATATAAAATGTCTGTAGTCATCAGTCTTATGATATAAGACAGGCTTCTAATGGATCTATGATTGAAGAAGTCCTTATTCTTTCTTGCATAAGCCATATCCATGAAGCATTGTCTGCAAGTTTCAGAGTTTGTTTCTTTACAGCAGAGCAAGACCTTAAAGACTTCTGCCAAAGTATCTGAATGCAGAATCCTTCAAAAGTTTTGTGATTTTTATTTTTATTTTCCAACTATCTTCATGATACTCAGTTCCGCAGGAAATTTTTAACAACTTGCTTTTAATGAGTCTTTTGAAAGCATTCAGTGCAGTTTGCATAGAAACAACAAATAACTGTCTCTCGTGTTTAAATTACATAATGATAACTGCCATAAACACCAGTTGACTTTGGCATGCACGTAACCAGCTGGTAGCTGCTGAGGCGTGCGTGCAGATGGAAGCGTGCGCTTCTGGCCGCGTGGTAGTGAGTTTCAAAACGCAGTGTCGTTCTTCTTCCAGTCATGGCTAAGGAAGCTCCTATCAAGCCAGCCCTCCACAGATAACAACTGTAAACTTGAATATCAAAAAATAAAAATGTTTTTAATTTTGAACACATCCCTGAAGACACCAGAGAATGACCATTGGTGGGCAGATTCTAGAGGAAATGGCACCTGGGTGAATTTCTTATTTCTTATGGATTTTAACCTAAAGGCAGGTCCAGGAGTGCCTAAAACTCCAATACAAAACGTGCTTTCTGGCTTGAAAAACAGGCTTTGGAGCAGCCACAACTACAGGTAGGTGAGGGGCATCCCAGAGAGGAGTCTCGCCATGTGCGTGGTCAGACTGTGCTCCAGCCAGCCCAGCTGAAGCCGGAAGAACTGAAGGAAGAATTGACTGCTGCCCAAGAGCCAGGAGTTCTTAGTTGGAGTCCAAATAAGTTAATTGCTTTTGCTGAAACAAACAAATAAAAAATCAGCAGTCCTTAGAGATATATTACAGAATCCAGAGTCTCCACAGCGTAACATTGAGTGTCCGGGATCCACATTTAATTGAGTTAAAATTTAATTGAAATGCACAAATAAGCAGGAAAACATGACTCATTCCTAATACAAGAAATGATCACCTGAAGCCAACCTTAAGCTGACCCAGGTATTGGAATTAGCAGGCAAGGATTTTCACACAGCTGCATCAGATGATGTAAAGGAAGCTCTGCTCCTCATGAATCAGTAGGTGGGAAATCTCGGCAGAGAAAAACCCTAAAACAGGAAATAAATGGAATTTCTGGAATGGAAAAACACAGTAGATAAATTTTTTTAAATCTACTAGATGATAATAGTAGAATAATAGAATTTTTAAAAAGTCAGTTAACTTGTAAACCAATAGAAATTATCCAGTGTGGACAATAGAAATAAGGATAATTGGGGAAAAAAATAAGCAGAGCTCCAGGGATCCATGGGACAATTCAAAATATCCAGCATGCATGTAATTAGATTTTCAAAAGCATAAGAATGACCAGTCAGCTACATGGAAGGATGAACAACATCGTTAGTTCGCAGGGAAATGAAAACACAATACAATGCCATGATACGTCCGTCAGGATAAAAATGAAAGACTGACTATACCAAGTGTTGGCGAGAATGTGGTGTTCTGGAGCTCTCACGTCGTTGAGAATGTGATCTAGTGCAGCTACTTTGGGGAAAGCTCTCGCACTTTCTTTTCAAGCTAAGCATACACATACACACCCTGTGACCCAGCTATTCCGATCCCAGTTATTTAAGCAAGAGAACAGAAAACATATTTTCAGTTTCGTATGTGTTGTATAAATAGGTTACAAAACATATTTATAAGAATGTTCACCATGGGTTCAAGACACAAAACATGTTTATAAGAATGTTCACCATGGGTTCAAGATACAAAACATGTTTATAAGAATGTTCACCATGGATTTGAGACGAGCCTGGGCAACGTAGTAAGACCTTGTCTCTCCAAAAAAAAAAAAAAAATTGTTTTAATTATCCAGGTGTGATGCTGTGTGCCTGTGGTCCCAGTTGCTTGGGAGGCTAAGGTGGGAGGCTTGCTTGACCCTAGGAAGTCAAGGCTGTAGTGAACTGTGATCGTGCTACTGCACTCCAGACTGGGCGACAGAGTGACACCCTTTCTCAAAAAAATAAAATAACTAAGAATGTTCGTAGTCATTTTATCATAATCAAAAACTGAAAACAATCCAGACGTCCATCAGTACAGTAAATACACTGTAATATATTCATACAATCAAATACTATTCTACATTAAAGAGAACAAATTACTGACACAATGCAGTGAATCCCAGAAGCATTACGCCAAATGAAGGAATCCTTACACAGACACATGCGTATACTGTATAGTTTTCATTTACATGAAGTTCTGGAACAGATAAAACTAACTGTGATGAAGAACTCAGAACAGTGGCTTCCTCTGGGTGGTGGGGGTTCCTAGGGTGGGGCCTTAGGGATTGTCACAGGGTGCTGGTTATTCTGATCTGGGTTTCCATCACACAGGTGTCTACATCAGTCAAAACTCATCAAATGCCACACTTTGAGATTTGTCCATTGTGTAGTATGTACATTCTAACTACTAAAAAAAAAAAAAAAAAAAACCTGGTGCAGAGAGTCCACTGCAGTTAGTGGCATGCGCCCTGAGGTGGATCAGAGCTGTAGGACTGAGTGGTGGATGGAGGCTGTGTGGTCATGTGAGGCTGTGTTATTGGGAGAGCCTGTGAGTAAACAGGCGTTCACTGTAAAGTTCTTTCCAAGTCTCTATATATTTGAAATTTGTTCAAAATAAAATATATATTTGGGAAAAAAGAAGAGCAGAGAGCACTTGTTAATTTGGTTAGGGGAAACAATCTGTTACAAAAGCTTCTGCTGTATTTCCATTTGCCGCCAGTTTTCTCTGAAAATTGATTTATCAGATCTTTGATATTATAGTTTAAGTTGAAAGGTCGTGGTTATTATAATAGTTCCCACAGGGGATCAGTAGTGTAAATTGTGTAATACTACAAATGAATTAACAGGCAGCTGCAGTGGCTACCGGGGACCTTGCAGTCTTGGAATTTTAACAGGCATCTGCCCTCTCTACACATTACCTCTGTTACCCGCTTATCTGATGGCTAAACCACTCTCAAAACCAGCAGGGAGAGGTTGGGAAGTGATCTCAGAATTAGCTGGAAAATTTTTTCACATACACATGTCCAGAAACTGCTGGCCACCAAACTGTTCCAGCCTCCAGTTTTTGAGACCTCCTTGGGCCTGTACAGACGTGTATTTTGAAAAAGGTCGTTAGTCTAAACTCCCCACTTCACTCTCCCACTGCGAATGACTTTGAGAGCTTCCTTCCTTGGGGCCATAACTCTAAGAGGGATAGCAGGTTAACCTTGGATAGGCAATTACCTAAAGCACCAAACTCCAGAACTGTCCTGAGAGCTCGGTGAAGAGGGGAGTGATGGTTGGTGATTTTGGCAGATCTTTTAGCATGATGTTTTCTGAATTACGATTTTGTAGGTATTATATAGCTAACCACAGTTTTTATAATTGGCATAACTTATAGGTTAATTAAAACACTCTATGACCTTGATTGAATAAAATTTCTACCAGAAGATTGGTTTTGTAGTAATTTAATCTTTCTCCTAAAATAGTCAGCTGAAAGTTCTACCTTTTTTCCTGGTAGGTCTGTTTTTACCTATACTAGAATATAAACAAAATAGAGACAGAAATTTTCATACTTTCTAGCATTTGTAACTTTCTAGTTATATGCTGTTTTTCAGGCTCCTAAGGGACTGAAAAAATGAAACCAAACAATTGCCTTCCAAACAGAAAAAGGTCACTGAATATCCTGTGTCATACATGTCTGCTTTGATCTAGATGGCTTACAGAATTTCTAATAAACTGTAAAGAGCTGGCTGTGTCTTTTGTCATTGTTTTCTGTTTCGTCCACTCCTTGAGAATAAGGGATATTTCTTTTAAATGTTCTCCTGTGTGTCCCACTCACTGTGGGCACCTACTTCAGAAAATCCACTTATCATCATCAGTGGGTCTGCGGGAGCTCCCAGGAAACCTGACTTGTCTGTCAGATCACACTTCTTCATGCTCGAATACAAGTGAAATCTTGTTAACTTTTTTCTTGAAATTTTTATGAAATATTTCATAGAGCATACGATCTGTCTGCAATAGAAAAAGAATATACAATTCAGTGATTTTTAGTGTATTCGAAGAGCTGTCCAGTCATCACCATAATCAATTTCAGAATATTTCATCCCAAAAGAAACCCCTGACCCATTAACAGAAAGTCTAATCATTTGCCTCCCACACCCCTTGTCCGTACAGACAGTTGGCTTTCTATCTCTGTGATTTGTCTACTCTGAAAATTTCATCTAAATGGAAGCATACAAATACGACCCTTTGTGACTGGCTTCTTTCATGTAGCATAATGTTTCAAGGTTCATCCATGTTGTAACATGTGCCAGTGCTTCACTCCTTTTTACATATGAGTAATATTCCACTTTAAATATGCCACATTTTATGTATCCATTCATCAGTTCATGGGCGTTTGTTTTTTTCCCACTTTTGATTAATACGCAGAATGCTTCTGTGAACACTCCTGTACAAGTTCTCGTGTGGACATCTGTTTTCATGTCTTGTGGATGCATACCAAGGAGCAGAATTGCTAGGTCGTATGGTTACTCTATAATTAATCTTCTGAGGAGCTGCCAGACTGTTCTGCAAAGTGGCAGCACATTCCTACCAGCAATTTTTGAGGGTTCCAATTTCTCTACATCCTCACCAGTATTTGTTATTGTCTCTCTCATTGATTATAGCCATCCTAGTGGGTGTGAAGTGATGCCTCATTCTGTGGGGTTGTCTTTTCACATTCTGGATGGTGTCTTTGTAGCACTGGATTTTTAATTTTGATGAAGTCCACTTTATCTGTTTTTTTGTTGTTGTTTATACTTTCAGCATGATTTCTAAGAAGGGTTTCCTAGCCTAAGGTCACAAAGATTTACGCTGGGTTTCTTCTGATAGTTTCATAATTTTATCTCTTACATTTAGATCTGTGATCCATGTTGAGTTAATGTTTGTGTTAAGGAAAGGATTCAGCTTCATTCTTCTAAGCATGTGGATATCCAGTTGCCCTAGCACCATTTGTTGAAGAGGCTGTTCTTCCCCCCCTGAGTGGTCTTGGCACCCCTGTTGAATAGCAGTTGATCATGAATATAAGGGTATACAGTATATAAATATATGTTAGCTTTGTAGTATGTTTGAAGTCAGAAAGTGTGAGGCCTCTAAATGTGTTACTCTTTTTTAAGATTGCTTTGGCTGTTCTGAGTGCCTTGCATTTCCTTATGAATTTTAGAATCAGCTTGCCAATTTCCATTAAGGAAAAAAATAAAAGCAGCTGTGATTTTAATAGAGATTGCATTGAATCCGTAGAGCATAGTTTAGTTTTTGAGATGAAGGCAGTGTGCCTGGAAGGGCACAGGTGTCAGGAAGCCAAGCCACATCCTTACCTCTGTGGGGCTCAGGCCCTTTCAGGGCAGTGTTCCTCTTGCAAGACTAAAAGAAAAATTGGTGGTTAGAGGGTAAATACAGATGGCTGGAAAATCACGACAGTTTGTGCTTTTCATACTGAGATATCTAGTTCCCTGCCCTCATACAGTCATCCTTGACTACAAGTTAATTTTCAGTCAACGAATATTTTGTGGTAGCAGATTTCTTCGGACTGTTTTAGAAACTCTGTGACTGGCAGTCACCGCGGTGGTATTACGCCAAGCCCTGTCCTGCGACGAGCAGGCCGGAGACCCCTCACCTCAGTACTTGTTTATATTTGATAATATAAATTTTCCTGTTGT
Source organism: Theropithecus gelada (assembly GCF_003255815.1). Taxonomy (NCBI): domain Eukaryota; kingdom Metazoa; phylum Chordata; class Mammalia; order Primates; family Cercopithecidae; genus Theropithecus; species Theropithecus gelada. The sequence goes on along the minus strand of NC_037671.1, from coordinate 3,229,244 downwards.
CACTTTGTCTTTTTCTCATTTTCAGGCAAGACTTGAAATCTGTGCTTTGAGGGACACTGTGGCTGTTTACCTGACACCCGAAAGCAAGTAAGTTGCAGTGTTCTTTAGTTCTGAGTGCTCTGTTAAAAATACAGATTGTCTTACTGGTGAATTCTATCCTCTGTAAAGATGACTGATCAGAGCACATGCTCATCAATTTGTGATGTGATCAAGTTTATGTCAAGGCCACTTCTTTGTAACACAATGTAAAGGAAAGGGGTTTAATATATTTTGTTTTTCATTTACTACTGACAAATAAATCTTAGTCTTAAAAATAATACAGCAGAGTGTGACATACTTCCTAAAGCAAAAGAGGATAAGAACTGAGTCTTAGTCTATTCATAGCAGACTCTGAAGGGCAGCTCGAGTGCTGTAAATATCAGTATGAGGAAGCCTTGTGGTTTCTCTGCAAAATTTTGTAGTGGAAATTTGATGATAATTTTTAGCTGTTTTGAATGAAAGTCAGGATTTCCTACCATTGAAATTTCAGTAGGTGAAGTGAAACAGAACTACTGTTTGCCTGTGCGAGGTTGTTTACTACACGGGCAGCATTACCTAGGAAATACTGGGTGATACGTTGATGTCCCCGAGAGGCCAAGTAGTATGCAAATGGAATGTTTGAGGACACTGTAATATGCTTACTCACTCATTTCCAGCATCTGATAACATGGCTTGCTGTCATTCTCAATGTCAGCTTTGCGACTGAAAAGACTTTTTCCATTTTTTCCTAACACATGAAGTTAGCCTTTCATTCCCGTCGTCACAGCTCACCAGAAGCCATTTTTAGCGGGCCTCCATGTTCATTGTTTAGCCACACCTTTTCCCAGCCATCGTTTGTCTGCACAACATGCTAACAGGATGGAAAGCACCCAGCCCGTGTTGGATGTGTGCGCACTTCATGTAAATGCCTACTCTTTCTTCCTGCTGACTTAGTTTTACAGAGTATAAGGTACTCATCTGTAGAGGAAGATTAAAATATTCTAGGCAAGCTTTTGAGGGGATTAAATGAGAAAATGTGCCAAGTCACTTTTTAATTTTCAGTACCCTGCCAATAACGGGTGGTACAGTGTTTATCATTATTGTCGTACTGTCAAAACAATTCCATCACTTTTCTTTCAATTAATCAAAAAGAGGTTCGTAAGAAACAAGCTGATGGTGGAGGTAGAGGCAGTGGTTTCCACAGCAGGAAAGAGCCCGCTGAATGTGGGGAGGGACCTGAGTGCACCCAGCCGCCCGTCCCAGCCCCCACCACGTCCTCCCGGGAGCAGCTGGAGATGCCCAGCACCAGGTTTTATGACTCTGTTGGAACTTTTCAGTCTTCCTCTCTGTTGCTGTGACACTTGCCCCGATTTGAGGAATACTGCTCAAAAACGCACTTCCTGGTAGATTGAGGAGGATGTTTTTACAATATAGAAGTAATGACTCCCTAAAGTCAAGAATAATTACATTTATTTCTTCACCTTAACCAATCATAAAAGAAGAGGTAAAAGTTAAGAACTGTTCCTTTGTGAATGGTACAAGTTATTCCCAAACAGTCTCCCCTATGATGCTTTTCATTTGGTTTGATAATTTTTCTAATACTTTCTCCTTGTAAAAGCTAAACATCCCAAAGTTGTCTTTTTAAAAATTCTTTCCTTTTACCTTCTTCGTGTAAGGAAATCATGTTGAATTTTTAAAGCATCTATATAACTCTCCATTTTTCAACAAGTTTTAAGTAGGCTGTATTTAAGTATTACAAGACATTGGCTGCAGATCAGGCCCCGTGCGTGCCAAATACTGTAAACACCCCGCTGTGTGTCATCTTTCGTTTCTTAGTTTCTTTCCTTTCTTCCCAGTTACTCCATCTGCAGTTGTTTGTTTTGAAAAGACTCCTTTTAAATTAAACATGTTCACATTAAGCTCTCCTCTGTCACCAGCGCATCCTCTAAAAGAAGATCTGTTTTTCCTTTAGCTTTTCAAGTTGCGTTTCATTTCCTACTTGAGCTTTTCTGACCCTGCTGCTACAAAGCCTCCACCTGGTAGCTGCACCTTCACTTTTACTTTTACTTTTTCTATTGTTTTTCACTTTTACTTTTTCTCGTATTTCCTTGCTTCACTGGCTTTTATTGGCTTCTCAATAATTAAGGGATGCTTAAGAATTTGTCAGCAGTTCTCCTATGCAAGGCTTCAACTTCAGTGTGGCTGTTTGTGTTCCAGGTCAAGTTTTAAGCAGGCCTTGGAAGCCCTGCCCCAGCTCTCCAGTGGAGCAGATAAAAAGTAAGTCCTGTGTGCTGTTCTCAGGAGCCAGTTGCATGTGTTCAGCAAGGTTTTGTTACCTAAAGTACCTTTTAAAAAGGAATAATAATGATTTGGATTCTAGGAAGAGCAGAATCCAAATAAGAATCCGAATAAGAGCCGTTAGTAGGTCCATCTCGTCACTGTAACTTGCATGTCTTCTGAGTGACAGAATAAGGTAAGACCTTTCTTCTGGGTTGAGGATAATTTAGAAGTTGGCTCTCGTTTCAAGTGACTGGTACAGAAAATATCTTAAGAAAGCTCACTATGACTTATTCAGTAAACTGTATTAGTAGCATACATCCTTAAGAAGTAATGGAAGAAAGAAGACCGCATAGTAAAATGCAGGAGTCAGTGATTTTTTTATCTTTGAGTAATTCAGTAGTGTTCATTTTGTGTTCTATAAAATATAAAATGTTATGAAAGAGTAGATGTGCACATATGGCATAATAAAGTTTTATATATACGTATATATTTCGTTAGACCACACTGATGATCTCAACCTGACTTCAAACTTTACTACTCATAGAACAGGAAACAGACCTAAGAGAAAAATCTAGGCCAGGTAAATTTCACAAATATCGAGGCTCCCCCGCACTGAGGCAGCAGAAACTCTGCAGTAACTCCTTTACCACGCCCTCCGCACATGGCTGCCGGGTTCATGGACAGTCGTGTGTGGTGCACTGACTGTGAAATGCTGGCACCATGAACGCAGAGCAGACTCAGTGCAGGGCAGAGAGAGCACATGGGCTGGGCGATGGGGGGAAGCTGTCACATGGCACTGACGCACAGAGCGGGCAGCAGACCAGCCCTTCCACCCTGCAGTCCCCGCATCGCCCCTGCTGTGCGCGTCCCACGTGGGCACATGGCAGCCGTGCGGACAGTGCCTGCACAGTCAGCCCTTTCTTCCTTTTTCCTGCTGCTGCTTTCTCTCACTAACTTCCAGCCTCTATTTGAATTGGTTCCAAACCCTGTTCATTTCTTTAAAATAAATATGATAAAAGATTAAAACAATCACTGTTTGTTTCATATGTGGAACAGGGCTCAAAAGGTAGTGTGTTCGAGAGTCAAGAACAACACACCCTGAAGTAGCCCCGGTCAGGACTGCATTTTAGGTTTGCTGTGGGAATAGTATTCTAATACCGAGCATTGTTAAACCGTGAAATGGTCTCTTGACCTCAGTACTGTTAAACCCACTTCTTGGTTGCTTCATCCAAACCAGGAAAACTCTAAGATCCTTTCTAGCTTTAAAATTAGATGACTAGGGCCAGGCTTGGTGGCTCATGCCTGTAATCCCAGCACTTTGGGAGTCCAAGGTGGGCGGATCACAACTTCAGGAAATCAAGACCATTCTGGCCAACATGGTAAAACCCCGTCTCTACTAAAAATAGGAAAATTAGCCAGGCGTGGTGGCGTGCACCTGTAATTTCAGCTAACTCAGGAGACTGGGGCGGGAGAATAGCTTGAACCCAGGAGGTGGAGGTTGCAGTGAGCCGAGATCGTGCCACTGCACTCCAGCCTAGGTGACAAGGGCAAAACTCCATCTCAAAAAAAAGAAAAAGAAAAAGAAATTAGATGACTATATCAGATCAGTTGGGGAAACAGATTGAGATATCAGGTAGCAAAGCGATTTGCCTAGTGGAATTAGCCCTAACCCTGCTTGCCCTGGTGATTAACCCACTGCTTTCGCTCGCCACTCACCACTAGCTGTTAAAGACAAAATGCAAAATGAGAGGAAGGGAAAGTCACCAGTGGCTGCTGGGGGATGGGGTTAGGGAAGAGGCTGACTGGAGTGGCAGCAGGGGAGAGGGTGCAGCGGTGCCCCGTGCTGTGGCCTGCTACACTCCGGTATGGGTTTGCCAATGTTCATAGAACCATTTAACAAAAAGTGAATTTGAAGGTGTGTAAATTATTTTAGAGTTGAATTTCTAAAAGGAATAGGCCCAAGCATCAGTCTGTTTTAGGGAGGAATCTAATTAATCTTGGGAGGGGATAGGAAGGAGATGTTTCTATACAAACATAAATACATATATCAGTATATCTTATTTGACCAACTTCTTTGATTGATGTGTTTCTTTTGCTGAGTTAAGGATCCACAGGTAGAACTTTCCAGCTGCCTTCTCAACACAGCAAGCATAGGCAGAGCCAGGCAGCTGGCTCCCCTGGTGTTTTCTTGTGTTGCTAGGCCACCCCATCTGTCAGGCTGTAAAACAAGTGTCTCCTTCCTCCAGGTTACTGGAAGAGCTCCTGAACAAGTTCAAGAGTAGCATGCACTTGCAGCTCACCTGTTTCCAAGCAACTTCTTCAACCATGATGAAAACATAAATACCTGCCAAATAAAGGAAGTCCAGGAAAATAACAAGTAATAAGACTGTTCACTTTCTAAGTACCCTAAAGGTATTTGCTGTATTAAACATTGGGTTTGCCATCTCTCTCTTTTTTCCTTCCTCTGATTTCGAAAATTGTTGGTATACATTTCAACTAAAATGACCTCATTTGAAATGCCCAAGAAGTATTTGTTTTGCCATTCTTACTAGATCAGATCCTGTATGACTTTAAAATACGTTTTAAAATATGCTTTGCATCTCAGCAGAAGGTTGAGTGCAGCAGGAAGAGCTGCTTCTGGAGGGAATGTTCTGGAATGGCATGGTACATATTGAAGCATTTCTCAGTGTCCCATTCACGAAAGTGCAGGCAGCTCCCGCGACACATGGAGAGACTGACTGATAAGAGGAGATTTGGAAAGTTCTATGTAGACATCTTTGGAGCTCTTACTGTCCTAACCTGTGCAGCTGTGCTTAAAACCCTTATTTCATATAAATGGCCTTAAGTTTTCTAATTCAAGCAGATTTTTGGAAAAATTTGTGGTCTCCATTAAAATAAATATTACAACTGGGGTAGATTATTTGTGGTCCAGGTGTCTGTGATTTAACTTGGCATTTCGCTATCTGATTTTTATTTTTCACAGGACTAAACACTAGCTTTTTTCATTCTCACTCACTCTTAATTGATGTGTGTCACTTCATGTCCACGTGTTGCAGTCCCTGAGGCCCTGTGTATTGTCTGTGATGGGGTGTGAGTGCTGGTCACTGGGTTACACTCACAGGTGCTGGCGGGGCAGCCGCAGACTTCAGGGTCCCCTAAAGGAAAGGCCAGGCTCCCCGTGGACGGCCGACTCCCTGCCCACCGTTGCCCCCTCCTTCAGCAGGTGACTTTCTCTCTGCCATCTCTTACCCGGCAAAGGATCTTGCTCAGTAGCTGGAAGAATGCTGCTCTCACACAGTCTCTTCTCGGAAACTTCAGGATGCTCCTTGGTCACCAGGCAGTGGGAGCTGTAGACCAGCCACGTGCACTTGCTCCACGTTCACTGCTGACTGGTTTTACTAGAACAGGTTCAGGTCACCGTGACTCCTCTCTCAGTCAGCCGCCCGCCCAACGTCATCACACCATTGCATCTGAAAACTGAGGAATTCGCTACTTGTAGTCGGCTTGTCTGGGTTTTCAAAATTGTCTAAGGTTATTTTGAAGTCTCCTTTTTTAAATGCTAAAATTAATGTCCTCATTAATGCAAGTAATTTTAGAGCACAGTGTAGCCATGTACAGTTTCCATTATTTAAAATGAATGTGTTGGTTCATTTGGTGTATGGGGAAATCATAGTAACTGGAAATAAAAGTTCGATCTTTTACAAATGTGCTTGATAAAGCTGTTAAGAAACACACAGAATATTGTCTTTCCTAAGTCTGTTAACTGTTGTATATAACTCAACTATGAGCTAAATTTAAAAACTGCGACCATGAATGTTTGTGTTGTTTTAAATATCTAGTGCAGCACATTCAGCCAATAAAGAATCTGCCTTTAATCTAAGTTGTAATTTACTTGACGTTTTTCTCCAAGTGTCTTTACTTCAACATTTTCATTTGCTGTATAACCTTTTATATTTCTACTGTTAACACTCGAAATACTTACATTCTGGTTAACCCTGTATTGGCAGACACGTTGTCAGAAACCGTTTGTCAGGTCCTGCTCATTCTGTTTGCGGGGACTTACCACGTGTGAGGCACACCATGAAGTGTCTTGTTTAATCCTCACAACAGCCTTGTGACACGTGGGCTAGGTTACTGCCATGTCCGTTTAGCAGAGGAAGGAATCGGGGCTCAGAGAGAGGTTGGTGACTTCTCTAAGACTGCAAGGAGGATAAGTGGCAGGACTCATGTTCACTCTCTGGCTCCATATGTCCTTGACTTCACCGCTGCTCAGCAGTTCCTTCCAGCGGGACGTGCTTTCTGACATCCATCCACCTGGGTCACAGCTCAGAGAAAGTTCATCAATTCCAGAGGCTAATAAACATTAGCAACAAGGGAACCGGTAGTGCTTTTATGGCTCCAAGTGGAAGGTAAAGGCATAAAAACCCCATACCCAAATGAGGGAGTTCAAGGACTACTATTCCAACAAGTCAGGGGGGACTTCTTGGAAGAAAGGGGGATTTCAAGAGCTACTTGAGTTACAGGACACTGGTTTAGTGGGTAAGAGGAGATGGATGAATATGAAATAAGTTAGATGAAAGCTGAGAGATAAACCAGGCCCTGGAGCAAGTTAACGAGGCAGCTGAGAAAACAAATGAGGGAGTTCAGTGTACTTTAATGCTCTGGTGGCATTTCGTTTTTAGCACATCCGTGTTCTTTGTGGGCCGGCATGGCTTCATGTGAGTTAGCTAAGTTGGCCTCACTTGAAATGGTAAAGAGCTATTAGAAATAATTGTTTTTACTAAGACTTTCTATATCAATGTACCATGAAAGTGGCATGTTCTAGAAATGATTTGGGCATTGCAAAACAAGCATCATTGCCTTAGGCCCAGCACTCTGACTCATTCTCCTGTCTCTGTCATCTTTGCGTATAGATTTTTTTAAAGGGAAGAAATAGAAAAGATTATATTTTTATTCTGGATTTGGTACAAGGTGGTGGTGTGTTTTTCTGTTTTGATCACATGCTATGGGATATTCTGCTATTAGTTGCATAAGAGTGTTGTGTAATATGTTTTCAGAAAAGTTACAAATTTTAACTAGTTTTTACATCAAGATTAGGTTTCTGAAATAAAGTCAAATATATTTTATGTAATCATAAAATAATTATGCATACACTGAACTTGCATACATTTTTGTCACTAAACATGTATCTGTTCTGTTGTAAAGATTTTCGTATAGATTTGTGAACTGCTCTGAAAGGTATATTTAATGTATCACACCTCAATTAGAGCAGCAGCTGTAATTATTTTAGCTTCGCCGTAAACACAGGTGGATGTCACTGTACACAGGGCCATTGTGTTTTTTGTGTGCTGATCTCATCTCATTTCTGCTTCCCCACAGGAGGATTGATTGCACTGAGGTTTAGTCCATCTATGACTGGAAAGCCTTTTGTACCTGCCCAGGTTAGAAATACATAACAATAAACATCTTATGGACAAGACCTGGGTCTTTGGGTAACTTGTTTGCAGTTTGGCTAATGAAAGGCAATGGGATATCAGAGTGTCTTTCTCCTGTCTAGGCACATAAAATCCTAGACAAACTGGGCACTTAAGCTTGTCTTGTGCCTTCAACAGTGTTTTACCATGACTGGAACCCATTGGTTTTATTCTTGTGGTCATTGTTGATATTTTCATGGTTGTTATCATTATTATCTCTTCACATGTTTAAAAAAAGATTCTTTTACCACCTTCCCACAAACCCTCTAGCCAGACACAAATCCCTGAGAACCAAGACCACTGCCCAAATTCTAACCGTCCAAGAAGGCCCCAGAAGAACTCATCACAGAGTAAGAGGAAAACCTGGAAAGAATGGGGTCATGAGGTCACAGAAATCAAGGGAACAGCAAGTATTATAATAAGAATAAAGAGGTTTTCAGCAAGGTCAAATAGTGCAGATGTCAAAAGGGTAAGTACTGAGAAATGGTTGCTAAACTTAGCATTTGGAAAACCAGAAATGACCAAGTAGAGAATGATAAGGAAGGAATCAGAGAAACATAATACTGTGAACCCATTCTCTTAACTGACAAGAACTAACCTCCTCCTCGAAGATCACAGAGTATCCTGGCCTCAAGGACAAAAGTGAAACTATTTTTTAAAGATCTCTTCTCTGCTACCTTTCTTATTAAATTCTATTCCTGGCTGGGCACGGTGGCTCATGCCTGTAATCGCAACACTTTGGGAGGCCGAGGTCACAAGGTCAGGAGATGGAGATCATCCTGGCCAACACGGTGAAACCCCGTCTCTACTAAAAAATATAAAAAACTAGCCAGGCGTGGTGGTGGCACCTATGGTCCCAGCTACTTGGGAGGCTGAGGCAGGAGAATGGCGCAAACCTGGGAGGCGGAGCTTGCAGTGAGCCGAGATCACGCCACTGCACTTCAGCCTGGGCTACAGAGCGGGACTCCATCTCAAAAAAAAAAAAAAAAAAAAAAAATTATCTTCCCTGGGTGCCTGATCAATTCTTGCTGCCCCTGCTTCTTTGCCTATTGGACTGTCTTATAAAATATTTATACCCAGCCCTTTCTTTTCTCCTGCTTACTGTGTTTCTCTACCTAGACAATACAGGCTCCTGAAACCAGGCCTCGCCTGGGTAGATGCACATGTCAGATGACCTTGGAATTGTTTTCTGCTCTCCATTCTTCCTGTGCCCTGCTCTCAACTGACCTCCAAGCCCTTCCGTGAGCCGCAGCTTCAGCCATCAGGGAGCCTGGGGATGGGACTGCAGTGCTAGTCCAGGAGCTGGTGCCAAATAGCCCCTTAGGAAATACCGTTGAGAGCAGTTGATGAAATAACGTTAGCAAATGTGTCAGATTATTTTTTAATCAAATACATAAAAAGTCAAATGGCTCCGCAGAGCTGATTATGAAAATGATCAACCCCTGTGTCTCCTTCCTTTGCTTGCTCCCTAAAGCCATCCACTTCCGTTCTCCTAGCCGCCATCACTTTCCATTCTCCTAGCCGCCATCCACTTCTGTTCTCCTAGCTGCCATCCACTTCCATTCTCCTAGCCGCCATCCACTTCCGTTCTAGCCACCATCCACTTCTGTTCTAGCCGCCATCCACTTCCATTCTCCTAGCCGCCATCCACTTCCGTTCTAGCTGCCATCCACTTCTGTTCTAGCCGCCATCCACTTCCATTCTCCTAGCTGCCATCACTTTCCATTCTCTTAGCCACCATCCACTTCCATTCTCCTAGCTGCCATCACTTTCCATTCTCCTAGCTGCCATCACTTTCCATTCTCTTAGCCACCATCCACTTCCCTTCTAGCCGCCATCCACTTCCATTCTCCCAGCCGCCATCCACTTCCGTTCTCCTAGCTGCCATCCTTTCCATTCTCTTAGCCGCCATCCACTTCCGTTCTCCTAGCCGCCATCCACTTCCGTTCTCCTAGCCGCCATCACTTCCATTCTCCTAGCTGCTCTGAGTCTTTTGGTATTTACCTTGTGGTCCCCACCTTCACAGGTTTGTATTGCCACTTCTTAATTCTGTGGTTTTGAGCTCTATCATCTTCCTACAATAGAATATGAAAATTCAGCTCTCTTCTCTTTCATCCTCTCTACCACACACATACTCCCTTAACCCGTCTTCTCAGTGTGTTCTTTCTGATTAGACCAGCATCCAGTGCTCGCATTATGAGGCCTGTGTAGACGTCATGCAGTTCTAAGCCAGCCATACCCTATATTCTTTTCTTACTGTATTTTTTGTATCTTTTTATGTATTGTAATCATTTTCGCACATCTCAAAATATCCTCCATCCAAGTTCAAATGTCCTTGCAATATATTCAAACGTAGACATTTTACCAAGTTTGTCTTCTTGAACAACTTCCCTACAGATTTCTAGCCTGTCCTAGTCTAGGCTGGATGCCTGCTGGGTCGACATCATACTTGGCATCTCCTTTTGTAATCACCAACGTGGAGTTCCCTTTGCCTGGATTGGATCAGCTGCTTCTATACCCCATGTCTTCTTTTTTGGTTTGGGCCCTCACGTGATAAAACTCACCCTGTAGTGGCTTCCTGAGAAAATAGTATATTGGAGGTAAATATTTTGAGACTTTGACTATCTGCAGAAAATCTTTACTGATAGCTTCTTGAGTATAGAATTCTAGGTTGGAAATCATTTTTCCTCAGAATTCGGAGGCTTTTGTGCTGTTGTCCTCCAGTGTCTCTTCACCTGCTTCTCTCTATAAATTATCTTTTCTTTCTTTTCTGAAAGCTCTTAATGTTCTGGGTGTAATGACTTTTTGTTCCTGGTGATGAGTCTAAAATCTGTCGATTCTGGGAAATTTTCTTGAATTATTTTTTTGAATCCTCTGTGCCCCTCTGCTCCAAGAAACCAAAAGATTGTATCCAGGAAATTGCAGCTACTGGAGAGAGAAGGAGGATTTTAGAAAAGAAAAAACCAGAAACAAATCCTTGAATTCTGCCAAAATCGCAGCCTGATGTGGGCCTTTAAAACATGTAACATAAAAATGGCTTCCAAAAGAGCTCTGCTCACCCTGGCCAAAGGAGCAGAGGAGACAGTCATCCCTGTAGATGTCATGAGGTGAGCTGGGATTGAGGTCACCATTGTAGGTCTGGCTGGGAAAGACCCAGTACAGTGTAGCCATGATGTTGTCATTTCTCCTGATGCCAGTCTTGAAGATGCAAAAAGAGAGGGACCATATGACACGATGGTTCTACCAGGAGGTAATCTGGATTCACAGAATTTATCTGAGTCTGCTGCCATGAAGGAGATACTGAAGGAGCAGGAAAACCGGAAGGGCCTGATAACCACCTTCTGTGCAGGTCCCACTGCTCTGTAGGCTCATGACACAGGCTTTTGAAAATAAAGTTACTTTACTTTCGAAGTTACTGCTTGCTGAAGACAAAAATGATGAGTGGAGGTAATTACACCTACTATGAGAATTATGTAGAAAAGGATGACCTGATTCTTACGAGCCGGGGGCCTGGGACCAGCTTCGCGTTTCCACTTGTGATTGTTGAAGCTCTGAGCAGCAAGGAGGTGGTGGCTCAAGTGAAGACTCCACTCGTTCTTAAAGACTAGAGCAGGAAAAAAAAAAAAAAAAGACTAGAGCAGCAAACTGTGATGATCACTTAGATACCGCTAGGAACTATTCTCACTGTGTTCGCTTTAAACCAAACAATGGTAGGTTAATGTGTTCAGAAGCCGCTGTCATTACTGCTTTTGTGAAGTATAGTTGTGAAGTCACACCTACACAGATTTCTCAACCTACAAATTCTGTCTATACATTTCTGAGCCTTGTTCACAGAACAAACAGGGCATTTAGTAAACTAAAAAATAAAAATAAAAAAATCACTGGCTGGCCCCTGAACACTTGCATGAGCCAACTTAGGCCGAAGACAAAGATTTTAACTGAGATTAAAGCTACCACTCAAGAAACACTGGAGAAAACAGAGTTTGCAGTTCAAGTCCAAGCCAGATAATTACTTGCTAAATAAAAAAGAAAAGAAAACAAGATCCAGTTTATCCACAATTTGTTCTTCATAATGTCAGGGATAAAATCCAAAATTACCTGAGGTATGAAGAACAAGGAAGATGGAACACATTTTCAAGAGAATAGAAAATCAACTGAGTCCAACCCTGAGATTATCTAAACGTTCGAATTATCAGAGGTTTTAATGCACTTATAACTAATTATCCACAATGAAGTAAAATAAAATATGTTAGCAACAATTTAATAGGAGAGAGCAGAGACATAGAAACAATTTTTAAAATGAAAAATTTAGAACCAAAACATAATTTCTGAAATAAAAGAAAACTACTGACTGGGCTTAAATAGCACAGTGATGATAACTGAGGAACTTGAAGATTAATCAGTGGATATTATTCAGTATGAAGAATAGAGAGGGAAATGTTTGGGCAAGTTTTGCAGAGACCTGTTCGATATAATCAAATGGTCTTAACACATGGATAATGGTGGTCCTAGAAGGCAAGCAAAGAGAGAATCAGGCAGGAAGAAATATTTGAAGAAATAATGGCTGGCGATTTCCCAAATTTATGGCAGATGCAAATTTACAGATTCATGATGCTCAACAAACAGCAAAAAAGATAAAGACAAAAAATGCCACACTGCCACAAACTGTTAAAGCCAAAGCTAAAAAACAGGTCTAGTTAGCAGCAGTTGAGACCACCTACTACATACAGGAGAACAACACTGGACTCAACTTCTGGCTTAAAATCAGAAATTATGGAGGCCAGAGACAGTGAAATAGGCATCTTTAAAGTGATGGAAGAAAAAAGCTGTCAATCCAGAGTTCTTCCCTTCTAAGTGAAGATATTCTTTCAGGTAAATAAAGACATTTTTAGATAAAAGAAAACTAAGAGAGTTTGTTGTCAGCAGACCTGCACTATAAGAAATGCTAGGGGGGGCGGAGCAAGATGGCCGAATAGGAGCAGCTCCAGTCTTCAACTCCCAGCGCCAGCGACACAGAAGACCGGTGATTTCGGCATTTTCAACTGAGGTACTGGGTTCATCTCACTGGGGAGTGCCGGACGATCGGTACTGGTCAGCTGCTGCAGCCCGACCAGCGAGAGCTGAAGCAGGGCGAGGCATTGCCTCACCTGAGAAGCGCAAGGGGGAAGGGAATCCCTTTTCCTAGCCAGGGGAACTGAGACACACAACACCTGGAGAATCGGGTAACTCCCACCCCATTACTGCGCTTTGAGCAAACAGGCACACCAGGAGATCATATCCCACACCTGGCCGGGAGGGTCCCACACCCACGGAGCCTCCCTCATTGCTAGCACAGCAGTCTGTGATCTACCGGCAAGGCAGCAGCGAGGCTGGGGGAGGGGCGCCCGCCATTGCTGAGGCTTAAGTAGGTAAACAAAGCTGCTGGGAAGCTCGAACTGGGTGGAGCTCACAGCAGCTCAAGGAAACCTGCCTGTCTCTGTAGACTCCACCTCTGGGGGCAGGGCACAGAAAACAATAACAAAGCAGCAGACACCTCTGCAGACGCAAATGACTCTGTCTGACAGCTTTGAAGAGAGCAGTGGATCTCCCAACACGGAGGTTGAGATCTGAGAAGGGACAGACTCCCTGCTCAAGCGGGTCCCTGACCCCTGAGTAGCCTAACTGGGAGACATCCCCCACTAGGGGCAGTCTGACACCCCACACCTCACAGGGTGGAGTACACCCCTGAGAGGAAGCTTCCAAAGCAAGAATCAGACAGGTACACTTGCTGTTCAGAAATATTCTATCTTCTGCAGCCTCTGCTGCTGTTACCCAGGCAAACAGGGTCTGGAGTGGACCTCAAGCAATCTCCAACAGACCTACAGCTGAGGGTCCTGACTGTTAGAAGGAAAACTATCAAACAGGAAGGACACCTACACCAAAACCCCATCAGTACATCACCATCATCAAAGACCAGAGGCAGATAAAACCACAAAGATGGGGAAAAAGCAGGGCAGAAAAGCTGGAAATTCAAAAAACAAGAGCGCATCTCCCCCGGCAAAGGAGCGCAGCTCATCGCCAGCAACGGATCAAAGCTGGACGGAGAATGACTTTGACGAGATGAGAGAAGAAGGCTTCAGTCCATCAAATTTCTCAGAGCTAAAGGAGGAATTACGTACCCAGCGCAAAGAAACTAAAAATCTTGAAAAAAAAGTGGAAGAATTGACGGCTAGACTAATTAATGCAGAGAAGGTCATAAACGAAATGAAAGAGATGAAAACCATGACACGAGAAATACGTGACAAATGCACAAGCTTCAGTAACCGACTCGATCAACTGGAAGAAAGAGTATCAGCCATTGAGGATCAAATGAATGAAATGAAGCGAGAAGAGAAACCAAAAGAAAAAAGAAGAAAAAGAAATGAACAAAGCCTGCAAGAAGTATGGGATTATGTAAAAAGACCAAATCTACGTCTGATTGGGGTGCCTGAAAGTGAGGGGGAAAATGGAACCAAGTTGGAAAACACTCTTCAGGATATCATCCAGGAGAACTTCCCCAACCTAGTAGGGCAGGCCAACATTCAAATCCAGGAAATACAGAGAACGCCACAAAGATACTCCTCGAGAAGAGCAACTCCAAGACACATAATTGCCAGATTCACCAAAGTTGAAATGAAGGAAAAAATCTTAAGGGCAGCCAGAGAGAAAGGTCGGGTTACCCACAAAGGGAAGCCCATCAGACTCACAGCAGATCTCTCGGCAGAAACTCTCCAAGCCAGAAGAGAGTGGGGGCCAATATTCAACATTCTTAAAGAAAAGAATTTTAAACCCAGAATTTCATATCCAGCCAAACTAAGTTTCATAAGTGAAGGAGAAATAAAATCCTTTACAGATAAGCAAATGCTTAGAGATTTTGTCACCACTAGGCCTGCCTTACAAGAGACCCTGAAGGAAGCACTCAACATGGAAAGGAACAACCGGTACCAGCCATCTCAAAAACATGCCAAAATGTAAAGACCATCGAGGCTAGGAAGAAACTGCATCAACTAATGAGCAAAATAACCAGTTAATATCATAATGGCAGGATCAAGTTCACACATAACAATCTTAACCTTAAATGTAAATGGACTAAATGCTCCAATTAAGAGACACAGACTGGCAAACTGGATAAAGAGTCAAGACCCATCAGTCTGCTGTATTCAGGAGACCCATCTCACACGCAGAGACATACATAGGCTCAAAATAAAGGGATGGAGGAAGATTTACCAAGCAAATGGAGAACAAAAAAAAGCGGGGGTTGCAATCCTAGTCTCTGATAAAACAGACTTTAAACCATCAAAGATCAAAAGAGACAAAGAAGGCCATTACATAATGGTAAAGGGATCAATTCAACAGGAAGAGCTAACTATCCTAAATATATATGCACCCAATACAGGAGCACCCAGATTCATAAAGCAAGTCCTTAGAGACTTACAAAGAGACTTAGACTCCCATACAATAATAATGGGAGACTTCAACACTCCATTGTCAACATTAGACAGATCAACGAGACAGAAAGTTAACAAGGATATCCAGGAATTGAACTCATCTCTGCAGCAAGCAGACCTAATAGACATCTATAGAACTCTCCACCCCAAATCAACAGAATATACATTCTTCTCAGCACCACATCGTACTTATTCCAAAATTGACCACGTAATTGGAAGTAAAGCACTCCTCAGCAAATGTACAAGAACAGAAATTATAACAAACTGTCTCTCAGACCACAGTGCAATCAAACTAGAACTCAGGACTAAGAAACTCAATCAAAACCGCTCAACTACATGGAAACTGAACAACCTGCTCCTGAATGACTACTGGGTACATAACGAAATGAAGGCAGAAATAAAGATGTTCTTTGAAACCAATGAGAACAAAGATACAACATACCAGAATCTCTGGGACACATTTAAAGCAGTGTGTAGAGGGAAATTTATAGCACTAAATGCCCACAAGAGAAAGCAGGAAAGATCTAAAATTGACACTCTAACATCGCAATTAAAAGAACTAGAGAAGCAAGAGCAAACACATTCGAAAGCTAGCAGAAGGCTAGAAATAACTAAGATCAGAGCAGAACTGAAGGAGATAGAGACACAAAAAACCCTCCAAAAAATCAATGAATCCAGGAGTTGGTTTTTTGAAAAGATCAACAAAATTGACAGACCACTAGCAAGACTAATAAAGAAGAAAAGAGAGAAGAATCAAATCGACGCAATTAAAAATGAAAAAGGGGATATCACCACCGACCCCACAGAAATACAAACTACCATCAGAGAATACTATAAACACCTCTACGCAAATAAACTGGAAAATCTAGAAGAAATGGATAATTTCCTGGACACTTACACTCTTCCAAGACTAAACCAGGAAGAAGTTGAATCCCTGAATAGACCAATAGCAGGCTCTGAAATTGAGGCAACAATTAATAGCCTACCAACCAAAAAAAGTCCAGGACCAGATGGATTCACAGCTGAATTCTACCAGAGGTACAAGGAGGAGTTGGTACCATTCCTTCTGAAACTATTCCAATCAATAGAAAAAGAGGGAATCCTCCCTAACTCATTTTATGAGGCCAACATCATCCTGATACCAAAGCCTGGCAGAGATACAACAAAAAAAGAGAATTTTAGACCAATATCCCTGATGAACATCGATGCAAAAATCCTCAATAAAATACTGGCAAACCGGATTCAGCAACACATCAAAAAGCTTATCCACCATGATCAAGTGGGCTTCATCCCTGGGATGCAAGGCTGGTTCAACATTCGCAAATCAATAAACATAATCCAGCATATAAACAGAACCAAAGACAAGAACCACATGATTATTTCAATAGATGCAGAAAAGGCTTTTGACAAAATTCAACAGCCCTTCATGCTAAAAACGCTCAATAAATTCGGTATTGATGGAACGTACCTCAAAATAATAAGAGCTATTTATGACAAACCCACAGCCAATATCATACTGAATGGGCAAAAACTGGAAAAATTCCCTTTGAAAACTGGCACAAGACAGGGATGCCCTCTCTCACCACTCCTATTCAACATAGTGTTGGAAGTTCTGGCTAGGGCAATCAGGCAAGAGAAAGAAATCAAGGGTATTCAGTTAGGAAAAGAAGAAGTCAAATTGTCCCTCTTTGCAGATGACATGATTGTATATTTAGAAAACCCCATTGTCTCAGCCCAAAATCTCCTTAAGCTGATAAGCAACTTCAGCAAAGTCTCAGGATACAAAATTAATGTGCAAAAATCACAAGCATTCTTATACACTAGTAACAGACAAACAGAGAGCCAAATCATGAATGAACTTCCATTCACAATTGCTTCAAAGAGAATCAAATACCTAGGAATCCAACTTACAAGGGATGTAAAGGACCTCTTCAAGGAGAACTACAAACCACTGCTCAGTGAAATCAAAGAGGACACAAACAAATGGAAGAACATACCATGCTCATGGATAGGAAGAATCAATATCGTGAAAATGGCCATACTGCCCAAGGTAATTTATAGATTCAATGCCATCCCCATCAAGCTACCAATGAGTTTCTTCACAGAATTGGAAAAAACTGCTTTAAAGTTCATATGGAACCAAAAAAGAGCCCGCATCTCCAAGACAATCCTAAGTCAAAAGAACAAAGCTGGAGGCATCACGCTACCTGACTTCAAACTATACTACAAGGCTACAGTAACCAAAACAGCATGGTACTGGTACCAAAACAGAGATATAGACCAATGGAACAGAACAGAGTCCTCAGAAATAATACCACACATCTACAGCCATCTGATCTTTGACAAACCTGAGAGAAACAAGAAATGGGGAAAGGATTCCCTATTTAATAAATGGTGCTGGGAAAATTGGCTAGCCATAAGTAGAAAGCTGAAACTGGATCCTTTCCTTACTCCTTATACGAAAATTAATTCAAGATGGATTAGAGACTTAAATGTTAGACCTAATACCATAAAAATCCTAGAGGAAAATCTAGGTAGTACCATTCAGGACATAGGCATGGGCAAAGACTTCATGTCTAAAACACCAAAAGCAACGGCAGCAAAAGCCAAAATTGACAAATGGGATCTCATTAAACTAAAGAGCTTCTGCACAGCAAAAGAAACTACCATCAGAGTGAACAGGCAACCTACAGAATGGGAGAAAATTTTTGCAATCTACTCATCTGACAAAGGGCTAATATCCAGAACCTACAAAGAACTCCAACAAATTTACAAGAAAAAAACAAACAACCCCATCAAAAAGTGGGCAAAGGATATGAATAGACAT
Source organism: Theropithecus gelada (assembly GCF_003255815.1). Lineage (NCBI taxonomy): Eukaryota > Metazoa > Chordata > Mammalia > Primates > Cercopithecidae > Theropithecus > Theropithecus gelada. The sequence goes on along the minus strand of NC_037671.1, from coordinate 3,211,179 downwards.
TTCTCAAAAGAAGACATTCATACAGCCAACAAACACATGAAAAAATGCTCATCATCACTGGCCATCAGAGAAATGCAAATCAAAACCACAATGAGATACCATCTCACACCAGTTAGAATGGCGATCATTAAAAAGTCAGGAAACAACAGGTGCTGGAGAGGATGTGGAGAAATAGGAACACTTTTACACTGTTGGTGGGATTGTAAACTAGTTCAACCATTATGGAAAACAGTATGGCGATTCCTCAAGGATCTAGAACTAGATGTACCATATGACCCAGCCATCCCATTACTGGGTATATACCCAAAGGATTATAAATTATGCTGCTATAAAGACACATGCACACATATGTTTATTGCAGCACTATTCACAATAGCAAAGACTTGGAATCAACCCAAATGTCCATCAGTGACAGATTGGATTAAGAAAATGTGGCATATATACACCATGGAATACTATGCAGCCATAAAAAAGGATGAGTTTGTGTCCTTTGTAGGGACATGGATGCAGCTGGAATCCATCATTCTTAGCAAACTATCACAAGAACAGAAAACCAAACACCGCATGTTCTCACTCATAGGTGGGAACTGAACAATGAGATCACTTGGACTCGGGAAGGGGAACATCACACACCGGGGCCTATCATGGGGAGGGGGGCGGGGGGAGGGATTGCATTGGGAGTTATACCTGATGTAAATGACGAGTTGATGGGTGCAGCACACCAACAAGGCACAAGTATACATATGTAACAAACCTGCACGTTATGCACATGTACCCTACAACTTACAGTATAATAATAATAAATAAATTTAAAAAAAAAAAAAAAAAAAAGAAAAGTAGAGAGGGTGATGTTCCCGGAAAAATTAAAAAAAAAAAAAAAAAAAAAGAAATGCTAAACGAAGTTCTTCAAACGAAAAGGAAATGGTATCTGATGGAAGTGCAGATCCTCAGAAAGCAATGAAGAGCATTAGAGATGGTAAACCAATGGGTAAATACAGAATTCTTTCTTTTTGCTTTTTTTCCTCGAAGATTTGATAATATATATAACTGCGAGCTCCAGCCGCTCAATCAGTTGGCATGAGGTACTTACATATGACTGTTTAAAGTAGTATAGCATCATCCTGTGCGTTCATAGCCTATACAGATGTAAAATAAGGGAAAGGTGGAAATGGACCTATATTGTTGCATGATTTCTACATTTTACATGCAGTGGTAATATATTAAATGTAAAGCGACTGAAAAGTTAACGATTTGTGTTGTTGTCCCCAGGACAATCACTGAAACAATAATGTGGAGGCATAGAGCTAAAAAGCCAATCCGAAAATTATAATTGTATTTAAAATAGTCGTGTAATTTTAAAAAGGCATAAAAGGAAGAACAGAGAACAGATAGAAAACAACAGAATGGTATGTCCAAACACAACCATAGCAATAATTTCATTAAACATTAATGGATTAAGAATTTCAATTAAAAGGCAGAGGTTGTCAGGATGAATAAAGAAGCATGGCCCAACTATATGCTGTATACAAGAGATGAACTTTATATTTTAAAATGGCACAGATAGGTTGAAAGGAACTGGATGGAAAAAAAAAAATACACTATGCAAATAGCATAAAGAAGGCTGGAGTTTCTATATCAATATAAGGTAATGGAGATTTTAAGATAAAACATCATAACAGATAAGGACTTTTCATAACTATAAAATGGTCACTCAGAAAGATATAACAATCACGTATGTATCTAATAACAAACCATGCAGATCATTAAAATATGTAAGACAAAATTGACAGGATTAAAGGAAAACTAGGCAGTGTCATCATTCTCAGATTGCAAGTTTTGAGCTCCTCTTAGCAGTTGATAGAACTAGATGAAGAAAATCATCAAAGACATAGAAGATCTGAATAATGATTGATATGCTGTGTCATGAAACAAATCTCAAAGAAAATTAAAATTTTCAAATTATGCAGTTAGTTCTCTGACCACAGTGGAATTAAGCTGAAAATCAATAACAATAAAATATCAAGAAAAGCCCTAAATATTTGGAAGTTAAACAGTGCACTTCCAAATACCCCAGGAATCAAAGAGGAAAACAACAGAGAAATTAGAAAATATTTGAACTGAATGAAGTTAAATAAAACATATCAAAATCTGAGGGATGCAGCTATAGGGTGCTTAGAGGAAACAATTTGTAATATTTTATGCTATGTTAGAAAATAAAACAGATCTACATTCAGTGATCTAAGGTTCCATCTTAAGATCTTAACAAAGAAGAACAAATTCAACCCCCACCCCAAGTTAGCAGAATGAAAGAAATCATAAAGGAAAGGGCAGAAGTCAAGGAAATAGAAAAATGCATAAGCAATAGAGAAAATGAGATCAAAAGACACTGCGCTGGTTTCTCCTTTCAGTTGTCATCAGCTCTGTGCAGTGCTGGCAAAGTCATGTGGCCTTTGGCTGCATCTGTTTCCTTGTGTGTAATAAGGGTGGTTGGACTTACATGATACACAAAGTGCTCTAAAATGGTACTTGTAGAAGTAGAAGAGGAGTAATCATGGAATTTTTAAAAATAAGCGTGTTCTGGCCATTGCTCAGTAAACATGCTGAGCATATGAGTACATGAAGCCTTAAAGGCTGTGATCACTTCTCCAACTACTTATTTTCACAGTCTGTAACATCGATTACTTTGCATTCTGTTTTAACACTTGAGGAATGGATCCCATGGGCACAGATACAACTCACAGAAACAGGGTTGTTCTGCATCAAGCAAGAGTTTCAGACTCTGCAAACCAGAAGTTACAGGTCCCAAGCTTGTTATCTGTTTGACTGTCTCCTGAGGCCTTTGGATAATCATTGTCCTTGTTCTGTGGGTCTGTTTCCCCACATGAGTTGTCTTTTTTTTTTTTTTTTTTTTTTTTTTTTTGAGACAAAGTCTTGCTCTGTCACCCAGGCTGGAGTGCGGTGGCACAACCTCAGCTCACTGCAACCTTTGCTTCCTGAGTTCAAGCAATTTTCCTGCCTCAGCCTCCCAAGTAGCTGGGATTACAGGGATGCGGCACCACGCCCAGCTAATTTTTGTATTTTTAGTAGAGATGGGGTTTCACCATGTTGTCCAGGCTGGTCTCGAACTCCTGACCTCGTGATCCACCCACCTCGGCCTCCCAAAGTGCTGGAATAACAGGTATGAGCCACCACACCTGGCCATCTGCATTATTTTTAAGACTTAATCAGGCACTCAGCAAAGCCAAATTGTTTCCTGATGAAAATAAGTTCTGGTAAGACTGCCATTAGGGCCCATCCTTGATTTACCCCTTAGCTGTCTTTAAATCAGCTTTCTTTCTTGAAGTTACTTGGATTCTTAAAGTGACAGTTAAGAAAATGGTTTTAAGGTTCAGGAGGAAGCACGACACTAAAACCCTACACTTCAAAGGGAGTAAAGAAGCCCCTTGTTCCCTGTAGGCAGTGCTGGACATAATGAGATGCTCTCCAGACCAGGTCTGGAGAGGCGGCACACTCTGCTGCACCTGGCAGCTGTCGCAGGTCTGCTCTTGACCTGTGGCCATCACAGTCTAGGACTACCTCTTGAAGCTGGCAGGCCTCCTGGATCTGAGTCTCCTCCTGCCATGAATTAGGAAGTTTGAATAGGAGGACAGGATGTGGTGAGCCTAGTGTCTGGAGGAAAAAGCAGATTGGACCTGAGACATCTCCAATTTGCTGATATTTCACTCTTCTAGAACAAGCAGTGTTAACTTACCTTTTTGGCAAAAATACCAGAGAAGTGATGCTCATAACTTGAATTTAATCCCAAAAAACACTACACAGACTGAGGCACATTCTACAAAATACCCGACCAATATGCTTCAGAATTATCAAGGTCACAGAAGATAGAGACTTGAGGAAATACCCCAGATTGGAGACATGACAATTAAATGCAACGTGTGGTCCTGGATTGGATCTCAAACCAGAAAAAGGACGTCAGTGAGCCAACTGGTGAAATTTTGATAAGATCTGTAAATCAGCTCATAATATTATATCAAAGTTAATTTCCTGCTTTCGATGATTGTGTTGCGGCTATTTGAGATATTCATATTTGGAGAAGCTGGGAGAGGAGAAGGAATATGGGAATTCTTCATTCTATTTTTGAAACATTTTTATGTCAAATTATTTTAAAATGAAATACTGAGTTTTAATTTTTAAAAAAGAATAGATGTAGACTAGAAAACTTTCAAAGCAGTGTATATTGGTGAGGAATTAAAATAAAAAATAAATCAGTAGGAGTAACTAACATGGAAGGGGGATTGGTGAAGCACACAAAAAGGACAGTGAATAGAAAATTCAAACTAAGAGGGTAAAAATATTTTCTAATGGATTAGCACAATAACAGCATGAACTAATGTTTTCAGATAAAATAGATCCTCAGATTAGATCCCACCCCCCAAAAAATTCATCTATATGGTATTTCTAAATACATGCTATTTCTGGATCCTAAATAAAAGGACTCAAAAATTGAAAGCAAAAGAATGCCAGCCCTACCCCACTCCCACCACCAAGAAAAATGTTTGCTAGAGAAATAGTCATGAAAAGAAAGTTAATGGTGCTAAGTTGGTATCACGCAAAATATACTTATGGCAACATTTTATTTAGGAATATATTAAGGCTATTGTGTAATGATGGAAGTAATAATTTGCCAGGAAGATAAAATGATTCTAAACTTAGGTACATTTAATAATATATTAATAACTTCAGGTCAGGCACGGTGGCTCAAGCCTGTAATCCCAGCACTTTGGGAGGCTGAGGCATTAGGATCACCTGAGATCAGGAGTTCAAGACCAACTTGGCCAACATGCTGAAACCCTGTCTCTATTAAAAACCCAAGAATTAGCCAGGTGTGGTGACAGGCGCTTGTAGTCCCAGCTACTTGGGAGGCTGAGGCAGGAGAATCACTTGAACCCAGCAGGCAGAGGTTGCAGTGAGCTGAGATCATGCCATTGCACTCCAGCTTGGGCAAAAGGAGCAAAACTCCGTCTCCAAAAGAAAAAAAAGTAAATAATATATTAATAACTTCAATATATATAATTTTTTAATTATTGGGATTTGCAATCCATAATCATACTAGATTTTTAACACACTTTTCTCAATATTGATGGGTTAAGCAGTCAAAATAATTATCAAATGTATAGAAAATTTGAAAAGCACAGTTAGCAAGATTAATTAATCTGGCAGAAATTTGTAGAACCTTCTGACTTTAGTTGGAAGATTGACCACATTCTAGCCACAAACAAGTCTCAAGAAATAAAAAATCAGTATCGAATTCTCTGACCACAGTAAAATTATATTAGACACTAGTAACAAGAAGATAACTTTTAAAACCCTGCATATGTTTGGAAATTATTTTATTTTTTATTTGTTGTAGAAATGGAGTCTCACTATGTTGCCCAGACTGGTCTTGAACTCTTGGCTTCAAGCAATCCTCCTGCCTCAGCCTCCCAAAGTGGCTGGATTACAGGTGCGAGCCATGCCTGGCTGACATCTGGACGTTTTAAAACAGACTTCTGAAAACCACACAGGTCAAAAAAGAAACTATTACAAACACTAGAGAAACTGATATCTGAACAGTAATGAAAAATTTTATATCAAAATGTGGGATGCAGCTAAAGAAACACATCAAGGTAAATGTAGAGTTTAAGTGCCTGTATTAAAGAGGAAAAGAGATTGAACATGAGCTATGCATGAAACTCAAAAAAAGAATGAGCTCAAAGAAGGTAGAGGGAAAGAGCTAATAAAAACCAATGAAATAGAACACAAAGATGCAATGGAGATGGTCAAATCAGTAAGGCCAATAGCTGGTTCTTTGAGAACATGCAAACAGAAAATCAAAATCTTGGGACCCCAAACTCATTAAGCCATTGGGAAAAGTTAACCTTGGGTTAACTGCCTCCTGTTTTGTCCCTAAGTAGATAGCTACAAAGATAGAAGGCCACATACCTCCCTAGGAGGCCCCCCTCACAATTTTCTCACAAGGTACCTCCCTGTAGGCCCCAAGGTCTTTATCCCAAAACAATGTTCTGTTGAATTTCACCCTGACAACGTGAATTCACCACTTACCTTCACAGGGACGGGACAGAGGCGGACTGGACGTCATTTCTCCCTCACCTGAGACAAACGCGTGCGTGACTGCCCCCTCCACTCTGTCTCATGTCAAAAGCACACTCGCTGACTGTCCCTCTGCCCCCTTCTTTTCACGGGCAGCACATGGATTTATGGAGCCCTAATCAGAGCTTCGCAAGAAGGTGACCATATCCTCCCTTTTTTTTCTTTCCTCTTTCCTCTCCTGCCCATTGTTTCCATCTAACTCTTGAAGCCTTGATGCCCTCTTTAGAGAAAGCGTGGATCACCGATGTTCCTGTGGTTCTGTTTCTTTTTCTCAGTCACATCCTATCAAAGGAGAAAAAGAGGAGATACAGAAGAAACATTAGGAAGACGGAGGGAAAGAAGTAAGCCTATACCCGCTTTTGAAAATTAAGGCGTTTCTATAATAAAACAGTTCCTGAACACAGCAGCCTGGGCACGGGGACCTCAGCTGGAGGATGGGCGGGACGTGCAACATCCAGAGAGAAAGCCTCTGGTGGCATCACCGGTTCTCACTCACTGCCATCCTGACCACACAGGAAACAGCATGGAGCCAGCCCTCCCCCAGCGCCCTGAGTCCTGTCAGTCACTCACACACGCTTACACACATCCTCATCAGAAAAGAACAAAATTATTTTGAGAGTGGGCACACTAAGATACAGAGTTTTTTCAGGTGTATTATCCTAGGTTTGACACACCAAGTCACAATACGAAATCCCATTGTGTGTACAGGCTGATGGATTATATATTATCCACGATGACATTTTGAATGACAAGTAGGTTTTGAAAATGTAGGTTCCTAATCAGACGTTTGGAAAATGCCACCGTTGGAGAATAAAACTGCTGCTGGTTCCCGACACACAAATGATGGTGTCCCCGCCACGCGGGAGCCCAGCGCCCACGCCCTGCCCTCACCTGTGCAGAGCCAGCCTCCCCGCAGCTTCTCCACAGGCTCGCCGAGGAAGACCGTGACGGAAGAGTGCCTTGGCGACTTGCGTTTTGCCTTGCTTTGTAGTTGTGTGTGTGTGTGTGGAGGGGATAATCCTTAATTTTGTCTGAGGAGTGGCTCTGCCGCCTTACAGTGCATTGGAGTGACCCGCTGGACTCACAGTCAAGTAACAGCCAGCCTGGGGTGGGGACCCAGGAGTCTGCACTTACCCCTGACTCTGGGTGGTCCAAGGTGCACCGAGGCTTGCGTGCCACAGCTAACAGCTCCAGCATCTGCGCTTCCCAGGCTGGGTCACGGTGCCCGTGGGCATGTGAGGACACTGAGCACGCACTGTCAGACACTGTCCCTCGTTTACATGGATTAGCAGCTACTCTCACCACAGCTTTTCAGATCTGCATAACCATCCCCATTTTACACAGGAGGAAATGGCAGTAAACAGGCCAAGTAATGCCCAAGGTCACGTAACTAGGTAAAGACAGAGCTCAGATTGGAACGCGGAGTCGTGCTCAGCACCCGTCCCCCTCACACCGTGCCTGGAGGTAGCACTGTTCTGCACAGCAGACTCCTCAGTGGGAGCCCACTGTCAAAGCAGCCCTCACAGCAGAAGCACATGCTCAGGTCTGCGGCACTCCACAGTGGGAACAGAGCAGCCCCGGGGCACGGGCGAGTCCCAGGCCTAGGAGGCTGGGGAGCTGAAGCGCATGTAGTTCTGCTCTCGGGGGTGTGCAGGCTCGCTGGGGGAACAAGGGGTGCCCCACGCCCTCCACGCCAAGCCGAGGTGCAGGCACCAAGCAGTGAAAGGGCTGTTCTCGGCCCTCAGCTTGCTTGCCATGGGCAAATCTATTATCACAAAAGAGGTGGGAAGCATTTAACCAAAGAAAGCTAGACTGACAAGTATGGAATGAGTTTGATTATTTTCCCCACTCCCTGAGACTTGTTTGGGTGTGAAGAAATTGGACGTGCCAGGTGTGCTACTCAGGGACCCCCATGGCTGTGAGGACAGCAAGAAACCACAGTGGGATTGTAGACGTTAACTGAAACCAGGAGAGGGTGGATGAAACGAGGTTAGGACAGAACCATGAGGTGGACCAGGGCTGAGGGCAGATCATAGAAGACAGGGCTGCAGGAGGAAGCCAGGAGCACAGAGGCTCTGGCCAAAAGCAAAAGGAAAGAGACACATCACAGTTTGCTATTTAGAAAATGTCTTCAAACTTAGCCATTTAACCAACCCGTGTCCTAGAGGTTTTAGAAGGAAATCCTACACACCAGTTTCTCTACCCACTGCCCCTGTATCTTCATATGCCGCCTAGTATTGATGAGAGAAATACTGCATTCACGGAGACACCAGGGGTGTGATGTCTATGTGCTGTTATGTAACAAGCTAATTATTCAGCTGTGCCAATAACAAAACAGATATCATCATGCACACTGATGCCCTCAACTCCTGCCCCGCATGTCTGCACAAGTGTGCCTATATTTAATCGTTCCTGCTCACCCTGACATCGCCTTTCACAGGCGTAGAACGCGGTGCTTTTCCAAGAACCTTCGTGTATAAGATTGTTGAGTTCCTGTGAAGTGAGCAGAATTAATATTTTTACATCTGGACTTTACCAAGGAGAAAGCTGAGGTTAGGAGACATTTAGTGCGTTTCTTATCATCACAAACGAGCTCGTGGCAGGAAGGCAAGGAAACCAAGACGCACCGAGTCCCAGTGCCAACGCCGCTGGTCGTGGGGATGAAGACAGTGTGTGACCTCAGGAAATCTCGCGGCTCCTGCCACTTTTCTCAGGAAAGGTCCTGGGACCAGCTTCTTGCTCGAGTGCTAAGTAAATGCCCACCCATGGGCGGGAAACGCCAGGGCCTTGCCCTAAAGAAAGGGAGTGGATTTTTCTGGAGAGTCTTGTTTTAAACTCACTTCAAAACTTACACATCCAGCCAGACGCGGTGGCTCACGCCTGTAATCCCAGCACTTTGAGAGGCCAAGGCAGGCAGATCGTCTGAGGTCAGGAGTTTGAGATCAGCCTGACCAACATAGTGAAACCTGTCTCTACTAAAAATACAAAAATTAGCTGGCTGTGGTGGTGCACACCTGTAATCCCAACTAGTCAGGAGGCAGGAGAATCGCTTGAGCCTGGGAGGCAGAGGTTGCAGTGAGCTGACATCAAACCCTGCACTCAAGCCTGGACAACAGAGTGAGACTCCATCTAAAAAAAACAAAAAAACAAAAAAAATTTACACATCCAAATGAATTCTACCCTCGATGTAATTTATTTCAATATGCAATTGTTGGTAAACCAACTGTGCAGACATCACCTTGAAGATATTCAGAGGTCTCCTACATATGGTCTGGGTATTGGATGAGATTTAGAAGTTAGTTTTGGTAGGTGTGGGGATGGTATTGGGCCTGTGAGAGGAAATGACCTTGTTTTTAAAGCTGCCTGGAGATGTACAGGCTCGAAATAAGGTGGCATTTGGGCTGCACTCCTGCAACAGGATGGCAGCATTACGTTTATGTCGGCGAATTACACATCCTCAGTAGATGAGAGTTCTGCTGAATTACACATCCTCAGAGTAGATGAGAACTCTGCCACCTGGACATCAGAACACTCCGTCTCAGAGTTTACCTATTTACTGAGTTTTCAGCAACGCCCTCAGAACCAGCGTGTGAACCCCGGAGAAGTGGAGTCGCATTGCTTTAGAGAATCCCCCCTGAAGGTCTGAGCACCTGCCCGACATCGGCCCTGAAAAGCTGCGCCATGGCCCATGCTTGTCGCCTCCCAGCACTCCCGCTTCGAGCTGGGATGCAGGAGACGTTGAGTGTGGAAGACCAGCGAATCCTGACACTAGGACCTGGCGGTTTGATTTCTTCCTGTGCACGGATCTTCAATTGTTTTATTAAGTTCCATGGTCAAGTCTTAGACCAAGGCTGCAACCAAGTGTCTCCAAACAGGCTTCAGGTGTAGATTCTACAGAGAGCAGGGCGATTCTCTGCCACCCACCCCACTGCCTGGGCCTTGCTGCATGGGACCGAGGACGGGCTCCCGACGGTGGAAAGATGGCCCCTGGCGGGACAGGGACAGCGCGGCTCACTGAAGAGGAGGACGTGGAGGCAGGTGGGTAGAGGTGAAGCCTGGCTTGTTGAGCACACAGCAGCGAGCGAGGTGCTAAGAGGTGTGCCTGGGAACAATCAGGGCAATGAGGTGTTGCAGAGAATGCCGAAGCCGGTGACCGGAAACTACATAACCAAAGCATCTGTCAGGCTAGGCGGATGGAAGCATCAGGCAGGGGAGTGTCCCTCCCCCACACCCCACCCTCAGGGATTTCTTTAAGGTGTGGAAGAGATTTTCTAGTGTAAGCTATCAGGGGTTTTTTTCTCACTATTCAGGAAAATACCATACACTAAAGTTTCCTTTTTATAAGCAGCAACTGCGGAACTGGCAGCCCAGACATCCCCATTGCTGGGGGTGGGGCAGCCTCTGGGAGTGTGCAAGCCCCACCTGCAGCCTCAAGCCCCCCTCCCCCCCGGGGCTCTCCCACCCCTCCCCACTCCCGCTCTCCCACCCCCCAGGGCTCTCCCACCAGGGCTAAAATGCGGTTGTCAAAAATCACGGTTCAGTAAGCATCACCTGCCCTGTCTTTGTGTCAGGACTCTGTGCAGTTAAACCCCCAGCAGTGGAAGGCCGCCGTGGCTGTGCACCGCCCTTGCGCTGGCTGCCCCACAGGGACAGGCGGGTGGTTTGGCCGCTCCCTCCCCCATCGATGTGGAGGCCACCGCCCAGCCTTGGCACCCGGCGGGGCAGGGGGAGAGGGGTGTTGCTTGACACCCAGAGGAAATGCATCTGCAGCAGCCCCCCTTATCCCTGCTTTCCACGGTTTCAGTGACCCGCGCTCAACCGTGGTCCAAATCTATTAAGTGGAAAATTCTAGAAATACGTAATTCCTAGGTTTTAAATGGTGTACAGCTCTGAGTAGTATGATGAGATCTTGTGCTGAGATGTGATTCATCGCTTTGCCCAGGGGATCCACGAGGGAGGCACTCCCTGCCCCTCAGCCACTGGGGAGCCCTGTCCCTTATCAGGCCGATTCTCCAGGTGGCCGTGCTTGTGTTCAAGGAACCCGTCTTTTCCGTAATAATGGCGCCAAGGTGCAAGAGCGGTGATGCTGGCAATTCAAATTGCCAGAGAGAAGCCATCAAGTGCTTCCTTTACGCGAAAAGGTGAACGTTCTTGACTAAGAAAATAATCAATAGCTGCCAGGCACAGTGGCTGACGACTGTCATCCCAGCGCTTTGGGAGGCTGAGGTGGGCAGATCACTTGAGCCCAGGAGTTTGAGACCAGTCTGGGCAACGCAGCAAAACCCTGTGTCTACCAGAAACACAAAAAGTAGCCAGGCAGGGCGGTGTGCCTGTAGTCCCAGGTACAGGGGTTGAGGCTGGAGGATGACTGAGGCCCACAGGTCAAGGCTGCAATGGGCCTTATTGCTCCAGTGCACTCCAGCCTGGACGACAGAGCCAGAGCCTGTCTCAAAAGAAAAAAAATGAAAAAATGTGTGAGCTGAAGTTGCTAAGATCTACCGTAAAAACAAATCTATTCATGAAACTGTGATGAAGGAAAAGAAAATTTGTGCTCGTGTTGCTATCTCATCTCAAACTGCAAAAGTTATGGCCACAGTGCCTGGTAAGTGCTCAGTTAAGAAGGAGATGGCATTACATGTATGGGTGGAAACATGAACAGACACGTGTCCTGATTGACAGCGACTGGATTTAGGACTCTCCATGGTTTCAGGCATCCCCTGGGAAGCAGATCCCCTTATTGATAAGGGGAGTCACCATGAAACTGCTCTCCCAGGCCCCAAATTTTCCATGTCCCACTGGCAGATCCTGTGAGAGAAGCCTCTACAGAGGCCATGTTGTGACCTTCGCACGACAGAGAGAGAGAGAGAGAGAGGAGGGCGAGAGAGAGAGAGAGAGAAACAGAGACAGGGAGAGAGAGACAGAGAGAGACAGACAGAGACAGGGAGAGAGACAGAGAGAGACAGAGAGAGGAGGCAGAGAGAGAGAGGAGGGAGACAGAGACAAAGAGACAGAGACAGGGAGAGACAGAGAGACAGAGAGACAGAGACAGGGAGAGAGAGACAGAGAGAGAGAGACAGAGAGAGGAGGGAGAGAGAGGGAAAGAGAGAGAGGAGGGAAAGAGAGAGGAGGTGGAGAGAGAGGAGGAGGGGAGAGAGAGAGAGAGAGAGGCTCCCTGCAGACTTCACCAAGGCCAGGCCCTAATGAGACCCTGTTACACTTCATTTCAGGAACCCTGAACACCCTTTCATTTGTAAGAAAATCCTGTAAATGCTTTCATTCCAAAAAAAAAATGTGTTTATTTATAAAAATAGACAATATCTTTGATAACTCACCTTGCAAATGAAACTCAAGTAATTTTGGATGTTTTAAAACATGAAGATACTCATTTAAAGAACACACAAAAAACAAGTGACTGAAAAGTCATCAGGCATTTGGAACTCCCTAAGCATTGCAGAATTTATGAAACGCTCCAAGTCAATGTCTCCAAGCACGTGGCCTTAGGTCAATGTAAGAAACTAAAATTCCACATTCTAAAACCAGACCTAAGCCCTCCTTCTTGGCTCAAAACAAAATTTCTCCTTCTCTTTGGACTGGTCTGCTCCAGCTCAGCTGGATGTAAAGCCTCCAATTTCCTTGCCTCCTACCTGATACTCTTTTTTTTTTTTTTCTTGAGATGGAGTCTCGCTCTGTCACCCAGGCTGGAATGCAGTGGTGCGATCTCCGCTCACTGCAAACTCTGCCTCCTGGGTTCAAGTGATTCTCCTGCCTCAGCCTCCCTATTAGCTGGGATTACAGGCGTGCACTACCATGCCTGCCTAATTTTTGTATTTTTAATAGACGGGGTTTCACCGTGTTGGCCAGGCTGGTCTCGAACTCCTGACCTCAGGTGATCCACCCCCATCGGCCTCCCAAAGTGCTGGGACTACAGCTACCTAATACTCTAATGGAAAAGCACAGTGAAGAGCAGACCATCACATTTCTGTTTATTCAGAAGTGAGTTTTACCAACGAGCAGGGTGCCTTGGAGATTGGGGTTGGAACATCCACCGGCCCGGTAGGACAAACAGAAGCTGCTGTCCTCCCCTCTGTGGTTGGAGCAGAACCCAGGCATCCCAAGGCTCCTCCCAGCTCTGTCACCAACCTGCGGTTACCAGGCTCGGATTCGGACACCCATTAGTCATTTTGTGAGAAAGTTTGTAAACTGTAAAGTGTCCCACAACCATTATCTCTCTCTGTATCAGGCAGCTGGTCTCTTCCCACAAGAAGCCACAATAGAACTGTGTGCTGGCACTTTCACCCCTGGGGCGGGGACCCGAGCGAGGGGTGGGGACAGAGGTGTCTGGTGGGCACTCCCTGTGCCTGCACTATCCTTCCTGAATGGCTACAGGCTCCATGGCGTGTGGTGGACCAAGACCCTCCGCTTCTCCCTCCGCCCTGCTTAGCTGCAGCTGGAGTTTCAGGAGCTGAAAGCCGCAGTGGACCCCAAGGAGGGCTCGGTGCCCGACACACTTGCCAGCCGCTGTGATAATGCCTGGCTCCCTCCCAATAGCGCAAGAATCGCTTCCATTTTAATTTCATTCGGATCTGGATAAAAGTCTGTATTTTAGTAGTGTTGACGTCGTTTTCTTAATTGTACTGTTTCTATAAAATGTTAACATTGGGGAAACTAGGTGAAGGGGTATATGGACTCTGTCCGTACTGACTTTGCAACTCTTCTCTAAATCTGAAATTATTTCAAAATAAATAGTTGGGGAGGAACCTGAGGGCCATTTTCTAGACCCGTCAGAAGTTCCGGTAACACCCACACAGCGCTTGCCCTTGCCACAGACGGTGTGGAGCAGGCATGAGAGCAGGGAGGTGGTTGGAGCGGCCCTCAGAGCTGCACATTGGCTGGTCCGGTCTCCAGTGAGCTCTAGGAACCTCGCCAAAAAGAGCGTGCCCCGTTCCCATTCGCCAGTGTCAGTTGTGCGACTAAACCCACGCAGAGCCCTCATCCTTCTTCGCTGTCCCTGGTGTGACAGTCTCCAGCGGGACCAGGATCTCCGGACCTGAGGACAGGTGATGTGTGTTTCCCACGTACAGACGGCCCTCGTGCCCTGAGTCCGAATTTTACCAGAGGGAATACCTCAAAAAACCTCTGAGGAAGCAGATTCTTTTCTATTCCTTTTTTCATCCATTTTTTCCAACAACTGGTACTGCCTGCCTCCCGTATGTGAAGTGCCCTGGTAGTCAGAAATGAGGGCGGTCCGCAGCCAGCACGTGGCCGCACCGTGTCCAGCGGGTCCCTGACTGCTGGCGCAGGCCCGAGTGTCGTTCTGATTCCTTCCCACCATCTCCTGACCACAGGCATATTCCTGTGGCTCAGAGAACCGTTTGTGCCTCGCTGAACTCGTTGTCCTCAGGAAGCAGTGAACACAGGTTAGACCAAATTAACCTCCCCGGTCTCATCTGCAAATGCCGCCTGCTACCTCCGTGGCCAGCCAGAATGCGGTGGCCTCAAATGATAAAGTCAAGCTCTTCAGCCCCAGATTCTTTTCACTCCTCATTTTCCTGTTGCCATGAATAGCATTCTCCTTCAAAGATCCCCCACTCACCCTGAAACCTTGAATTATTTTGCCTCCCTCCCACGCCTCCTCCCTGGCCAGCCTCCTATCCTGCCCATGCCTTCCAACAGGGCTTCTCGGATCTGGTCCTTTCCTCACTGTCCCTTTCACCTGACCCAGGAAGAATGCCATTCTGAAGGAAAGTCCAACTGTTCTATCAGCATGAAAACTGTGGTGACTTTGACACAATACAAGCTTATAACCTGCTCCCGTAGAAGTCCAGCGTGGCGTGGTGCTCCTGGTCAAGTCGCTCCTGGGAGGCTCTCCTTTCAGCAGCAGCTCCTTCCTCCCAGGGCCCCACCCCGGGCTGGCCTGTGGCACACTCTCCACCCAGTCCTCAGCTGGAAATGGGAAACCTGAGGCTTGCACGGGAGGACTTCCCTGGGGAGGGCCAGGTCAGGACACGGTCTTCCGGCTCACATTCCTTCAGCCGAGCTCAGCCCCATGCCCCCACACTGAAGACCACACGGAAGTCCAGGGCACATGGAGTCTGGCCATGTGCCCACCACGCACATGATAGACGTGAGCCCAGGCAACTCCTGCAGTTTGTAATAACACAGAAGCCCTCCTCTCTTCTCCATAAACCGCCAAGCTTGCCTCACTTCCTTCCTTGAGAGGATACGAGACTTAGATTTCCACAGGTTACCGTCACATTTTCTACCCCAGTCCTTGCCATTCGAATGCCTTTGAAGTCCCACCAAGCAATATAAGATCCAAATTCCTGGGTCTCATCAATACCAGATCACCAACCCCAGTTTTCAGTCCCCAATCCTAAACTGGGCTCCGGGAGCTCAGAGCTCTGCCTTGGCAAACCAGCCAACAATGGGTGCCAGGAACCAGCACCCAGCACCCAGCACTCTGGCTCCTGGATGCCTGTGAACGACAGGAACCTGCCAGGAGAAAGGAGAAAGAGGAGGGGGCAGGAGGCGGGAGCAGCCGTGCCCCTGGTTGGAAGGCCACCTGTCCTTTCAGTACCCTCTGCACTGGATGGGAGTCTGCCCTTGGTTTTCCTCCTCCAGGCCCTCAGGTGGGAGGGGCTCTGCAGCCTGCAGCCCCCCGTGCTGCGTCTTGTGTTTCCACAGGACCTTCTCTCACCTCTGTAAACAGCCACCCTTTTTAAACCACTGCTGAATTCTCCGAGTTTGCGGGTACCACCGGATGGATTCCTGCTGGGATGTTGCCTGGGATTCCCGGATCCCATCAGCTTTCAGCTGGGTGTTTAAGTCCAGGCCAGCCCTGTCCCTGCACTGCCCCCACTGTGTCCACGGCAGCCGTCACCTCTGTCTTCAGGCCACGGCTCAATCTTCATCTTCTTTATTCTCAGACACCGCCCAACCTCCGAACCCAGCTTTAGGGGTGCACAAGCATTAGAGGCAGCTTGACCACCCCAGCCGCTGATGAGTTTAGCCCATTCTCTCCTCAGTTAAGTTTGTTTTAAAAAGGATTAGAGGCCGGGTGTGGTGGCTCATGCCTGTAATCCCAGCACTTTGGGAGGCTGAGGCAGGTGGATTTCCTGAGGTCAGGCGTTCATGAGTAGCCTGGCCAACATGATGAAACCCCGTCTCTACTAAAAATACAAAAATTAGCTGGGCGTGGTGGCGCATGCCTGTAGTCCCAGCTACTCCAGAGGCTGAGGCAGGAGGATCACTTGAACCCAGGAGGCGAAGGTTGCAGTGAGCCGAGGTCGTGCCACTGCACTCTAGACTGGGCAACAAGAGAGAAACTCTGTCTCAAAAAATAATAATAATAAACTAAAACATAAAGTAAATAAAAATAAGAAGGATTAGACACCTCCCACACGCAGTCACCACCTACCACTGGTTTCGAAATCCCCCGAATTCCACCCCCTGCTCACTGATGAGTCTCCTCACTACGATGACCAGTGGCTTCCAGCTGCCAGACCATACCCACCTTTTCAGATCTTATCTAATGAGGCTTTTGGACATTTTGATCGGTCCTTTGAATCATTTTTCATAACCCAAGTAGTTTTGGTAAATGTTGAAGAAAATGCTAAAATGAAGATAAGCCAAAAAAAAGAAAAAATTCTTATAGTCCTACTACCTAGAGACAACCACTATTAACATTTTACTGTATAGCCTTCCAGACTCTTCTGTACTTGTATAGAGGAATTAATAATACATAACATGTAGCAACCACCTTTAAAATATGACCATCTTGTCTTATTAACAGTATGAAGACGTTCATTGTAGTGGCTGCACTGGGTCGCAGGGCGTGGCCTTTGCCTACCTTTGGTTCAGTGGCTGCACTGGGTCGCAGGGCGTGGCCTTTGCCTACCTTTGGTTCAGTGGCTACACTGGGTCGCAGGGCGTGGCCTTTGCCTACCTTTGGTTCAGTGGCTGCACTGGGTCGCAGGGCGTGGCCTTTGCCTTCCTTTCGGAATGTCGATTGTTGCCCATTTTCCTTGTTGGAGAACGGCCCTGTGATGAATGGACTCCTTAGCACTTCATATCTATTCACTCTCATTGTTTTCTTGGAAAAAAACTGCTAGAAGTGAAAGCCCCCACACATCCGCTTTCTGCAGGGCTGTTTCCTAGGAGTGGACCCTTTTCCTCAATGCAGAAAAGGAAGGAGGAAGAGCTGAGAGGCGGCTGCAGGCGTCAGACTCCCCCATGAAGGAGGGAAATCTGTCTGCCTGCCTGGGCGCTACGACTGGAAACGTGTGCCAGAGACGGTGGCAGCGCTTCTCTGCCTGGAAAGCAAAGTGGAAGCCTGAGCGGGCGTCTCTCCCGCGTCCTCCCGCCTCGGGCCACCGCCGCGTCCTCCCGCCTCGGGCCATCACCACATTCTCCTTGCCTCGGGCATTACGTTCGTTCCCTGCAGGCCTTTGCTGCTGGTGCGATGAGACTTTATCTCTGGGTCAGCATTTTAGTGAGAGGTCTGGCCAGCAAGGCTATTGACATCTTCAGCGTGAAGCCCATGGCTTTCCTGCTTCCTGAGATTCCTCTTGCCCCGTGGCTTCAGTGAAACCACACCTTCCTGTTTCCCTTTGAGCGCTTCCTCCTCCTCTTTCCATCTCCTTCTTAGGCTTCTCTTCCTCCACACAGCCCCTAAATTCCAACAATCGCCAGGCTTTCCCCCAGAAATCACTCATCTGCTCACGCCCCCCACTCGCTGTGCCTGCACGGTGGGGCGGCCACTAAGATGCCTTGACCCTTCTTCTCTCAGACTTCAAATTCAGCTGCCCAGCTGCCTGCTAAGCACCACCGGTGTCATTTCTGGATCTCAAAGTTGTTGGGCTCAAAGCAGATTTCACCCCTGCCCCTCAGTCAGGGGTCCCCTGCATTGTCTGTGTCAGGGGTACACTGCTGTCCACCCAGCACATAATCCACAAACCGGGCCATTCCCCTGTGTTCTTCTCCCTCACACCTTCCACCTGGCCAACCACCACCCATCACCAACTTCACCCTGGAGCAATCTGCCCAATGGGCGGCTACTTCATCATCACTGCCCTGCCTAATGCAAGCCCTGGCCATCTCCCACCAGAAAAACCTACCAGCCTCCCTGCTTCCCACCGCCCTTTTCCGACCCAGACGCAACCTCCGTGGCACAGTGTGATTTGTATTTCTACGTCCGGATACTGGATCCCACACCCTGTGCTACTCTTCACCAAGACTTTCCAATGCTCTGACTGCACACAGGATACAGCAGACAGAGCCCTGCAGGATGTGCTTCTCGGCTACCTTGCCTGCTTTAGTTTTCACCACTGCTTCCTTTACGTACCAGGATCCACACCTGGATTTTTGTGATTTCCATGGTGCTCACCTCCAACCCTTTGCTAATAATGTTGATTGCCTGGAATGTCCTTCCTCTCTCGTATATGTGACTAATTTGACCTCTCCGTAAGTTTCAGCTCTCTTAGACAGCCATTGCTAACTTTTTTTTGTCTCCACAAATAGATGCTTTTCTTCGTGTCCCCAAAATGCTCTTTGAAAATGGATGCCATTACTCTTACCACATTGCATTGCAGTTATGGGCTTTTACAACTAGACTTTGAGATCCAGGAAAGCAAGACTATGCCTTTTCCATCTCTGATTCCCTGGTTTCTATTCTAGTATCTGGCACACTGACACTCAATAGTTTTTTAAATTAATATATGGGTGAGTAATATTTGTCTTCTAATATTCTAAGAGCTGTCATTAGAACATGTTATAAGCTTACATTTAGCCTAAAGAGATAGGTTTAATGAGCGAAAATTATGAAAGGACCAATTGAAACTTAACATGAGAGAGATCTCCTGGCAATCAGAGCTGCCCAGAGATAAAATAGGCTGCCCTGAATGTTGGAGAATCCCATTATCTCTGGGAGATATGAATACACAGGCCAGACAAATAGAGAATTTGGGTAAATGGTTGGACCTTGGAGTTCTTCTTCAGGAACCTTTGTACGCTGTTGGTGGGAATGAAAATTGCTTTAGCCATTATGGAGAACGTATAGACGTCCCTAAAAAAATTAAAAATAGAACCACCATCTGATCTGACAATCCCACTACTGGGTGTCTATCCAAGGAGATAGATTACTATCTCTAAGTGGTGCCTGCATTCTCATATTGACTACAGCACTATCCACAACAGCCAGGATGTGGAAACAGCGCAAATGTGCATCAACGGGTGAATGAGGAATGAGACTGTGGTATATCTACACAATGGAATACTATTCAGCCATAGAAAGAAGGAAATTCTACCATTTGCAACAACATGGATTAACCTTGAGGATGTCATGCCAAGTGAAACAAGCCAGGCTCAGGAAGAGAAAGATAAATTCCACATGTTCACTGATATGTGGAATCTTAAAGTCAAACTCAGAAACAGAGGAGAAGGGTGATTATCATGGGTTGAGGTTGGGTGGAGGAACGGGGTAGATATTGGTCAAAGGATGCAAATTGCAGTTATGAGAAATTCTGGAGACCTAATAATGTACAGCATGGTGACCATAGTTAACAATAGCGAATTGTACACTCGAAGTTCTTTATGAGAGTAGATCTTAAGTATTCTCACCACAAGAGTAACCATGTGAGCTGATGGATGTGTTAACCAACTTGATTGTGGAACTCATTTCACAATATACGTATATCAAAACATCACATTGGACATATTGAGTATATGCAATTTTTAAATGTGAATTATACCTCAATAAAGCTGAAACTACTATTAAAAACAGCTCTGAGAGTCTGTGATCCTAAGGGCTAACTAAATCCTTAATAAAGATGGGTCCTGGAACATCAGCAGAGGCAGTAGTGAGAGAGCAAAGTACACGAAATGGCTCACTCTCAGGACCCAGGTGCGTCGATCCTGCCTGAGACGAGGCTGGACCTGGAGAACTGAAAAGTCCCCAGCATCACTAATACGAGGCTTGATGTGAGCCTAACATTGAGTAACAACATCAGTCTACTCAGGAGAGCGGAACAAGCATAAATATAGGCCCCTCTGCGCGGCAGAGGGAGGCTCCAGAGACTGCTGAAAGGTGAGCGTGGGACCCTCTACCACCCGGGCTCCCACCAAGCAAAATCGACAGAAGCCCACTTCTAGAGGGCCTTACGGCCACTGAAGGTAACGAAAGCAAAAAACAAACCCAGCTCCACTGCTGACTCAGTTGACTCTACCCTCCATCCTAATGAAGAGCCTGCATATTTCCAAATGTATATGGTATTTACCTCAGTAAATTCTTTTCTACACATCATATCTGTGCCATTCAATCAAAAATCGAGACACAATGAAGATTTAAGAGAAAAAAAAAAACATTTTCAAGAAATCAAGCAATCAACAGACCACACACACAGATGACCAAATGTTAGAAGTGTCAGATAGGACTTCGAAATAACTATGACTAATCTATGAAAGAACCTAGTGGAAAAAGTGAACAACACGTATGGACAGGTAGAAAATTTTAGCAGAAAGTTGGAGACAATGAAAAAGAGTTGAAAGGAAATGTTAGAAATAAAAATAGTCACAAATACAAAGAATTCCTTCAATGAGCTTTTAGCAGAATGGATATAATGTAGTAAAGAAGTCAGTAGAAACTATCCAAAGGAAATCAAAGAGAAGACCAGGGGTTGGCGGGATGGCAGGAACTGAACACAGCATCCTAGAAATGTGGAACAATATCAAACGGTCGAACATATCCTTGTTTGGACCTCCAAAAGAAGAGAGACAAAACGAAGTGAAGGTATTTGAAGAGATAGTAGCTGAAAATTTTCCAAAATTAATGAAATACAACAAACCACAGATCTGAGAGACTCTAAGAACCATAGGCAATATAAATTCATTTATACACACACACGACAAACACACACACACACACGACACACAGTCCAACTAGTATTTTGCAAAAATATGCAAAAAAATCTTAAAAGGCAGCTGTAGAAAAAGAAACATTATATACAGAGTTGCAGATTATTTCTTATCTAAAATTATGCCAAAGACAATAGAGTGAAACTTGTTCAGTAGGGGTTTCCCTGTCTGGCAGTCAATCAGAGTCTGAAAATATTACATGGAATATTCCAGAAGCAACCTATAAGATTTAAATTGCATGCCATTCTGACTAGTGTGATGAAATCTCTTGCTGTCCCACTCCAGCCTGTGTTCATCACGAGAAGGGTGAGTATAGTACAAAAAGATATTTTGAGAAGAGAGGGTAAAAGAGAAAGGCCTCAATCATGTAATTGTTCTATTTTATTATGAGGTATTGCTGTTACTCTCTCACTCTGCCAAGGTTAAAAATTAAACTTTATCATAGGTGTGCATGTGTGAAGGGAAAATAAAATCTCAGCCACTACACCAAAGGGAAAAGCTAAGCTTGAGGACTGAGTCATGCAAAAACTGCCTTCCTTTTGTTCCCAGAAATACTGCTGTAATTTCACATGCTTACTTTGTCTTATGAAAAATGTAGATTTACTGCGTGCAAGGCAAGTACCTAATTATTTCCTCTACCCTCTCCTTTTCATGTGTAAAACGTAGACTCACTCAGTCCTAAACAAAGCCTCACAAGAATGGAACCACTTGCTTCATGGCCCTTTTTCCCCTTTCTTCTATTTGCTTTTTGCCCTTAAATACTGAAGTCCTCAAAACTCTCTTTGGAGAAAGCACAGGCCACAGACCCTACTGTAACTTCTGTTTTCCCCACTAGGTGCAGCCTCAACCTTTGCAAAATAAACCACTAAACTGATTGAGATCTGCCTTGCTCACTTTTTGGTTTACATATATACATATATATGTACATATACGTATATATGTGTGTGTATACACGTATATATGTGTACACACATATACATGTAGATACATATATATGAGATATATATATACACACACACCATTTGACCCAGCAACAATCCCACTTTATATATACATACACACACACACACACACACGTGTATATACAAAACTAGTTTATATAGGATTCAGCGATAGTCACATTTGCAGGAATCTACTCGGGGTCTTAGAATGCATCTCCTGTGGATAAAAGGGAATAGTATACTGAGAGAAAAACTGCTTACCTAGAATTCTACACCAAATAAATGTATCTTTCAAAGATGAGATAAAATACAGATTTCTTTAGATACATTCAACCCGTGACCATTTATTTTCAGCAAACAGAGGCCGAGAGAATTACAGCAGACCTACATTAGAATGTAATACTACATGGAAGTTATTTTAACAGTATCTACACGCACACCAAAGAACACTGTAAATTGTAAAAATGAAAATATATAATCAAAGGAATTTTTCTTATTTTTAGTTGCATTCAGGACATAGGCATGGGAAAGACTTCATGACTAAAATGCCAAAAGCAATTGCAACAAATACCAAAACTGACAAATGGGATCTAATTAAATTAAAGAGCTTCTCCACAGCAGAATAAACTATCATCGGAGTGAAGAGGCAACCTACAGAATGGCAGAAAATTATTGCAATCTACCCGTCTGTCAAAGGTCTAATATCCAGAATCTACAAGGAACTTAAATTTTTAAGAAAAAAAAAAAAAAAACCATCAAAATTGGGCAAAGGACACGAACAGACACTTCTCAAAAGATGACATTTATGCAGCCAAAAACATATGAAGAAAAGCTCATTATCACAGATCATTAGAGAAATGCAAATCAAAACCACAACGAGATACCATTTCATGCCAGTCAGAATGGTGATTATTAAAAAATCAGGAAACAATAGATGATGGCGAGGCTGTGGAGAAATACAAATGCTTTTACACCATTGGTGGGAGTGTAAATTAGTTCAACCATGGTGGAAGACAGTGTGGTGATTCCTCAAGGATCTAGAACCAGAAATACCATTTGACCCGGCGATTCCATTACTGGTTATATAACCAAAGGAGCGTACATCATTCTACTATAAAGATACATGCACACGTGTGTTTACTGCAGCACTGTTCACAATAGCAAAGACTTGGAACCAACCCAAAAACCCATCAGATAGACACGATAAAGAAAATGTGGCACATGTACACCATGGAATATTATGCAGCCATAAAAAGGAATGAGATCACCTCCTTTGCAGGGAAGTGGATGAAGCTGGAAGCCACCATTCTCAGCAAACACAGGAACAGAAAACCAAACACCGCATGTTCTCACTTATAAGTGGGAACTGAACAATGAGATCACATGGACACAGGGAGGGGAACATCGCACACCGGGGCCTGTCGGTGGGGGCGGGGTGAGGGGTGAGGGCAGGGAGAGCGTTAGGACAGATACCTAATGCATGTGGGGCTTAAAACCCAGATAACGGGTTGACGGGTGCAGCAAACCACCATGGCACATGTGTACCTAAGGAAAAGCCGGCACATTCTGCACATGTATCCCAGAACTTAAAAAAAAAAAAAGACTAAGCAAAAATAGGAATAATGTTCTCTACATAACTTTTACGTAGAAGTAAAAGTGATGACAATAATGGCACCAAGGATGGAAAAGATCCCCCATGTGAGTGTTCTCACCCCTGTGGAAGTGGCGTAGTGCTACAGTCTGGACGTGTTCCCCGCCAGATCTCATGTTGAGTTGAAATCCCCAGTATTGGAGGTGGGGATTAGTGGGAGATGATTGGATCGTGGGGGCAGATCTCTCATGACGGTGCAGTACCATCCACTTGACGCTGTATCTGTGACAGGGAGTGAGTTCTGTGACATGTAGTTGTTTAAAAATGTGTGGTGTCTTCTCACTCTTTCTCTGGCTCCTGCTTTTGGCATGGGACACGGCCTCTCCCTCTTCACCTTCCGGCATGGTTGCAACCTTCCCAAGGCATCCCCAGACGCTGAGCAGATGTCGGCATCATGCTTCCTGTCAGCCTGCAGAACCATGAGCCAATCAGATCTCTTGTCTTCATAAATTAGCCAGTCACTTCAGAGTGATGACCTAGGGTATCTGACAGAAGAAATTTCTAAGCAGCAAAGTGTCAAGAAGTGACCTGGGTGCTTCTAACAACTTACACTCAGATGCAGAAGCAAAGAAATAAGTTGGCACTTACATCCGAACGGGAAACAGCATAAAAGTTTGGAAAATCTGCAGCCTGGCCGTGTGGTAGAAAAGCAAATGCCAATTTTCAGGGGAAGAATTCCAGTGGGGTGCTGAGCAACCACCCGCTGGAGAAATTTGCATAATTAAAAGAAAGGCAAGTGCTGATAGCTAAGACAATGGGGAAAAGGCCTGGAAGGCATTTCAGAGACCTTCAAGGAAGTCGCTCTCATCATAGGCCCTGAGGTCCAGGAGAACTGAAAGGTTTCATGGGCCAGGCTCAAGACCTCACTTCCCTGCAACCTCCAGATACTGCTCCCTGCCTCCCTGCCACTCCCGTTCCAGCTATGGCTCAAAGGGGCCCTGGTATAGCTTGGGCCACTGCTTCAGAGGGTACATCAAAGCGGTAAACTTTGATGGTTTCCACGTGGTATTAAGCCTGCAGGTGCACAGAGTGCAAGAGTTGAGGCTTAGGAGCCTCCACCTAGATGTCAGACGATGTTTGGAAAAGCCTGGATGTCCAGAGAGAAGCCTGCTGCAGGGGCAAAGCCTTCACAGAGAACCTCTACGAGGGCGGTGCAGAAGGGAAATGTGGGGTTGGAGTCCCCATACAGAGTCCCCAATGGGGGAGTCTTAGTGGAGCTTTGAAAAGAGGGCCACTGTCCTTCAGACCCCAGAACGGTAGATCCACCAACAGCTTGCACCCTGTTCCTGAGAAAAATCCATCAATTAAAAAAAAGCAATTCCTGTCCACAGTCACTGTGTGGAGGTTGCATGTTCTCCTCATGTCTGCATCGGTTTTCTCCAGATGCTTTGGTTTCCTCCCACATCCCAAAGATGTGCACATTATGTGAACTGGCGTGTCTGTGCCTATCCCCTATGCCACGGTCCCTGTCTGGGTGATTGTGGGTGTGGGCATGAGTGTGAGTGTGCCTGTGGTGGGATGGCATCCTCACCAGGGTTGGTTCCTGCCTAGTGCCCCGAGCTGCTGGGCCACCCATAACCCTTAACTGGAATGAATGCATTAGAAAAGAATGAATGAGGCCGGGCGTGGTGGCTCAAGCCTGTAATCCCAGCACTTTGGGAGGCCGAGATGGGTGGATCACGAGGTCAGGAGATCGAGACCATCCTGGCTAACACGGTGAAACCCCGACTCTACTAAACATACAAAAAACTAGCCGGATGAGGTGGCGGGCACCTGTAGTCCCAGCTACTCGGGAGGCTGAGGCAGGAGCACGGTGTAAACCCGGGAGGCGGAGCTTGCAGTGAGCTGAGATCCGGCCACGGCACTCCAGCCTGGGCGACAGAGCGAGACTCCGTCTCAAAAAAAAAAAAAAAAAACAAAAAAAGAATGAATGAGAATGGGCGCGGTGGCTCACGCCTGTAATCCCAGCACTTTGGGAGGCTGAGGGGGGTAGATCATGAGGTCAGGAGATCGAGACCACCCTGGCTAACACAGTGAAGCCCCGTCTCTACTAAAAATATAAAAAATTAGCTGGGCGTGGTAGCCCGTGCCTGTAGTCCCAGCTACTCGGGAGGCTGAAGCAGGAGAATCACTTGAACCAGGGAGGCGGAGGTTGCAGTGAGCGGAGATCATGCCACTGCACTCCAGGCTGGGTGACAGAGTGAGACTCCATCTCAAAAAAAAAAAAAAAAAGAATGAATGCAAATTCTTGTAAAATAAAAATTTGTAAACTGTATGACAAGCATACAAATGCGTGACAGTAAAAGCGGGAAGGGAGCGCTCAGCAAGCCCACCGTATATGCGATCTTGTTTGTTTTTGAACTCGTGGCGATGGGGGTGCTTCCTATACTTCTTGCTTTCAGGCATGTATTCCTTGACGTACCCTGTTGCAGTGAGTGCTAAGGGTGCGCCGTGCTCCCCTGAGGTCTGTGGCCACTAAAAAGCAGAAAAAGTGTGACATTTGAAACAAAACTACAAGTGATAAAGAGGTTTGAGGCTGGGCAGGTGAGGGGTGGCTGTCAGACGCTTCACCTTCGCCTGTCACCAGCCGTGAGGACTAAGCCTTCCTCTCTGCACCTCTCACCACCGCAGCTGCCGTCGCTCACTGACTCACCAGAAATCGGGTTAATAGTCATCTTACTTGTTTGTGTTAATCTTTCTTTCTTCCTTTTTTTTTTTTTTTTGAGACTGAGTCTCGCTCTGTCTCCCAGGCTGGAGTGCGGTGGCGCGATCTCGGCTCACTGCAAGCTCCGTCTCCCAGGTTCAAGCCGTTCTCCTGCCTCAGCCTCCTGAGTAGCTGGGACTACAGGCGCCACCACCTCACCTGGCTAATTTTTTGTATTTTTGGTAGAGATGGGGTTTCACCGTGTTAGCCAGGATGGTCTCGATCTCCTGACCTCGTGATCTGCCTGCCTCGGCCTCCCAAAGTGCTGGGATTACAGGAGTGAGCCACTGCGCCTGGCCTAGTCTTTCTTAATGTATATATGGCTCCCATTTACTTCAACGTTTAGTATTAGAAGAGTGCAGGGTCTTTATTTAGAAATTTGGTGGTGTTTTTGTGACCAGGAATATGCCATAGGAACTTAACCCTTGTTTATATCAATTAGCCTGTGATCCAACTGGTTTCATTATATGTTGTTTCATTTACAGTCAGTTTCCGAGAACCTATCAAGGACATTGAGGACTTACTGTATAGAAAATTCAAGTGTTGCTATCAACCAACTTCACTTAATTGACATTTATATGCTCTGCCACATGGCATAATCCACATGATTTTCAAATGCACATGGAACATTCACCAAGATAGATCAGAAAACATTTGCTCATCTATTAAACAAACCTTACCAAATTTAAAAGAACTGAACTCACATAAAGTATGCTCTCTGGCCACAACAGAATTAAAGTAGAAATAACAAACAGAAAGATATCTGGAAAATTCCCAAGCATTTGGAAATTAAACAACACACTTCCAGATATCCCGTGGGTCACAGAAGAAATCACAAGGTAACTTGGAAAACATTTCGAAATGAATGAAATAATACAATATATCAAAAATTATGGGGCCCATCTAAGGCAGTGCTGAAAGGAAAATGAACGTCATTAAATGCTTTCACTAGAAAACAAGAAAGGTCTCCAATGAACGCACGAAACTTCCACCTTAAGAAAAGAGGGCAAGGAGAACAAATTAAATCCAGAGCAAGTGCAAGGAAGGAAATAACAGAGAGCAGAAAGGAATCAAATTGAAAACGAGAAAAGCCAAAGGAAAAGAAACTATAAAACCAAAATCAAATTATTTGAGCTGAAAGCCTACAGACAGTAAAAGCGTGTTATGAACGACACCATGCCAGGAAATTTGATATCATGGATGACACGGACAGACTCGAAAATACAAACTACCAAAGCTCACTCAGGAAGATTCAGATAACCCAAATATTTTTCTGTTAAAGAAATTGACTTGACAGTTTAAAATCCTCTCAAAACAAAAGCTCCAGGCCTAGATGTCTTCACTGGTGAATTCTACTAAATATTTAAAGAACCATTAATTATTTTACAATACAGGACTCTTTTAGCATATGGGAGCAAACACTTCCCAATTCTTTTTCCAATTCCTGCGTTACCCTGATGCCAAAACCAGACACAGACATTACGAGAAAAGCAAACTCCTGACCAGCGACACTGAGGAACGTAGACGGTGAAGGCCTGATGCAACGTCAGCATAATCCGGCGACAGGCAAAGAGGGTAAACGGCATGACCAGGCATGGTTTGCCCCAGAAGGGAAAGGTTGGTTCAACGTTTGAAAATTAACGAATGTAAAATCCATCTTCTGAAAAGGTTTTTTTTTTTAAAGAAAAACTGTGTGATCCTCTCATCGACGGACAAACGCACGGCGAAGTGGGGCCGCGGCCTCGCGCCCATGCCATCACCGCTGCTCACCCACCCACCTGCGGCCTTTGCTAAAGGACGGGCAGCCCTGGGTGGACTCCCCTCACCTGACGGCCGGCAGAGCCGTTCCGTCCTCCCCGTGTTGGAGCGAGAACGAGTGACGGTGACGGGATTGTGGCCTTAAGAGCTTGAGAGGCAGGAATGGGCACTCGTCAGCGGCCTGCCCCACTGGCCCCTGGAGCGTCACAGGGTGAGTCTGTGCCAGGAACTAGTCAGGCTCACGCGGGGACCGTGGCTCAGGGCTCTGTGTGCAAAGGGCAGCTCGCTGTGCGTCTGATCCTTGCCAGAGTCCGCTGTGTCGCCAGTTTCAAAATCCCATCAAAGGCCGCGTGTAGTTCAGCGAGAGCCCCAGGGAGCCCTCGGCGTTTCTCAGCAGAGCAGTGACGACCACAGAAGTGCTGGGAGTTGTTGTTGGAAATCCAGATTGTACACATGTCAGTTGTAACTGACGAGGGACCCGGGTGACGAGGACGCTGAGTTCGCCAGGAGCACGGCTCAGGAAAAGGCACCCTTGCTTTGCCAATATTCCCAGGTCCCTGGGACCTGGCCAGGACCCTACGTGGCCTTTCACCGTAGCAGGCTATGGCTTCCTGCTCTGTTTCCTTGAGTGAGCTTGTGTGTCTCTCCCGGGCCAGGGATCCCCGCCAGAGTTGTGCTGAGGAGAGCAGCTCTGGATTCTTCTCCCCAGGTCAACCACACAGACAGACGAGGAGGACACACACAGACAGACGAGGAGGACACACACGGGTCGACCACACGGACAGACGAGGAGGACACACACAGACAGACGAGGAGGACACACACGGGTCAACCACATGGACAGACGAGGAGGACACACACGGGTCGACCACACGGACAGACGAGGAGGACACACACGGACAGACGAGGAGGACACACACGGGTCGACCACACGGACAGACGAGGACATACACGGGTCGACCACACGGACAGACGAGGAGGACACACACGGACAGACGAGGAGGACACACACGGGTCGACCACACGGACAGACGAGGAGGACACACACAGGTGCACCCGAGGAAGGAGGGCCCGCCATGCTGCAGCAGGCTCCCTGGTCAGTCCCATTGATAGCATTGCCGTCCCTCCCACGAAAGGTTGTGCCTCCTAGCACCGTAGCCCCTGTGTTCTGAGTCCTTTGCCCTTGCCCTTCCTACGCCAGGGTGGGAAGCCCACTAGGTGTTTAGCCCTGGCTGCAGCAGTCATCTGCTGGGATGCGGGCTGGCACATCTGGGCATTCCTTGAGGCTGAGCTACGTGACGATGACTTTTGCTGTCTGAGAGATGCTTCGAGTCTCTGCGGAAACTGGCTCAGGACAAAGGCGTTTGGGATAGTTTGAGACTGGTAGGGAGCCCCAGAAAGCGAAGGCCAAGCTGGGTGAATTAGTTAAGCAACATTTATCTAGCATATCGTGTAATGTCCGACCATTCATATGTGTTCAGTACATTTTAGCTATTTTTATCTTTAATTTCTTTCAAGAAAAAAAAAAATGGCCACACACCGGTTATAATGTAGCACATCTGACACCCAGCACCATGTAGTTGCCTCACACGTGGAAATTCATCTAATCTAGAGGTGGGCGCGGTTATCTCCATTTTACATTTGCGGAGACAGCCACGGAGGAGCTAAGGACTTTGCCCCAGGTCCTCCCAAAAGGACCTGCAAGCTGCCAAGCACCCCTCCTCACCAAGGACGCCCTCCGGCCCCAGTCAGGGCTGCCGGGTGCCCGCAGTTGGCCATCCCTGAGTGGCATCGTGGCTCCTGGCCTCATCCGCACGCCCTCACGCCTGCTTACCCTGCTGCTACCTGGAACTGACTCCGGAACACGCAGAGGCTTTTCTAGGCTGAACTTAGAACGTCTATGCCTGTCTGCCAAGAGCAAATCAAAACCCCAACGTGATGTGTCGGGGCAGCAATGGCGTTTCTCATGACTTCAGCCCCAGGCTGACGGCTGGAGGTTGATTACAAGTGACCCAGTGACATCGGGGGCCCAGGACACTGCCGTGCTCAGCTTGTAGGCTTTTCTTCTTAAAGTGATCCCCTAGAATCCCAAGACGGCTACCCCAAGCAGAGGGAAATCAGGGGCAGGACGAAGAAGGGAACGCTCCTTCTCTTTTCTCCCTTTATAGGTGTGAGGGGTCCCTCCCGGAGCCCAGCGGCAACTGCCTGTGCCCACAGCTGCGTCCCGGCGAAAGGACTGAGCTCGACCTGACCGGGTTAGGCCTAGCAGTGCTGGCTTCCTGTGGCCCCTGGAACTGCGCGGCCGTCCGGAGGTGGTGAACAGAAGCTGGGTCCGCTGAGCAGTGAAGAAACGGGGCTCGGCTCAGAGAGCACCCCGCCACTGTAGAAGAGCCCTGTACGCACCTCTGTCTTCCCAGGAACAGCACTCAGAACGTGTCCCGCGCTCTCTCCTCCGTCCCCGCGTCACTCCAGACCTCAGCAGCAAGTAAGCAGCTGAGCCCTCGCCCCTCAGAACGCAGCCCCTCGTGGTTTCCCGGACTGGGTTCCTTTCGCCTCCTAACCCATCCCTTGGGTGTCCCAGGACCCATCCTGGGATCGCAGCAGTTCTCGCTTACAGGGTCTCAGGCAGGCCGGGGGGTTGGGGCTGTGTCCGCACTGGCCACGTCCAGGGCCACGCCCAGGCTCCCCGTCTCCAGCCTCAGCTTCCCTGGATTCTTGGGGTCTTGTCTTTCCCTCTCACCCCCACACCGAGTCTACTGACAAGCTTCATTAACTCTACCTTAAAATCCATCCAGAATGTTCTGGCCACTGCCCTCCGTTCTCATCTGAGCCAGCAGCGGCCTCCTGGGGCTCTGGGTCCTGCCTTTTCCTCCAGGTGAGCCAGTGGTCCTTTCCGTGGAAATTCCTCGTGCTCCGTTCCGCTCGGCCCCACCTCCCTCCCTGGGGTCCCGGCCGCCACCTCCCTGCCTCTGGGGCTCGGTGAGAACCCCCCCGTGGAAATTCCTCGTGCTCCCTTCCGCTCGGCCCCACCTCCCTCCCTGGGGTCCCGGCCGCCACCTCCCTGCCTCTGGGGCTTGGTGAGAAACCCCCCACACCACTGGCTTCCTCTGTGGCACCTGCTGGCGCCTGGAACCGCATCCCCATGCTTAGGGCCCATGTGACTCCTGAGCCAAACAGCCCGAGAGGACAGGCCTGGCCCCCACCCATCGTGGTGCCCAGCGCCTACCTGCGCCAGGCTCAGGGAACACTGGCTGAGCTGGTGAGCTGTGGGACTCAACACGCGGCGCCTCCATCTCCTCAGTTATAAAATCAGGGGGCTCGGTGACTTCCAAGCTTCGATACAAAACCACTCTAGAAGGATGCAGGATCAGTCTGCTCTGGCTGCCTTAACAAGCACCAGGCGCTGGGCATGGACTCGCGGCTTCAGCAACACGCATTTGTTCTCTCACAGTCCACCCTTCACTGAAGGGCAGACAGATGGCTTCAAGCCACGTGTGGCAGGGCTGGCTTCTCTGGAGGCCTCTCCTTGGCTTGCAGACGGCGTCCTCTCCCTGTGGCCTCACAGGGGCTTCCCTCTGTGTGTGTCTGTGCCCTCTCCTCTTAGCACCACTCATGTTCATTCAGGGCTCACCCTAAAGTCCTCGTTTTAACCCAGTTCTCTCTCTAAAGGCCCTGTCTCTAAATGCAGCCACATGGATGTACGAGGGGTGTCTTCATCCATTCTCTGTCACTTAGAACAGAATATCTGAAACTGGGCAATCTCTAAAGAAAAGGAATTTGTGTCTTGAAGTTACGGAGGCTGGGAAGTCCAAGATCGCGGGGCTGCATCTGGTGAGGGCCTTCTTGCTGGCGGGGACTCTGCAGGGTCCTGGCAGCGCAGGGCATCACGTGGTGACGATGCTGAGCGTGCCGGCTCGCGTCTCTCTTCCTCTTCCTATGAAGCCACCGGTCCCAATAGCATGATAAACCATTAATCCATTAGCCCAATAATGCATGAACCATCTATTAAAGGCCCCGCCTTTCAAGACTTCCACACTGAGGATGACTTTTCAACATGAGTTTTGTGGGGACGAATCTTCAAATCATAGCATGGGGGTTAGGACTTCAACATACGAATGTGGAGGGGGACACAGGCAGCCCATAACAGATTATAACGTCACAGCCTCCAGCGGAGCCACAGGACCTCCCGGGGGACTTAGTGCCAGGCCTCCATGGCAGTGGCCTGGAGGAAGGAGGCAATTCTGAAAGCAACATTTGAATGATGAGAAGGTGGTTTCGAGATTGCTGTGCTTGTGCTTACGAGCCTGTTTATTAGAAGATTTTCCAGTAAACCTCCTTGTGAAAATGTGGGGATTTTTTCTCCCATTGTTTTGCTGTCCGATGGCAGCCCAGACAGGTGAGTGGAACGTTGGTCTCACCGCTTCCTCTCCACTGCGGCGCTCGGTGCAGCCCTTCCTCTGGCTCGTTCTCCTTCCCTCCCTCAGAAACATGACTTCAAGGGATGCTTCCTCTGTGGGGCGGCCTGCACTGGGAGACTCCTGTGGAGAAGAGAGGGACCAGCCCTGTGGCCCGAGCTGTTTGCATGTGGATCCCTCGCCGGCACTTCCTTCCAGGAGGCTGCCCGGCTTTCTCCTTGTGCAGAATCCATCATGCAGACCCCTGCTCTCCTGCACTGCAGGGCGGAACGCTCCCCAGCACGGTGCTCGCCTCACCGGGGGAAACTCTGAGTGACCTCAGAAAGCACAATTGCCACCCCAGGAAGAGCCCCACCCCTGCGGTGCCCATGGCCTCGGCTGGGGAGGGGCAGCGCTGCGCCCGGCGGGTCAGCAGGCTGGGGCCCCGAGGCGCACCTGTCCATCTCCCAGCCCCCAGCCTCTCGCTGGCCTGGGCACGCGGAGCCACCCATGAGCGCCTGCTGTTTGCACCCACCCAGCGTCTAGGGAAGGAAGCAGCTCAGGGAGCTCAGGACATGCCCTGGGAAGAGGCAGGTGGGCCGAGGGTGGCCCCCAGACTTCCATCCTTAAAATGGGGTGCTGGAGAGCCGGGCGAGGTGTCCAGGCGCGTCCTCCCAGCCCAGTGCGCCGGTGCCTGGGTTTCCCCAGCCCCTCCCGGCCGCCTCAGCCCCTGCCTGTGTTCCATGGGGGCTTCTTGGTTTCTTGTAAAAGACACAGTTAGAGGAACCCCGGAGCTTGATTCCCACCTCACTTCATAAACACAACAGGGAAATGCCGGTGACACGCAAGCGTTCCTCAAACCACCTTGTTTTTGAGCTCTGCGATGGAAACACACCACTTCCTTCCACTTCCTTCCACTGAGTCAGGCCCGGCGCGGGCGCCGCCCCCCAGCCGCCTGTGCCTCCGCCTGTGCCTCTGCCTGTGCCTCCCCGCGGGCGCCGCCCCCCAGCCGCCTGTGCCATCCCAGCCAGGGCCCAGATCATTCTTTCCACTAAGACGCCCGAGTCTCCTGGTGGAACCCAACCCTTTCAAAGACTGTGGGTTGCTGTGGGGTTTTTTTTGCTGTTGTTGTTTGGTTTTTGGTTTTTCTTAAATTGCATAAGACACTAAATAGGTTAAACGAGGTGAGTGGGGTACGCTCACCTCCAGTCCACGTTCCCAGTGCCGCCCCCCAGCACCCTCCACGCGAAAGAATCCTCTGTGTGGCTGTTTGGATCCCATCAGCGACCGCGAAGCACGAGCAGAGGCTGGACAGGGAGGCAGAGGAAGGGGCGCAGGTGCTGGGGGAGGGGCAGACCTGCGCCTTCTGGTCGTGGCCGCTCTGAGCAGCCGCCTTGCACTGCTGCTCCTGGGCTGCCCAGCACTGCAGCTACAACTTCTCCATGTGGGCCCCCAGCACCCCGTGGAGCCCTCCCTTTTGCGTGTGAATAGATGATCCCTGCCTCAACTTCCCCTCCAGGGGCTGCCCCAGCTTGTGCCTCGTCTCCTCCACTGCTTCTCATCCTTCCAGGGAGCCAGGTTGGGCTGGGGGAGGGACGGGCCCACCAGGTGGGCATGCAGGTAGGTGGGCAGGTCCTGGAATTGGAAGGCTAGGCCCAGGGCCTGAGGAAGCAGTGAGAATTAGACGCTGGGACTGAAGTGTGAGGGACAGGCACCTGATGTTTCCATGAGAAGCGTGACTCAGCACTGAGCCAGGACCCCTGGCAGACAAGCCCAGGGGCTTCCTGCTCGGTCATCACAGCTGGGCTCAGGAGAAGCAGCCGAGCCCAGAGCAGAGATGGCTGTGCCGGGCTGGGCAGGGTGGCAGCCCTGAGGTCCCCACCAGGCTGGCTGCCCAGTTCCCTCTCCTAGCTTTGTCCCTCAGTCCTCCTGCCTGACCACCCCGTCCCTTCTGTCCACCGCAGCCTCCGGCCCCTCCTAGGCCCTTCCTGAAAGCCCACAGTGACCCCAGTATGTTCACATCACCAGCACATAGGACAAGCATTGTTTCATTTGGAAATCCCGGTGTCCTCTCCTAGAGGAGTGGACACAATGAGACCACATCTAGCTTTCAGCTGACTCTCAAAGACCCACTCTGACCCCAACTTCCTGTGATGCTGGTGGCCTGGAGTCATGGGCTGCAGCACGCCACGGAAACAGCCGTCACTGGCCGGAGACAGAGTGACCGCCCCCGGCCCCGCCGCCCACCTCCCAGATTCCCTGGCTGCTCCGGTGCGGGTCCATCTTCTGTGCCCCTGACTGACCACCGCCCCTGCTCTTTCCTACCCGAACCTCTGACTATAACGGGGCTGCTCTTCATTTCGAGAAAGATATTTCTGTTGCAATCAAACCATTTTTCCAGGGGCCTGAGTGCCACTGTGCCTGCATTTCTCTGACAACCGTTTCTTGAACAGTTCCTATGATGGTTTCTGGAAAGGCCCAAACCAGGGCCCTAAACAGAGTCTTCGATCCTGTTACCTGTCTTGGTTCCAGAGACTCCACTGCATGAAGCAATGCTAAAAACGCAGGAAACCAGAAGTGGCAGAGAGCGTGTCATTGGAGGTGTGCCCCACCTCCCTCTGCCTGTGTACGGCCATCCTGACGAATCCCCTAAACTATCGCTTCAAACCCCTAAAGGCTGGAGGAAGAAAAAAGCAAATGCCACCACGGTTGCCATCTGAAAAGCAAGAGCAGCTCTGAGAGCCTGTGTTTGTGAGTCCCCGTCGCCTGGCCCAGCCGCTCTCCCTCCACACCACGCCCTGCCCTCCCTAGCAGCATCCTCTCGCTTCCTCCCCAGTGTTGTGGTTTGGGCTTTGATTTCAAACTCACTCAACATCCATTCAGTTCATGTCATCAAATTCATTCACCACGCATTTACCTCAAGCCTGCCGCGCCCATTCTCTGGAGCTCCCTGAGGCCCTGCGCCTGCTGCCCCTCCCTACAGGGCCCCCCGGAGCCAGGCTTGCTCCCGGGTCCACACCTTGGTCCCTGAGGAGGGCTTGTCCGGCGGACAAAAGCACGAAAGGCCTGAGGACTGGGTTGCGGCGAGGGGCTCCCCTTAGTAAGCTGGGACCCAGGGCCCACATCGCTGTCCGCGTCCACCTGTGTCATTCACGCGATGCCCACCCCAGCTTTGCGAGCCGTGTGCTGCTGCACCCCCACTTCATAGACGATGAAAACTGAGGTGCCCCAGGCGCCCGGCCGATCAGTGGCACAACCTGGAACAAAGCCACAAAGACCCAGCACGGCCCTCAGGAGACAGGGTGTGCAGGACCCAGCACGGCCCTCAGGAGACAGGGTGTGCAGGACCCAGCACGGCCCTCAGGAGACAGGGTGTGCAGGACCCAGCACGGCCCTCAGGAGACAGGGTGTGCAGGAGAAGGTGAACCGGCAGTCCCGCCCGCACCCGTTCTACGCTCCCAGGAAGCTGCTCCAGTGCTAATGGGAAGATGTTCTTTGTTGTTGTTGTTGTTGTTGTTGTTGTTTCCTGAGACGGAGTCTCGCTCTGTCCCCCAGGCTGGAGTGCTGTGGCCAGATCTCTGCTCACTGCAACCTCCGCCTCCCAGGTTCGAGCCATTCTCCTGCCTCAGCCTCCTGAGTTGCTGGGACTGCAGGCGCCGCCCCCGCGTCCAGCTAATTTTTGTATTTTTAGTAGAGACGGGGTTTCACCGTGCTGGCTTTTGAACAGCATTTTGCAGCTCGTATTCCCTTCCCTTGGTTCCTTTTCCCCACTTCTCTGCCTTACTTTGGGCCCCCAGTTAGTGGGTTAGAAACTCTAGGAAAAACAAAAAGCTGCACAAGGAAGGGAAGGCCGCCCGGCGCCCCTTGGCCCTGCGGGGAAGAGTTTCCTGGTGCTTCAGGGACGTGGCCTCCCCGTTGGCTCCCAGCTCAGCGAGTAGACAAAGCCCAGAAGACTCGGTTATGGTCGCCAAGCAAAGCCCACATCATCAGCTGCAATTTGATCACAGACGCCCGTAGGCGTATTGGAGTTTCACCCCAGAAGGAGACCCTGGCGCTGAGCGGCAAGGTGAGGGGGCCTGTGGGAAAGGAAGGGGGATGCCATGGAGGGACAGCCAGCTGGACAGCTGGGGACAGCACTGTCACCATTGGGGCGTGCGAGGTAGACGGCTCTCGAGGGCAAACTCTCACTCATGGAGGACGTCAGTAGGTGAGACAATCAGCAGCCCAGGGCACAGGGCGCGCAGTCTTGGGTGGAATCCAGATGGAGGCAGTCCTGGGTCCACGGTCCTGGGTGGAGGCACCTGCAGGGGCACCGGTGGAGGGAGCCGGGTGCTGCTCTGGGGAAGGAGTGTCTGGGGCTTTTTCTTCTCATTCTAAGCCTTGCTGTGTTCTTTGACATTTTGCCACAGATGTCATTACCTCGACAATTTTTTACAAGACCAGTGAACACAGGACCAGAGGAGCTGGGTGCATGTCTTGGTTTCCTGTTTGGGCCACAGCTGCCCACCTGTAGTTAGTTAATGAATATCTTCCCCACGGACGCCCACACAGTTGTTTTGAGGCTCAAGGGAGATATTTAGATAGTTCCAAATCAGCCAGGGCATTTTCAACTGGTAGCAATGGTAGTAGTGATTACTGCATTATTATCATTCTTAGAACAGGGAGGGCAGACGTGAAAACCAGTCTAAAAATAAAAATACATTAAGACACTAATGAGAGCCATTCGACACCATTTCGATGGAGGGAGAATGTTTATAAGCGAACACCTGAGGCCTGCAGAGATGGCACCTGTATCTGAAAAGGTGCTGGTTGCAGTGAGGGTGGCTCTGCCCTCAAGGAGGCAAACCCACAGTATGTAGACAAAATTATTCAAAGGGTCACCCTGGACCCACTCACTCCACTTGTTGAAAACGTATTCCTTGGAAATAATTATTGATATGCATGCACACATCTAAGGGGGCCAACTTAAATTTCAACAGTGCAGAAACTAGTTGTAAAGTGTGGCTCTTGGCCAGGCACGGTGGCTCACACCTGTAATCCCAGCACTTTGGGAGGCCGAGGAGGGCGGATCACCTGAGGTCAGGAGTTCAAGACCAGCCTCGCCAACAACGTGAAACCCCCGCTCTACCAAAATACAAAAAAATTAGCCAGGCATGGTGGCGCACACCTGTAGTCCCAGCTACTTGGGAGGCTGAGGCAGGGGAATCCCTTGAACCCGGGGTGTGGAGGTTGCAGTGAGCTGAGAGGGCGCCACTGCACTCCAGCCTGGCGACAGGGCAAGACTCCGTCTCAAAACAAACAAACAAATGTGGCTCTTAGTCCTGCTGAAACATGCTATGAATACCCTGTTTGTTCCACTCTAAGTAGACAATACACCTGCATTTATACGATGACTGTAGCCATGTCAAAAACATGAATACAATTGGAAAGGAATAGCGGAAAGTAAAAGTATCTGTTGTGTTAGTAAGTGTGCAATAAAAGATTATTTTCTAGATTTTCACTCCTTCCTTCATTCAACAGCCATTCCGAGGAGAAGCAGCCCCTCCCTCTGAAGCTGAGGGTTAGTCCCGCGGTCCTTAGGGAGCCATCACTGTGCAGAAGGGACGGTGCCACAGCATTTTCCCCACCGTAACTTGAGAGGAAGAGTCTGGCCAGGAAACGTGAAGACAAATGGCTCTCCTTGCGATTAGGAGGCCATGGAAGTGGACATGGAGGAGACGAAGGACAGAAGAGGGGGACATTTCACAAAATGTGCAGTTAACTTGTGACCCATGTTTGCCCCGAGAATTTTAAGAAATGAATATACAAACAGGTTCCCAAATTTTTTATTGCATTGGCTGGGGGAGCTTCTGTGACTGTCCCCATTGTGAGTGAGTGTCTGGGTGGTGGAGTCAGTGGGGGAGGGCAGAGGGGCCTGCAGAGGGGCAGGGCTGCTGAGGTGCTGGGACATTGAAGTGTATCAACATCATAGAGGTCCCCACCACCGAATACCAGGAAGCCAGGCCTATGTCCTCCACTCAAATGCACCCCAGCCTGAGGGCTGTGGCCAGGGCTCCCTCCAGGCCTCCATGTGGAGGTTAACCTGGGGCTGGGGGAACACAGGCAGGACACACGAATGGGTCCCTGAGCTTGAACATTGACAATGCAGAGGGTGGGATGTACCAGAAATATCTGCTTTTCTGAGCCTAACACACGTCCCTGGGCCTGGCCCCTCCCGGGAGGGCTGCCAAGTGCACAGGCCATGTCTCCTCCATGGATTCTGAACCTGCATCCCACCTGCACCCCAAACAGGAGGTGACAAAAGAGGCAGCCCTTTCCCAGAGGCCAGTCCTGCCACCAGAAGCACGGTGGAGAGAAATGAAGAGGCCACTCTCCTTGAGACTGGAGGCGCAGGAGGGATTTGGGAGGGGACAAAAGGAATAAGTGTCAAGACCGCTTCGTGGGTCCCGGGTGAGCCGGGAAGGTGGGCCACCCTTCACCTGCAAAAGGCCCCTGTGGCTCTTGTGTGGCAATGGAGGGCTGTGGACCGCCCCGACTCCCAGAGCACGAGGGGAGGTGCCTGCCGCAGCCGCCTTCCACTTCCACTCAGCCTGCTCCCCTTTGAAACCCACCTGAGGGTGGGCCCTGAGCGGGGTTCAGGCAGGAGGTGTGTTGGCAGCCGGAGCTGCCCTCAGGTTCCACACGAGTGTCCTGTAGAGTGTGGCAAAGACAGGAGAGTGGGTGGGCTGCAGGGGAGAAGCAGGAATGCCCTCGAGCTTCTCTGACAGCGCCTCCATCACCCCTCGGCGTACCCTGTGCCAGTTCGTAAGTGTGCGCCTGGAGGTGATGGGGTCACTTCCTCTCACGTTTCAGCTGTTGAAGTCCGTAATGTGGCTGAACTTTCCTCAAAGAAGCCAGGGGAGTACAACTCACCAGAAAGGTTGTGAAACCTCATGCTTTCTACAAAGGGAAATCGATTTTGTCTTCAGTGATGGGAGGGGGGTGCCAAAGAGTAAAGACAGTGCCTCTGTGCTGTAAATAACGAGTTCACTCCTCTAGGCAGCTGTGGATGGGAAGGGATGGGAGGAGGTGGGAGGGATGGGAAGGGATGGGAGGAGGTGAGGTGGA
Organism: Theropithecus gelada; assembly: GCF_003255815.1. Lineage (NCBI taxonomy): Eukaryota > Metazoa > Chordata > Mammalia > Primates > Cercopithecidae > Theropithecus > Theropithecus gelada. Next base: position 3,171,564 of record NC_037671.1, on the reverse strand, counting down.
TGGGAAGGGATGGGAGAAGGTGAGGTGGATGGGAAGGGATGGGAGAAGGTGGGAGGGATGGGAAGGGATGGGAGGAGGTGAGGTGGATGGGAAGGGATGGGAGAAGGTGAGGTGGATGGGAAGGGATGGGAGAAGGTGGGAGGGATGGGAAGGGATGGGAGGAGGTGGGAGGGATGGGAAGGGATGGCAGGAGGTGGGATGGATGGGAAGGGATGGGAGGAGGTGGGAGGGATGGGAAGGGATGGCAGGAGGTGGGATGGATGGGAAGGGATGGGAGGAGGTGGGATGGATGGGAAGGGATGGGAGGAGGTGGGATGGATGGGAAGGGATGGGAGGAGGTGGGATGGATGGGAAGGGATGGGAGGAGGTGGGATGGATGGGAAGGGATGGGAGGAGGTGGGATGGATGGGAAGGGATGGGAGGAGGTGGGATGGATGGGAAGGGATGGGAGGAGGTGGGATGGATGGGAAGGGATGGGAGGAGGTGGGATGGATGGGAAGGGATGGGAGGAGGTGGGATGGATGGGAAGGGATGGGAGGAGGTGGGATGGATGGGAAGGGATGGGAGGAGGTGGGATGGATGGGAAGGGATGGGAGGAGGTGGGATGGATGGGAAGGGATGGGAGGAGGTGGGATGGATGGGAAGGGATGGGAGGAGGTGGGATGGATGGGAAGGGATGGGAGGAGGTGGGATGGATGGGAAGGGATGGGAGGAGGTGGGATGGATGGGAAGGGATGGGAGGAGGTGGGATGGATGGGAAGGGATGGGAGGAGGTGGGATGGATGGGAAGGGATGGGAGGAGGTGGGATGGATGGGAAGGGATGGGAGGAGGTGGGAGGGATGGGAAGGGATGGGAGGAGGTGGGATGGATGGGAAGGGATGGGAGGAGGTGGGATGGATGGGAAGGGATGGGAGGAGGTGGGATGGATGGGAAGGGATGGGAGGAGGTGGGATGGATGGGAAGGGATGGGATGGGATGGGATGGAGTAGGGTGGGATTGAAAGGGAAGAGATGGGATGAGATGGGATTGGAAGGTAAGGGATGGGAAGAGAATAGACAGTAAGGGAAGAGATAGGATGGGATGGAAAGGGATGATATAGGACGGGAAGTGATGAGACAGGGTAGGAAGGGATGGGATGGGATGGATAGGTTGGATGGGATGGATGGGTGGGAGAGGATGGAAGGGAAGGAAATGGAAGAGATGGAAAGGATGGGATGGGATGAAAGGGATGGAATGGGATGGGATGGGATGGGAGGGAAGGGATGAGGTGGAAAGGATGGGATGGGATGGGATGAGGTGGAAGGGATGGTAAGGAATGAAATGGAATGGGGTAGAATGGGATGGGAATGATGGGGTAGACTGAAAGGGAGAAGATGGAATAAAATGGTGGGAAGAGACATGAGGGGAGGGGATGGCATGGGATAGGATGGGAATGGAAGGGATGGGAAGGCAAAGGATGGGACAGGTGGAATGGGAAGGGAAGGGTGGGATGAGCTGGGATGGGATGGGATGTGATGAAACGGACGGGATGGATAGAAGGGATAGGATAGGATCAGAAGGAAAGGGGAAGGGCGAGGAGGGCAGGGGAGGGGAGTGGGGAGGAAGGGATGGGATGCCTGCTCCCCAAACGAGGGCCAGTCCCGTTAACTCCCAGCCTAGGAGTGGCGTCATGGGCTGGACTGTTACCGTCCAAGACCTTGCTGACATGCCCAGTCCCAGCCTCAACCCGAGAAGACAAAGACCACTTTCAGACTGGCCAGAGGTTTGAATAAAGGTAGTCCAGCAGGCAAGTGTGATATGAAAGGACCTCAGCAAAGGGAACAGGATGCTCGCAGGGAAGTTCAATGCCAAACGTGCCTTTGCAGACAGGACCATCGCAATGTTGGTACAAGACTGGTCCTGTGAACCACGGGTGATAGAAATAGAGGTGTACAGCGAGACGACGCAAGCGAACGTAGGGCTCGTGAGAAGGTGCTGGATGAATGCCAGGTACTTCTCTTAGCGTCCAAGCCACAGGTGGTAGATTAGAGTGTTAATTACTGTGGAAGACTTGGATCATGTGGCTGCACTGACTCTATCCCATTGGAACTCTCTTTCCACAAGAGCTGCTGCAAAACCCTTTGCTTAGGCTTCCTCCAGTTTTCACAGCATCACTGGCAGAGAGTGATCTTGTTACACCCCTATCAGCAGATCAGTAGGTCTCTCCTGGGAAATCTAAATTTCCGATGTTTTCTAGTATTGCGTGATGCTCTTCTGTTTGGCCATATTTTTGGACAATGAACATCCACGGAAAATTCTGAGTTTCAATGCAAGTAGACTAGTAGAATATATTTGGTACATTTATATCAGGAAATACTTAGATTTCTTTCTGGTAAATTCAGACGAATCTAAATAAAGCAAAATGACAGCTATTTAATACAATCCTGAGTTGATGTGTATGATATATTTATGTTAAATATTCTGAGACATATAAAAATTTTCTGAGACATATGTCTTTTAAGATTCATTTGTTTCTTGGCACAATGTCTGCGATTTATTCCAAAAGAATTCTAGGGGAGGGGCAAAGGGCAGGTCACGGATGAGACAAGGCTGGGGCTGGTGATGAGTATACGTGGCCATTGTGCTATTCTTTCTGTCAGTGCGTGATTTAAAAGTCATTTCATGTACACTTGGAACAGACAAGTTCCTATAAGGCATTAGAGCAATTCTTGGTCTGCTGCTGACAATGAAAAATGTATGATGAGATCAAATACCTGGTAAGAATAATTTTCACATGTTGTCCACGGCTGAAAAAAAATTATGTGCAGTGAGCTGGGTTTGACCCACAGTCCATCGTCTGCAGACTCCTGAAGTGATGTCAGAGAGAGACGAGCACGAAGTCAAGAAGGGACGGTGTGAGGCCCAGAGCCAGCCCACCGACCCCATCCGACAGCCGTCTCGCCAGGGAAATCTTGGTGTCTATAAAGAAAGTCTCACTGGAGCATGCTGACCCCTTCACAGAAAAAGTCTGCCACCCCCCGTGCTACGTGCTGTATGTTTATGCTCATTTGTTTGTTTTTATTTGTATCCCCAGCCACAGAGCAAGCACGACGAGGGCAGGTGTCTGCTTCTTCACCACTCTTCAGCCTGCAGAGATGAGATTAAGCACAGTCAGGCTACCTGGGGCAGAACTCATCCCCCTCATAAGCCGGGTGACCTTGGGTAACTTACTTGACCTCTCTGTCCCACATCTGTAAAATGGGAAGACCGTAGTACTTCCCGCATAGAGCTCTTTTAATGAATCAGTAAGTCAATGCCGGCCAGTAAACGACAGCTATGGATGTGTCCAGTGATTACCGCCCTCGTGGCAGCCGGAAGTCATGGAGGCTGAGCTCCTTTGTTTTGCATTTCTACAACTCAGTGTCCCTTCAGCCAGTTTTCCTAGATTTACCCTGTTTGCCAAAAAGAAAGAAGAATCCACTCTGTCCTAAAAGAAGACTGACTTCTCCCACTCTGAACAGGTTCAAATTGTGGCAGCTTTCATAGAATGGTGTTTTCTCTGCCTTTACCATCAAGGATTTGGGGGCTCCTGGGACACAAGTGCAGGGCCCCTCCCCGTGCACCCTGCTGGGTGCTTCCGCCAAGCACCTGTTTCCACCACCGCACCCTGCGGACACAGCCTCCTTCGGCATTCGGCTGAGGATGCCTCTCTGGGGAAGCCTGCCGCGGTGAGGCCGGAAGTCCGGTTCCCATCCTGGCTCTGCTACTGCTGCACTCACTTCTGCTGGGCATGGGATCTGTTCAGTTAACATCAAGTCTTCACACCTGTCTCCATTAAAAAACAGTCAAATCAGTGGTGGGAATGTAAAATGGGGCAGTTGCTGCGGAAAATAGTATGGTAGTCCTCAAAAGTGAAACAGAATCACGACCTGGTCCAGCAACGCCACTTCTGGGTAGAATTCTAACAGACGTGAAAGCAGGGCCTTGAGATATGTGCACACCCATGTTCATTGCAGCATTATTCACAAGAGTCAAAAGAAAGCAGCGAGTGTCCATCAACAGAAGAATGGACCCGCAGAATGTGGAATGACACGATACGACGGACAGTTACTCAGACGGCAAAACAAAGGGGATCCTAAGACATCCTACAACACGCATGGACCTTGAGGATATTTGCTGAATGGAATAAACAGGTTGTAAAAGGAAAAACACTGTGTGGTTCCACTTCTGTGAGGCTCCCACAGCCGTCGGATTCATAGAGCAGAGTGCTGGCTGCCAGGGGCGGGTGGAGGAGGAATGGGGAACTGGTGTTTGATGGAGACAGAGTTTCAGTTTGGGAAGATAGAAACGTCCTAGAGGATGATGGTGATGGTTGCACAACCCTGGGAACGTGCTTGATGCCACCGAGCTATGCACAGAAAAATGGTTAAAATGGTGCATTTTTATATTATCGTGTATATAAAAAAGCTGGTGTCTGTGCTTCCTTCATCTTTCTATTCCCTGCACCCAGCTGAGACCCCTGGTGCTGTCTCCAGGACTCATTCCAGAGCAGAATGAAACACATTCTCTTCGAACATTCACAGTGGTTTCCAGTGAAATTGACTTGGGGAAATAGCCAGATATTACTCAGGGTCCAGTCAGCAGGTGGTGTGTGGTTCGGCACTTGTACGTGGCGGCAAATGGATGCGACTGCCTGTGAATCCAGAAACAGAAGCTTAAACCTGCGACCGCCACACAATGCGTGCCCAGAAGGCAGCACGGCTGGTACACACAATGGGTGCCCAGAGGGCAGCACGGCTGGTACACACGATGCGTGCCCAGAGGGCAGCACGGCTGGTACACACGATGCGTGCCCAGAGGGCAGCACGGCTGGTACGGCAGGCATCTCCTGGGCCCGGAGCCGGGCATGGAGGCCAAAGGATGTGGACTCTCTATGGGGGCTTCCCAGCTCAGAATGAGATGAGGCTTGGCCTGTCCTGGGAGGGAACTGCGCTGGACAGGACAGAACTCAGGAGGATGCCACGTGGCGAGGGTGGCATGACGGCCGCTGATGGGCTGCCCCTCCAACCCCCCAGAGGAGCCCCTGGACCAGAAATCGTGCCTCTGCAACTTTGCAGGCCTCCATTGGTCCATTAATACCTCAACTGATAAAAACATTTCTTTCCCATTCCAACGCGTCCTAATCAAAAACAAATGAGACCAGCTTGTGGGCGGATTGCCTCGTGTTTCAGTTCATGCCAGTGGCTGAGGCCAAGGAATTGGGGGAAACCACGCAGCGTTTCTAATAACTGAAGAACCGCGTTTGACCTGGGCGTTTTCCCCGTGAAAGCCGACAGTCGATCAAGCCCAGTTTCAGAGATGAAAACCGGGCGTCGGCGGCGAGATGAGTCACAGCGCTCCGTCCCTCGCGGTGGCCCTCCTGCTGCCGTTCCTGGGCTGCTGCCTCTTCTTGCGTTTGTCTCCACTGCGCAGCTTGCCCACGGGGTCTCGGGCACCGCGAGGCCACTTTGTAAAGAGTGGATGGAGCATGGACACACACGCCTGGCATGTTCCTGCCGGGCCGCAGGGGACTGAGATCTTTCCCTGTGCTGCTTTCCAGCTCTGCAGTTAAGGTAATTCTCATTGGAATGGTAAAATGTTTATTCCAAGTGTGCGTCATCCAAAAGCTCGATGAAAATAGTCCATCTAAGACGAGTTAACCTCCCCCCAAAATGCCATCTTGTGTCTCTGACAGAATTCTGGCTCCCTTCCTGAGCAGTGGAGCCAGGGGTGGCAGTCCTGGCCCCGTTACCGTGCATTGAATTTTTAAGCACATCTTGCTGAATCAGCCATGACATCCCAAGCTATTTGTTGGTGCCTGGGGATACAGAACGAGTAAGATGCCGCTCTGGGTCTGGGGTGGAGGGAGGAGACCTGTGGGCCTCCAGGGACTCGGTGTGTCCCCGCACCATGGGCTCCGTGGTTCCACAGCCTCTCAGGAAGACTGTGGGGTCAGGAGGGCCCCGGGAAAGTGACTACAGGACTTTGCCTTTCCTGTGTCCTGTGCTGGGGGTGCCTGGCCACAGCTGAAAATAGGTTGGGTCCTGGCATTTTGAAACTTGCCCAGCAAGACAGAAACGCCAAGGGAAGAAACAGAACCGTGAAGAGTTTGGTGACAGACACAGAGACACTGACCATCTCCTCCTCCCTCCGTCCTGGCCCATCCCGTGGCCGGTCTCCGTGGCCCTGGGCCCTTGTTCTAGGTCTGCAGGTACTTGCTGCCCTTCACATAGGGAACATGCTGTGAAAGGAAACAGGATTACAGGCAAATGAAAGAGGAGGTAGTGGAGATGCTGGCAAAGTCAGAAGTGCACCAGTGTCGGGCTGGCCCCGGGGACCAGTGCCTGCCTTTGTCCCGGCAGAGCACAGCAGCAGCTGAAGTCCAGGCCCGACTCTGTGCTGCTCACACACGCCCTCAGCCTCCGCACCTGTAAGCAAAGGCGTGCGGGGTCTGGAGGCACCTTCCAGCCTGGCCTGCGGTGCTCAGGGTCCCGGCCGCGGCCTACTGGATGTTTACTTCTCTTTGCCGATCCTTTCCTGACCTGAATGAAATGAGGAGACTATAAAAGTTGTCAGTGACGTCAGCTTATTTCTTTCTTTTGTTTTTATTTTTTAAGTTTAATTTTGGCTCTTCTAGGAACATTATATATTTGAAACCAAAATGCTATGGCATTCCTCAGTGGGAAACCACTTTTTCTCAGATCCGAAGCTACTAAAATGCCTACTTTTGATGTAGGGTTTTTGTTCTTCTGTTTTTAAAAGGAAAGTTAGGTGCAGTAAAATTTACTTTTTTTTTTTTTTTCCAAACAAGGTCTTGCTCTGTTGCCCAGGCTGGAGTGCAGTGACATGAGCTCAGCTCCTGGGTTCAAGCAACTCTCATGCCTCAGCCTTCTGAGTAGCTGGGACTACAGGCTTGCACCACCATGCCTGGCTAAGTTTTGCATTTTTATTTTATTTTTTTAGTAGAAACAAGGTCTCACCATATTGGCCAGGCTGGTCTCAAACTCCTGACCTCAGGTGATCTGCTTGCCTTGGCCTCCAAAAGTGCTGGGATGACAGGTGTGAGCCACCGCACCCGGCCAGATTCACTCTTTCTGGTGTGCGTGCATCACATTGGGTAAGCACTACCGTAAGCGGTGCTGAACAGTCAGGACCCTCCTCTGCTGCCTGGGGCAGACTTCTCCCACCCGCAGCCCCTGGCGCTCCCTAATCTCTCTCCTCTGCTGTTACCATGTTTTGCCTTTTCCAGAAGGTCGTATAAGTGAAACCTACAGTAGGTAGTTTCTGGAGTCTGGCTTCTTCCACTTAAATGCACTGAAAATTAATTCATGCTTATGTGAAGGTAAGTTTTCATCTTTCTTGGTTAAATGCCTAGCAGCAGGATCTTTTGGTCAGCATATGTTTAACTGTATAAGAAACCACCAGGCCGGGCGCAGTAGCTCAAGCCTGTAATCCCAGCACTTTGGGAGGCCGAGATGGGCGGATCATGAGGTCAGGAGATCGAGACCATCCTGGCTAACACGGTGAAATCCCGTCTCTACTAAAAAAATACCAAAAAAACTAGCCAGGCGAGGTGGTGGGCACCTGTAGTCCCAGCTACTCAGGAGGCTGAGGCAGGAGAATGGCGTGAACCCGGGAGGCGGAGCTTGCAGTGAGCTGAGATCCGGCCACTGCACTCCAGACTGGATGACAGAGCGAGATTCCGTCTCAAAGAAAAAAAAACAACAACAAAAAAGAAACCACCAAACTGTTTCCCAAACTGGTTTTACCGTTTTTCACTTTCACCAGCAACACATATGAGAGTTTTGGTTGTTCCCTGTCCTCTGGGTATTGCCAGATTTTTTCATTCCCGTTTCAGCCATTCTAATAGGAGTGTGGAGCCCATTGTAACCGAACTTGAATTTCTGAAATGATGAATGGCATTTAACAGACTTCTATACGCCCATCTGCCATCCACATATCTTCCTGGGTGGAGGTTTATTTGCTCATGAAATATCCAAACATGCAAATGTAACAGGTTCTCCTCTGCCCACTCACCACTGACGTGGAGGACTGAGTCTTTGGCTGTTGGTGTGCAGCATTCCCGTGGATGCTTTTGTTTATTTATTACTTATATCAGTCACCACAAACAATACAGCTTGCGAGGCAGCATGAAAATAGAATATTTCCGGAAAAGCACAATGGAAATGGAGATTGCTACCCACCTTCAACATCTGGCTGTTTTGGCAATAATAGCCACTGGGCGCTGCTAGGTGGGAGAGAGTAGGGTAAGGGTTGAAAACTACTTGTTGGGTGCAATGTTCAGTACCTGGGTGATGGGATCCAACGCATCCCAAACCTCAGCATCAGGCAATGTACCCAGGTAGCAAACCTGCACATGCACCAACTGACTCTAAAGAAAAAGCTGAAATTATATATACATTAAAAAAAGACCGGGCTCTTCAAGTCCACATCTCCTGATATGCTCCATGAGCTGGCCAAGGCTGCATCGGTTCTGTTGTGTGGCCACACCCTGACTTTTCTCCTGTGGTCTCTCTACAGGGTTGGCTGGGATGTGAGTGTAATCTCTGGTTGGATGTGGTCACACACAACTGTCTCTTCTCGGTTCTTTGCAAAGCTATGACTGTTCCTGTGAAGGTGTGGTTTGAGGTGGCTGCTGGATTTGACCCTGACTTCAGGAAGTTAAAGGCAGGTGCTTATTCCCCACCCACCACCCTGCGGGAAGGACATGCCTGTCTCGTGTTGGCTTCTGCCTGACTGCCCGGGTCATGTGTTTTTGTAACTATTAAGGATGACTCCCGGGGAAATGAACAGAGGTGGCACCTCTGCATGGGTCTGAGGCTAGTTTCACTTATTTGTCTAGTGAGGGGTTAAGAAGACCAACGCCACGGCATTGGAACCAGTGGTTACCAAGCAGGTGTCAGCCATCCTCAGAGCACGTGTTTCCATGACTATCTAGGAAAAGAGGTGGCAGGAAGGAACTAACGGTCTGCCACCCCGGGAGACAAACCTGCTGGAGGCCCGGTGCTGGTGGTCAGCGACATTCTCTCTCTGTGGGAGCACAGCATGTTTTAAAGCTGTTTCAGATGGTGGTGATGCCTCTGCCAGAATAGACACCCATTTCTTGGTCTAATGTTGCCCCAGCAGAACTAGAAACCTTAACTCAATATCTTACTTTCACAAGACCACACGGCTCCAGGGGCATCCCCAGTCCTTAGAGACACGCCCAGGAGTACATTGACGGATGCTCAGTGCACAGGAAGCAGTAATAACAAAACATGGCAGAGCGGGAGTGTGACACCCACCACTGCCTTTCACCCCATTCGCCTCAGTCCCCACTTTCTGTGCTCACCTCTTCCACATACTTTTCTTCCCGGCTGATGTCCTTCTTTATCCTCTGCCTCCTCATTTGTCCCACTGTTATGGGACCTGTTTCATCCTGCCTGTTAGTCTACAGTTAGTTTGTGTGTCTGCTTCCTCCAGTGGACTGATGGTAAAGAGGGCTGCTGTACACTGTTGTCCGGGTTTTACGGTGCATAATTCCAACACACCATTCACACTGTGGTTGCTGTATGTGTATTAATAAATATACACATAGATGTGATATGTATACATTTATTAGCACAACTTTCTGACTGTCAGCAATAAAATTGGTTTCACAAAGAGGTGCCTCTGTCTAATTTGTACAAAGGTCCAGTCAGGCTAGTGATGGACCACGTCTTTTCAGAATATATATAGGCTCTATTTTTCAGAGTAGTTTTAGGTGCACAGAAAAATTATAGAGAAAGTACAGGGAGTTCCCAAATGCTGTCTCTCTCACCACCAGGAACCATGTCTTTTTAAACATCAAGCTCCTATATCCAAGCCCAATGTCTGCTACCCAGGAGGTTTTCAATCCATGTTTTTTAACACATCAAATTGAGTTACTCATAACCGATGATCTCTACCAGAAGGTGGTCCTGAATTACCCCGACAAAAATCTGAGAAAGGATGTATTTCCTAGAACCCCCAGAAAGAATGTCACTCAATCAATGGGTTCAGCGTACCCCTGTGTGCCAGGCACCAAGCAAGATGCCTCCTGGGGGTCATGGACTCTACGGGATTATGTAGGCCTCATGGGTTAGTGGAATAGGTATTTGTACCCTCACTTTTGGCTTGAGGAAGCCTGGGTTCCAGCAAGATAGGATGATGTCTGAAGTCACATCCGTAAGAAGCAGAGGAACCAGCATCAGAGCCCAGGCTGTGCCTCCTGACCAGAGGTATGTCCTCATCTTCACAGTTGAACACCACGGCCACTGGCCACATGTGACTACTGAGAACTACTGAGGGCTGGTCTGCACCGAGATATACAGGAAGTATGAAATGCGCACCGGGGTTAGTGCCAAAAAGAATACTAACTATCTCATTAATCATTGCTTTGATTGAGTACATACACGTTGAAAGGATAATATTAGATTATATAGATAGATAAAATTAGCAATAATATTAGATTATTATAATATAATAGATTACTAAAATTGATTCCACCTGTTACTTTGTACTCTTTTTGAATGTGGCTACTAAGAAATTCGCAGAAGCATTCTCATCTGCAGGCTGTACAAGTTTCTATGAGACACTAACTGCTAGGAGAAACTTAGAGAGAGTTTCCCATTCTGAAAGGGAAGAACACGTCAGGGACGCTGAGGACCTGGGCAGTCTCTGCTTCATCAGCCATCCAGCCCTGGGCCGGTCCCTTTCCTGCACGCTACCTGAGTTTCCTTCTTTAAGAATGTGGAAGGCTGGACTGGGTATGAGGCAGGAAGCTCTCTCTGGATGTCTGGTTTTAGGCACCCAAAAAAACATCATGCCCTGCTTCTTGTCCCTCCTAAGAACACAGCCAATTACCCTCGTGGTTTGTGGTTTAGACACATCACTGTCCAGTAGCGAAGATAATGGTTTTCTCCGGGTCTAGAGGAAATTGTCACGATGCTAATGCTGTTCCCTTAACCCTGAAGGGCACAAAGGCCGTGCTTCTCATCCACTGGGGGGACTGGTGGAGGTAAAGGAATCATCAGATGTAGGAGAGTCAACTGGCTTTGGTTCTTAGCCATTGTTAGCACAGCGTTCCTCTCCTACTCTTCATTTCTTTCTTGTGGTTTATTTCATCAATAGAGGACCTTGATGTAATCATTTCCCTGTAATTTGTAGATAATATCTCTCTCACCAAATATAGAACACTGCCTCTATCTGTGCCTTTTACAGGGAAGTCCTACTTTGCATGGAAATTAAACAAGAAATTAGAATTACTAATAATGACTTAACAGTTGAATGTAAGATGACTAAACGAAGAGAATAACATCATTGGCATAAACAGGCCGGATAACAAATTGTACCCATTGCAACATTTCCCCTCGGGTTCCAGCCACACAGCTTCCAGAGCAGGCGCCCTCTGTTTATACAGCACTCTGTACATTATTTCAGCTGCCTTGGTGGAAGCCAGTATCTAGAAAAAGCAAGGTGGTAGCCCCCCTGTGTGCTCTGCTCAGTTAACACCTGGAGAATTGTGTTTGATGTTCAGCGTTTTAGGAGCAGGACGCGGAGTGAAGGCCGGGCTTGCTTCTCTCCTGCAGTGGCACGACTCACTCAACGGAGTCTGCTCATCTTGGGATGAGGGACGGGGCCAGAGACCGTCGTCACTCCCACGGTTACACCACTCAACTGGTGTCTCATTTCCACATGACGTCTCTGGTGTTAAAGAAACCCTTCTCCACCCTGGGCGAAATGCGTGGGAGGGATAGTGAAGAGATGAGACACCCAGACCTCGTAGAGACCGTCCAGTGGAACTGAGGGATATTGGCAGCGGGCCAAGGGAGATGGGGACGGAACCTACCACTTGGGCTACCTTTCACTTTTTCGGATTTTATTTTTATTTATTCATGTCTCCCTGCCCCTGAGGAAGTGAAAATGTTGGGTTTCAAGAAGAGAAGGGTCAGCAGGAGCAGGAGAGCAGGGACGCACGCTCGAAGGGCTGCCGTGAGCAGAGGGGTGAGACTGCTGCCTCCCCTTGAGCCACCTCCTAACAGGTGCAGCAGGTGTCTCGGCAGGTAGAGGGCTTGGGACTGTGCTGCTGCTGGGACCCATCAGACATTCCACAGGTGGCGCGTCCGGACAACTGAGGTACCCTTGAGCCCTCTCCTGGCAGGGCTGCAGAGCCTGCAGAAAGGCGCTCTCACCTCCTACAGCTTCCAGGGGCTCGTGAGTCACGGGCATGAGGGCAGTGGGCGTTGACCCTGGCTACGCAGCAAAGTGGTCCCTAAGAAACAGCTCTTGCCCCAAGATGGGGACAGAGACACGCATATGAGCCCGCCGGGCGTCTTCCCCACTGAGAGCGGCTGCACGTGTGTGGCCACGTCCCTGTGCCTCGGTGCCGCTTCTCCCACGCTGAACATGGCTGCAGTTTATTGAGCACCTTCTGTGTGCTGGGCAGTGTGGGAGGGGCTTCCTGTTTTTTCCTTGGCTAAGCCTGTAGCAGGGCATCCTGGTTCTGCAGAGGAAACCGTGCACACACTAGCCCAGGCCCTGTCCTGCCGCCCCTCTCCACCCGGGACAAATGCAGCTCTCTCCACCCGGGACAAATGCAGCTCTCTCCACCCCACCGTCCGGGAGGCAGAGGCGGTCCTCGGGGAAGCAAACACGCCTGCACTCAGACCCTCAGCAGCTCCTTCTGCAAATGTGGTGCCCTGAGATGGCAGAGCCTTGACGGTTTCTCAGGAATCACCTGCCATGTGGGACCAAGGCAAAGAGGCAAGGAGAAGCCTGATTTGAAATAAATCTGAAGATGATGGTGTGAGACTCCTCAGATCAAGGGTCAGCACTGCGTCTCTTGGTTTGGCCAAGCAGGTGCCTGGTTGGGGGAGGTGGAGGTGGGGAGGCTTGGACACCTCCACAGCAAGGAGTGTCGGTGGCTGGAGAGAACCCAGTGGGTTTTCCCGCCTCCCAAGGCCAGTGTGGTTGGCTTCTCGTTCCCTGCCAGAGCCAAAGGAGGGGTTCTCCAAGACACACACAGAAAGCCTGCAGACAGCTGCACGCAGGAGTTACGCACACTCATCTCCCTGGCCCCAGTGTCTGAGAAGTGGGGAAAGATGCCTGGAGAGAGAGGGAAAGGGAGACACAGACAGATGTGGGGCAGCCGCCGTGTGGGGAGGCAAGAGTGAACCCAACAGAAGTCGCTGGGCCTGGCTGAGTTGGCCCAGCCCCAGGACAAGTGCTTTGGGCAGGGCCTGCAGGGACGGGACTTCCAAGAGCTCTCCTTCCATCCCTACGAACCAAGCTCCTGGGGAACTTTTCCTCTGCCTCACCCAGGACTCATTCAGGAGAGCCAGCCCTTGGACACCTCTGCCAGCCGGAGCTGTACAAGGAAAAGCTGTATTATAAGGTTACCAGAGAGGGAGAGGCCCAGTCCCTCTCCATCTCTGCTGTCCTTCCTTCTCACCCTGATGGCCCCAAGCTGCGAAGACCAGACGTGGAAGGAATGGGGAGCAGAAGAGCAAACCAAACCCACTCAGAATGTGCAGATGCACGGCTTGCAAGCCGCATGGAGGAGGGGGTGGGGCAAGCCCTGATGTGCGGTGTCTGCCCATCCCTGTGGTGTAAATACTCCGCCAGCTTCAAGCTGCCAGCCTGACGCCCCTGAACACAGGACTGGAAAAGTCTGCCCTTGAGCACACCCTTCACCCCAGGGGCAGGCGGCACACAAACCACCGCTGAAGCAGAGACGCTAGTAAAGGCAGTTGAGACATTGCGAAGTAATCAGTAGTTGGAGTATTTATTACCTTTGTTTCTAACATAATTCATTAGAAGTTTACGCAATGTATTTTTTATGGCGGCTCTGTTGAAAAACAGCAGAGAAGCTGACCCTTGGCTCTGGCCCCTGGGGCCCCCCAGCCCCGGCCTGCCTCGGCAGAGACACCCGTGAAGGGCGCTTGCATCCGGCCAGATCCTTCCCCTGTGCCTTAGAGCCCAGGGCTGCTCCCGGGTCTTTGCCGGCAGGAAGCCGCGCGGCCTCCTTTGCTCCTGCCCGCAGGGAGCGCGTGTGACCCCGGGAGCCCGGGACTGCCCGGCGGAGGCACACACGGGAGCGCCCTGGCTTTGAGAGTTTCGCTCCTTGGCTTCAAGACCAGCCTCAGGGGTCTCTGCCCAGACCCTCTGCCCGTGATCCTCGGCCGGACCCCCGGGACCCCCATCCCCGCTCCAGTCCCTCCCTGTAGCGGCCTCCGCATCCCACTCCCGCCGGGCTCCGCTCTGGGCGCCGGGTTCCCGCGGTGCCCCCGATGCCCCCGATGCCCCCGATGCCCCCGATGCCCCCGATGTCCCCGGAGGAGGCCCCGATCCCCAGGCCAGGCCCAGCGCGGGGAGGGCGGGGAGGGCGGCGCAGAAGGGAAGGCCCAGGGGACCCCCGTCAGCGGGGAGGGGGGACGCCCCGTCCGGGGCTCAGCGGGGAGGGAGGGACCCCCCGGGCCGGGGCTCAGCGGGGAGGGGGGACCCCCGTCCGGGGCTCAGCGGGGAGGGAGGGACCCCCCGTCCGGGGCTCAGCGGGGAGGGAGGGACCCCCCGTCCGGGGCTCAGCGGGGAGGGAGGGACCCCCCGGGCCGGGGCTCAGCGGGGAGGAGGGACCCCCCGGGCCGGGGCTCAGCGGGGAGGGGGGACCCCCGTCCGGGGCTCAGCGGGGAGGGAGGGACCCCCCGTCCGGGGCTCAGCGGGGAGGGAGGGACCCCCCGTCCGGGGCTCAGCGGGGAGGGAGGGACCCCCCGGGCCGGGGCTCAGCGGGGAGGAGGGACCCCCCGGGCCGGGGCTCAGCGGGGAGGGGGGACCCCCGTCCGGGGCTCAGCGGGGAGGGAGGGACCCCCCGTCCGGGGCTCAGCGGGGAGGGAGGGACCCCCCGTCCGGGGCTCAGCGGGGAGGGAGGGACCCCCCGGGCCGGGGCTCAGCGGGGAGGAGGGACCCCCCGGGCCGGGGCTCAGCGGGGAGGGGGGACCCCCGTCCGGGGCTCAGCGGGGAGGAGGGACCCCCCGATCCAGGGCCCTGCAGCGCCCGCCGCCGCCTGGAAGGGACCCTGCCGGCCGGAGAGCCCGAGGCCCAGCGCCAGGTGAGTTTCCCCGACAGAAAGTTGTGCTGCTGCTGCTGTCGGCTTCCCGTTGCGAAGGGTCCTCCCGGCCCCTCCTGCCCTGGTCACGGCCCCGCGGGCTCCTGGAGCTCGTCCCACCCAGCACGGGCCGCGGCCGCATCTCGCAGCCCCGGAGCCTCTGCAGCCCCCGCCCCACCCCGGGCCCTGCCCTGAGGCCCCTCCACCCACAGCCCCCGCTTTCCGGGGTTCCTCCTTCACAGCCTCCGGGACACAAGCAGCCGTCCTGGATGCTGGGGGCCGATCCGGGTCTCGGGCAGACTCGTGGGACTAACGTGCTTCATTCTCCACCTTGTTCCACTGCTGACTTCGTCTTCTGCGCTGCGAAGCGACTTTCTGAGGCCTCCCTCCTCCATCCCCAGAGGAGGCGGCATCTTGTGCCACACACGTCTCTTTGGAGGCCGAAGAAAGTCTGGAATCAAGAGTAAGAGGCACAGGGGCTGCCAGCTCCTCACCCAGAGTGTCCTGCAGAGCAGTGGGAGGGCAGGGACCCCGTCCAGCCAGGCCACAAGCCTGTGGAGCCGTCCGCAGCCCCTGCGCTCACCTTCCCCTCTTCCCTGGCTGTGGTCACCGGTGAGGGGAGACAGAACCAGCGCCTGATTCCAGGTGGGAGGAACCGGGTGGAAGGGGAGGGACAGCCCAGCACAGAGGATACGAAGAGCAAAGTGACCAGCCGGCCAGGCCCAGGTGGCCGCATGTGGCCAGGCAGCTCACGCTGCTTATTCTGCTTATTCTCTCCTTTAGACGGTTAAAATCTACTTTTTAAAATTTCAGCCTAAACATTTTTTAAAGTTTAATGTTTTGTATCGTGACCTGGGTCCTAAATGTAAAAAAGAAAAAAAAAAAAAAAAAACGAAAACCAAAACCCTGAATTCTGCTTTGCCATTGCTCGGGAACCTGAGGGAAAGCAGGCCACTTGGTTCTTTCATGAACCTTTAAAACACTGAGCAAAAGTGATGTGGTCACAAAATCACACGATGGTGAGTAAGGCCCGGTGCAAGGTCACCCAAGCAAACACAGCCACGGGGATGACTGAAATGTTCGGGCGCCGCTGAGGTGAGTATCTCAGCTCCAGTTGTTTGCATTTCTCGGCTTTTTTTTTTTTTTTTTTTTTTTTTTTTTTTTGCCAGGAAAAGACTCCAACATGTAATCATTTACAGAGGAGTCATGTTTCAGCAACATGGAAAAAATGTAAATCCATCTATGAGACTGGCCATGGACAGGGACTTTATGTTCCTTATCCAGAAGGAAGGCAGAATTTCCCCACAAAGCTGTGATGTGGGAAAGCATCCAGTCACCAGGCTTCAAGGAGAGATTTGCTTGCTGGAGATTTATGACTGATCACAGAAAATGGTTGGCCAGAGAAAGGAAACTCCTCCTTCTAGTCTATGACTTGACCTACTGATTAAAGTTACAGGGTAAAAATGAAGAAGATCTCCCCTGAAGTCAATAATCAATCAAGTAATTAACTCTTCTTAATTGATTAAATTTTTTATTCATTTGATAAGCATGAGGCCCAAACAGCAGATGCTAGGCACCATGGGAGACAGAAATTTGGTGTCTCTCTAAGGAGTACTACACCTGCCACAGGTAGAATCCAGAGGACTTCAGATGCATCTAAAGGCATTTTAATTCGTATTAACTATTTTAAAAAGATATTGCAAAATAGATTTATCACTGGCCCATCAAACTTGTGGCTTTTACACATTTTATTGCTTAACGTGATACTAAAGTAGATAATTAACTTTAGGCCAGGCACAATGGCTCATGCCTGTAATCCTAGCACTTTGGGAGGCTGAGACGGGCAGATCACCTGAGGTCAGGAGTTCGAGACCAGCCTGGCCAACATAGTGAAACACCATTTCTACTAAAAATACAAATATTAGCCAGGTGTGGTGGCACATGCCTATAGTCCCAGCTACTCAGGAGGTTGAGGCAGGAGAATTGCTTGAACCCAGGTGGCAGAGGTTGCAGTGACCCAGGATGGTGCCATGGCACTCCAGCCTGGGTGACAGAGTAAGATTTTGTCTAAAGAAAAAAAATTTAAAACCAACAGTCTTAAGAAAATAACAATACTGTTTAAAGTATTTTAAGAAGTAGTGTTTTAAATAGATAACAGATACTAAATGCATAATAGTCATCATGTTTTTAAATTAAACAATATTTAAATAAATAATCAATGAAAGTTTGAAGGCAGTGTAAATAGGACTAAAATTTAGGAACCACTGAGGTAAGAAGATACTGCCCTACTCTCAGAGGAGCTTCTAATGAATACTACGTTAGTCGTAGTCATAGCTGCTGTGCTTTAATTGTGTCCCCCACATTTCATGTGTTGGAAACTTAATCCCCACATTGATTTGCTGATGATATTTGGAGGTAGGGCCTTTGGGAGGTAATGAGGATCAGGTAAAGTCATCAGGGCGGGGCTCCCGTGATGGGACTGCTGGCTTCATAAGGAGAGGAAGAGAAACCTGAGCTGGCATGCTCATGCCCTCTGGCCATGCGACACCCTCAGCCATGCGATGTTACGGTACAGCAAGGAGGTCCTTACCAGGTACCAGTGCCATGCTCTTGGACTTCCCAGCCTCCAGAATCATAAGAATAAATTCTTGTCTTTATAAATGACCCAGTCTATGGTATTCCATTACAGCAACAGGCAACAGACTAAGACGATTCGTCGACATTTACATAGGATTAACTGTGCCCCAGTTAACTCTTAGTACTTTATCACCAATCCTGACAACTACGCTGTGAAATAGGTGTCCCGTTTCATAGAAGAAACTAAAGCACAGAGAGTTTTGTAGGATGAAGATGAAGCACCTGGGTAGGACCAGCCAGGTTTATATCCTTTCACCAACACTCGCTCACCACGGGACCCTCACGAGATACCTCCCTGTCCTCTGTGCCCCCGTCTGCAAGGTGAGAAATGAAAATGCCTGTCTCCCGGGATTACTTCCGGGATTACAGGAGTTGACACCTGGCAGTGCACTTAGCACCTCATAAATGTTAATTAGACCTTTATGCCTAATCCCAAACCCTTGGTTCTTCTCCTTTCTTTGTGGAATAGGCTTGTTTTCTCTGCTCCCATTCTCTTTCCCCACCTAAAGAAATTGACTCCCGTCTGTGGGATGGCTCTTTGTTTGACTCTTTTCAAAGAGGCCAAGCATCTTAGAAAGTCTGGGTGTGATGCTGGAGGGCTGCTCACCAGTGGTGTGGATACAGGTACACCGTGTCACCTGTCTGACTCTGTCTGTCAATGCTGGAAGGGAAGGCAGGCTGGCATCAGAATTAAGAGATAAGGCTATGAAACCAGAAAGACCTGAATTTGAATCCTGGCTTTCCCTTTTAGTAGTTGTATACTAGGGTAATGGCTTTACACTCCTGGGCCTCAGTTTCTCACCTTAAAAATGGAGAATGAAAATATTTCCTTCTTGGAAATGTCCTGCTCATAGCGTCTGTCTCAGTGTTTGCTGTCCTCCTGCACCCACCCAGAAGCTGTGCAATTCAAGCTGGCTATCCCTGGAAAACGGGGAGGGTAAGGAACATGGGGAGTCTTCAGAAGATGTTTGTTGAATGGATTGTTTTTAAAAAATCAATGTTCTTCAGAAAATAGCAAATGTTGCTGAGGATGTGGGGAAACTGGAATCCTTGTGCATTGCTGGTGGGAATGTAAAATGATGCAGACGCTGTGGTAAACAGTATAGTGGTACCTTTAAAATATTAACTATAGACTTTTCATCTGATCCAGCAATTCCACTTCTGGGCATATACATGAAAGAACTGAAAGCAGGGTCTTGAAGACCCATTTGCCCACCCATGTCCACAACAGCGTTATTCACAATAGCTAAAACACAGAAGCAACTCATGTGTTCAGGACAGATACATGGATGAACAAAATATGGTCCACCCATGCAATTATTTAGCCTTAGAAAGAAAGGAAATTCTGACACATGCTGCAACATGAACGAACCTGGAGGACATCATGCTAAGTGAAATAAGCTAGACACAGAAGGACAAATACTGTAGGATTCCACTCCTACAAGGTGTCCAGAGTAGTCAGTTTCATAGAGCTAGAAAGTAGAATGGTGGGGGGGGGGGTAAAGGGGCCAGGGAATGGGGAGATAGTGTGGGATGGAGACAGGGTATCAACTTGGGAAGATGAAAAAGTCCTGGGGATAGAAGCTGGATATGGCTGCACAACAATGTGAATTACTTAATATGTGAATTACTTAATATGTACACCTAAACATGTTTAAGATGGTAAATTTTGTGTCATGCTTATTTTCCACAAATAAAAAAGAAGAGTCAATGTTCTTCTCCTTCCTGTCTCCAGGGAACCCCAAATGCTGACATTAGCATGAGGGGAAACAGCAGGGCCAAAGGCAGAGTCAGCCCTTGCTGTACAGAGACTGTGATGACTGAGGAAGGGCAGGGACTCAGGAGGGTCCCAGAATGGGGGTGAGAGCGAGAGGGAGGTTCTCACATAGGGGTTGGAGGTGAGGGAAGGAGATCCCACAATGGGGGTGCCAGTGATGGAGAGAGGTCCCCACATGGGGGTGGGAGTGGGGAAGGGAGGTCCTGAGTTGGGGATGCTAGTTGGGGAGGGAAGGGAGATCCTGTATTGGGGTGCTAGTGGGGGATGGAGCTTCCGCATGGGGGTGCTGGTGGGGGGGGAGGTCCCCCATGGGGGTGCTGGTGGGGGGGGAGCTCCCGCATGGGGGTGCTGGTGGGGCGGGAGATCCCCGCATGAGGACTATGGTCGGGAGGGGGGTCCCCACATGGGGATGTTGGTGGGGGAGGGAGGTCTTGCATGGGGGTGTTGGTGTGGGAGGGAAATCCCATGTGGGGGTGCTGATAGGGGAGGGAAGTCCCACCTGGGGGTGGGGACGAGAGGTCCCCCACGGGTTGGGGATGAGAACGGGTGGCCCAGGGAGTTTCCGCATGGGAGGGTGGGAGTGGCAGAGGCAGGTTCACAGGCCGGGGGTCCCTGCATGGAGGCAGTTGCAGCCAGAAAGCTGAGAGAGCGTTCATCCACAGTGTCATAGCTCAGAGGACAAAGAAGCCTCTTGGGAAAGATGAGGTAGGGGAAAGCATATCAAGGGGAAATGGCAGGAAGAGAAATTAATGGAGACAGTGCTGGGAGACGGACCCTGAGCCCCTGAGCCCCTGGTCCCTGCACCTCCTGCCCCACCCCCAGAGCTCTGGGGACCCCACAAGGCAGCTTGAGAAACTGGAAGCCCACCAAAAAATGTAAAGGACATATCAACTAGAAAGATTACATTTGTGCTTTTCTCCCTTTCTAGTAACAACATATGTGGTCTCAGGAGAAATTTTGAAAAATACAAAAATGTACACAAGAAAATTAAAGATCTCCATAACCCCACATCTCAGGGGTATAATTTACACTGTTGAATGTTCTTTTTTAAAAAATTCTATGTATGAGCTCCATAAAATTTAAAAAAGATATCACATTGTTTTGAAACCTGTTTCTTTTTACTTTACAAAGTAACAACCATTTCCCCATGCCATGAAATACTTGTATACTGCACAATTTGTAAGTGGTTCTATAGCATTTCATGCCATAGGAGGGTCATCACTTAGCCAGCATATTATTGGACACCGTTGGACATGGTAGACATCAAAGTTCACCAGCTGTGCCATTTCCTGAGGATTCGACGGTGCTGACTATGAGCCAGGCGCTGCACCAGTACTGGGTGTTCACTGGAAAGCACAGTTCCCTTCCTCAAGGGATTTATAGTACTGAAGACAAATTAATAAACAATTACAATAAAGAATAGGCAGTGTTATGCTATGGACGTGGTGGCAGAAATCTAAGTCCATAGCCAAAGTTTTAAAGAAATATAATTCATATTTTCTTTAACAATATAATTGTTCATTTTAAGCTCATATTCGACTAGGGCAATGCAAATTCAAGTTCAGTTCACTTTGGATCCCTCTCCTTCCCTTGAGCTGGGGCTCAGTTTGGCATCGCTCCCACAGAGCCAGAGCCTGTGGTGGTGGGCAGGGGTCTTGTCCTCAGTGCAGTTTCTGCTCAGACACACCCAGGCATGCCCACTCTCTGGGCCCATAATCACCGATCCACGCAGGTTACCATGGAGTTATCCTTCAGTCCTGCCCACCTGGCCCCTTCGTAACCTGCGGTTCTCACTGTTCCTTCCCACAAACTTTTCTCAAGTTTGCTGTCTCCTCAAGGCTCTTCCCAGGAGGCAGAAGATCGTCCCCCTTTATCAGGGAGTGGCTGAAGTCTAAACACGCATTTATTCCATCCTCAGCGAGCACTCGCTCTCCCTTCCTCAACCCTCAGCGTTTTGCTTTAGTCTCAAGTAGCAGGCCAGGAGGGGAAAGGGGCTTAGCTTCCTCACATCCCAGCCAGTTTGAGTCCTGAGCGCCGGTGGCCCAGCTGCTTGGAGAGTAAGGAAAGGGGAATGACATAGTGGGGGAAATTGTTTCTCAATACAAGTATCACACTTCGAAGTCCCAAACAGAGGGTGGAAGAAGAAGTGAAGCAATGCCTGCAGAAGGGGAGTGTGCCACAGCCAAGACCTGTGGGAGCAGACTGGCCAGGGGAGCAGAGGCAGAGGCAGAGGCAGAGGCAGAGAGCAGAGAAGGAAGGAGTCTTTGAAGACCTCCTAAGGACAGATGTTTTGCCAACACGCTACCAGCCTGGCAGGAGGAGGGGTCACTGAAAAGACCGGGTTGCCTTCAAACACCATATAATTCATAATGCTACACTAATACAGAGAATATATGTCTGCCTGGGTTAATTTAGGTATAGCCTGCCCAGAGCTCCTTTGCAGAGAGATGAGATAGGACCCAACATGTCTTTCTCACCTAGGGGAGCACTGGTGGCACACTGGAACAAGCGTGTTTAATTGTCAGGTGATAATTGTTTTCAGGAAATCAAATCTAATACAGTCAAACTTGTGCTGCAGTTACAAAACAGTTTAACTATGAGAATAAACACTGGTACCTGAAAGATACATAAAATTACTTCAGAGTAATCTCAAGGGCTCAAAACCCTTTGGAATACCCTTTTAGATATACCAGTTGGTATATTATTTAAAGAAAAACTTGCTTATGTATGTATACTGACTTGAGTCCACCTATATTTGTTGAGCAAATGGAGCCCCGAGAAGAATGATAAGTTTATTTTCCATTATTTCTATTTCATTATGAAGGAAACCAAAATACTTCTTCCAAAAATATTGAGGATTATTAAGTTAAACATACTGAAAGTGCGAGGAAACACTCTGCCTCTACCTCTGTTTGCCTGATGTCAGGACATAAATCCTTCCTTACCAGAAATCGGCCCAGAGAAGGCATCGGCAAGCCCCAGAAGAATCTGGGAACAAGTTTTACTATCTTTCCACATTTTCTCAGTCTTCAAAAGACTGGAACTGCTCCCTCCTTTGCTTTGTCTCTGTGCTAAGATTTACTGTTTTTGTTAAAATGCTACTTAAGAAAGATTCCTCATCTACTCTGCCCTGAGAGAGAAATACATTTGAACTGAGGCCTTCTCCTATGTGATGGGTACAATATTCATCAATAAACCTCTGCTGGCTTTTCTCTTGTTAATATGACTTTCTTTCCAGGAAAGTGTCTCAGGTAAGAAAATATGAGCATTGAGAAAATAAATCATATTTTCTTTCCTTCAATTTGACAACCACAAAGGGACACTTTGCTCGCACTAGGGCCAGTGGATGCAGATCTGAGAGATCTGACAGAAACCAGCAGGAAAGGGTAAGGTTTCTTACCAATGTCAGCTCTTCACATCTCTATTTGTAGTGCTCAGTTGAGAGGCGAGGGTAAGAGTTTTTTTTTTTTCCTTCATTTCCAAATTCAAATTAATAGGAGAAAATTATTTGTATAAATTAGCTCTTAGATATAGTGACTCTGGTGTTTTTATTTTTGCTTATTGGTTTAAATCACTTTGAAATAAATTAGACTGGTTATATTTAAAATAAATTTCTTTTAGAGAAGTTCACTTTAAATCACTTTGAAATAAATTAGACTGACTATATTTAAAATAAATTTCTTTTAGAGAAGTTCATGTTTCAATTGCCCGTAAGTCATTGCAAGATTGACAAAACGCTCTTCAGCTTGATTCTCTAAGCCTTTCTCAGCCCATGGAAGATGTTAATCTTACCACGTTTTTGAAATGTTATTCAGGAAATTAATTAAGCAGCATTCGAGCAGAGATTGGATTTGACACAGAGTTAAAGTTCTTTAGACCCACTACCAAATTGATTTCCTTAGTGAATACCTTAGCTTGGGAGAGAAACATTTATACATATTAGTTTAAATGGCTTGTTTTAATTATTTATATGAGTCTTGACTTTTTGTGGTACCCATTGGTAATCCTTTCTACCAGCATGAACAGCTTTTGATTTCCTCTCTTACAGATTGTCTTCTTTATTCGTCTATCTATGGACACATGGGGTTGTAAGGCCTTTGCGTACTTTGTCAGATGAGAACCTGAGACCCCAGATAGAGGTGCTAACAAAATTTTCCTTTCTTAAAGATACCACATGACCGGGCTGCAAATTTTTCAAACTTTTATGCTCTGCTTCCATTTTAAATATAAGTTCCAGTTTCAGGTTATTTCTTTGTTCACACATATAAGCCTAAGCTGTTGGAAGCAGCCAGGTCACCTCTTAAACACTGCTGCTTAGAAATTTCTTCTGCCAAATACCTTAAATCATTGCTCTCAAGTTCAAAGTTCCACAGATCTTCAGAGTAGAGGCTCTTTGCTCATGAGTAACAAAAGTGACCGTTACTCCAGTTCCTCATTTCCGTCTGAGACCTCCTCAGCCTGGCCTTCATTGTCTATATCACTATCAGCACTTTGGTCACAATCATTCAGCAAGTCCTTCGGGAGTTCCAAATTTTCCCTTATCTTCCTGTCTTCTTCTGAGCCCTCCACACTCTTCCAATCTGTTATCCAGTTCCAAAGCCACTTCCACATGTTCAGCTATTGTTATCACAATATCCCACCACTGGTACCAATTTTCTGTGTTACTCCATTCTTGCACTTCATAAAGAAATAGTTGAGACTGGGTAATTTATAAAGAAAAGAGGTTTAATTAGCTCACAGTTCTGCCAGCCATACAGGAAGCACAGCAGCATCTGCCTGGCTTCTGGGAAGGCCTCAGTAAACACATTCATGGTGGATGGTGAAGGGGAACCAGGCGTATCTCATAGGGCAGGAGCAGGAGGAAGTGGGGGAGGTGCCTCACACTTTTAAACAACCGGATCTTGAGCACACTCACTCACCATCATGAGAGCAGTACTGAGAGGATGGTGCTAAACCATTCACGAGGGACCACCCCATGAGCCAGTCACCTCCTACCAGGCCTCACCTCTGGCCTTGGGGTTTACATTTCAACATGAGATTTGGGTGAGGACTCAGATCCAGACCATACCCTATGGATATGTTATTAATATGTGTGCCAAAATTGTATGAGATTCCTAAAAATCTGTTTTGGTATATGTTGTCAGTTATAATTACGGGTATTATGTTAAATTGTTGTAGGCCACAGAAAGTAACCAAATTTCCATGTCAGTTGTGCCTTTAACTATGTCCATTTTGTCTTGTTATTTGCTACTAATTGCTTTATTATGATAATTTTTTCTAAAAGCTGTTTGCAGATCCTAAAGTGTTATGTCTTCAAGAAGGTTCATAGAAAGGACTGCAAGAAGTACTCTTGAATACAGGTTCCTGACAACTTTGACACCATATTACTGGAGTCCCTATAAATTCCCAGAATGCTAATGAAAAAAAAAAAACTGGACTCATAAAATTACTAACCCCAAATCAAGCAAAACAAGAATTACAAGAAACTAAACCAAGGAAGGACTAACATGATGTTTTGTGACTTTTTTTTGTTTAAAACATTGCTGATTCTTTTTATGTTTTCTTTCCATAGTTGAGAAAACGTTTTTTTTCCCTCTTAAGTAGTCTATGGCTTTACGGTAATTTTGTAAAGTATATCTTTGTGCACAAATATTGAAACATTTATCTTTTTCTTTACCCAAGCCCTCCAGGATTTAGAAACTATATGTGAGAAATTGTATTTTTATGGCAAGATAGTTATTTGCATAAGTTCACTAGGAATCTGCTCTCTTCGGATTGGAATGATTGGAAACACAGGTTATATCACCAAGGCTAGGACTGGGATGTCAGTTTTTCAGATATCACCGGACTGCTTTAAGGAATGAGCATTAACTTTAAGCAACCAATAAAAACCTTGAAAGAACTGGCCTGGCACTTTGTTCTTGAACTATGTGGTGCCCTTCCAGCATTTCTAGCCTTGCAGTAAATAAATAATGTCATTCTCTGACAGGCCCAGGAACCTCAAAAACATTTTGGGGACCTCAAGAAAAAGATTTTAGCCAGGTATCTCAGATAAAATATGTTGGTAAGTCTGTGGCACAGTTTCCTGGCCTGGAGAGGGTTTTAGTGTTCTAATCTAATAAAATTCTTTACAAAAAGTTCCAGCAAATCCAACTTAAAAAGAGCTTATATGTTAAAGCACTGTTCTTGCTGTACTTAGGTAAATGATCAGGTTAAATATAATGACACTAAACTTATTTTTTTAAGTAAATTGGACTTACTTTGATTATCTTTGGTAAACAGGGAGGTGATTGTAAAGAGAAAAATTATGTTTCAGAATAGCTATATTATAGCTGTTATTAGATTCTAGCTCTGTCCATTGTTTCAGAGTTTTTAAAAATTATCTGGACTGAATCCCGAATTTTTAGTTTCCTCTAATACCTGCTACGGTTCTTCAGACTAACATTTCCAACTTTCTCCCACTTTTCTGACTTAAAATTACCAAAAATTAAAACCGTGCCTTTCCCGAAGCCCTGCAAACTAAAGCTGGATAACTTGACATAAACTTTGGAGAAATCATCACAATTTATTTACGCACAAAAACTTCACTGGAACATCTGATGCAAACTATAATCCAGAACAATCTGTCAGATTGCCACCGCCTGTCCACTCCAACTTAAATTGTTTGAACCCAAATCTAGAAATCTCAGCTGGTTGCTCTCCAGAAACTAGCTTATAGACTGCTTGAAACATAGACCTTTGTTTTCTTTTTGTTTCCAAAGAAATGTCTCCGATAAAGTACCTGTTTGCCTACACCATATGGAGACCTAACTCTGATGGAAACCCGCTTACACCACATCTGAAATGGGATGCAATGATTTAACGGAACTGACCTATTTTCAGGACTGAAAGACTGATACAATAAGAGATGGATCAATGCACCCAAACGCGTTGCTTTCTACTTGTTCCAAACTGTGTTCTTCTCCTGCTTTGCCAAATCTCTTATCTTAAAACTTCTAACCCAAGTCTCTCCAAAACTACCAACTTAGCTTTTAACATGTGAAATTTCTGAAAGTAAAGTTTCAAGGGGGGACTGAAGGAAACCAAAATATTTCTCCCCAAAATACTGAGAATTGTTAAGTTAGGAACACTGAACTTGCAGGGAAGCGCTCTGCTGAAGCCTGTTTTCCTGAGGTCGGGACGTAAATCCTTCCTTCCTGGGAACAGCACTTGCTAGAGAAGGCAGCAGTGGAATCTGGAAACAGATTTTCTACCTTCTCTCATTTTGTCCCTTTTAAAACTCTGGTGCTGCTGTCTCCCTTGTGTTGTCACTATGCGAAGACTTATTGATCTTTGTTAAAACACCATTTAAGCAAGACCCTTACGCCGCTGCCTTGAGAGAGATACTTTTGAACTGCGATCTCTTCCACATGATAAGGACAGCACACACCACCTGCTGACTTTTCTGTTAATCTGACTTCTGTTTTCAGGAAGGTGTCTCAACGGAACGTACGAGGGTTTAGAAATTATATTTCCTCTCCTTTAGTTACCATTTAGCAAAATCAAAATTATGCTAATCTCCTATTCTAGGGGGGTTCTAGATCCAAACTACAAACTTTTGTGACAGCTCCATGTAACCTTCAGCTGCAAGGATTTTAGCACCAGCAGCTCTTTGGGGTTTTCTGCGGGACTGGAAGAGAGCAGGTGCACAGGACAGCTCCAGCCATGTAATCTGCTGGACTGGAAGAGAGCAGGTGCACAGGAGCTGAGCCATGTAATCAGTAGAAGCGATGAAGCTGAGAAAGGAGACTCCCTTGCCTGGCTGCTCAGAGAGAGGAAGAGTTTGGAGCTGAGGTCAACAGCAGACGTACAGATCCCCAGGGGTTCCATCTAAATCCTGTTCTCTTTACCGCAGTTTTCCATTCGCTTTTCACATTTCGAATGTTAACCTATATCCCTTCTTTTTAGCAATGACCAAAATCAGAGGAGCTTCGAATAGAAACAAAAGAAAACATTAAAAAAAATTCCTTGAAAGCCCTAAATCTTTTAAAGTACAGGTAAAGGAAGAGGAGGCAGAGGCCAACGGGAGAGCAGGACGATTACTCTTCACAGATGCTCTGTGCGGGAGGAGCCGCCCGGCACTGGGGCAGCATTTGTCTCTTCTACAAGGTGAACACGTGGAGGTCTGATTTCAGGGACATATACAGCTGCCTCTCCGAAGGAGCGTAACCACAGGAGAAAGTGCTTTAACAGCTATCAGGATGCGTGTTTAATAACACACACACATTCCATAACAAATTTTTAAAAGTTTTTATTTATCTAAAAACATAAATTTATCAAACATATCAATTTGCTTTGCAGAGCAATTTACATAAAAATTCACAATGTATACCAACGGCAGCATAGCATTGACCACCTTAGTTTGTGACGCATTGCTGCCTACAGACCTCAGCAACACAGAGCCAGTATGCGAAATTCAAGCTTTCAGCTGGGGGTCTCTGAGGTCCCACCTGCCAGCAGTTCATTCAGCAGAAAGTGGGGCACAGGGGGTGCTGAAGAGGGGGACGCAGACCCCACTGCCTGTTAAGTCCCATCTATCTCAGAGTTTGAAACAACATGGGAATTTCCATGGGAGGAGGGTTGGCCTGCTGGCCTGGCCCTTCTCTCACATCCCCTCTACTTCAGCTACATTTCTCAGGCATGTTCCTTAAAGCTGTGAAAATCAATACAAGAAAAACTGACCGTTACTTCATTAATGTAACATGCTATAAGGATCTCAAGGAGATCCACCGACATTGAGGATCTGTCTCAAAAACGGGACAGGTAAAACATAACATGCAAACCGGTGCGTAAGGTCTGGCAGCCTTCTTGCACCATTCAGACAGACGCAGATGGCCACGGAAGACGTGGGGAGATATGCAATACAAATAAAGAACTTAACCAATCCGAGAGCTTTCAGAAAAACTTTCACCGGTGGGGGAATGGGGGCATGTGACTGGGGAGCAATGAAAGGAAGCTTACACCGGATCTGAATTGTTACTAGAAAAGTAACTGACACGCACACACACAGTGGCCTTCCTGGTGGAGCATCCGCAAAGCCAAGAGGCGCGAGCACCCAAGACGCCCAGTCGCTCCACCCTGGGGCTTGCTGCCGTTATGCCCTCACCCAAAGACCATCATTTTCAAACACCAACACCCACCTGCCCTTGGCGGTAATGACACTGTAAGGGCTGCTCATTCCACGGTAGGGTTTTACGTGTTTTCTCACCATGGCGCAGTCTCTTTTTAGCTCATACCCACTAGTCTAGCTGGGTTTTCCGCAGGGCGACGAACTCTCCTGTTTTCGCTTAGGACGGAGAGGGCTTCCAAGGTTTTAACGGAGCGGCTTCCAAGGCTTCAGTTGTAAATGAGTTGGTCACTTGGTTCTCTACAGTGTTCCAGGAGATATTAATGACTGCTTGAGGTTCTCCTAATATACAAAATCTCACGAACAAGACATCAACCAAGAAATGCACCTGGGAGACACGTACAGTTTTTCCATGTGACCCAATGCTCTTTAACATGACAAGGTCCCCAAACTCTTCAACAGCGTTGTCCACTGAGTACAAACTGAATTCTAGTTTGCCAATTCCACTTTATCAAGACAAGGAATGAGGAAGCTGTTCCTTTTCAGAGTCCTGAGACAAGTGCTAGGATTCCCAACCCTGAGTATTTCACAGCTAGTTTATTCCCTAGGTCATACCCTGGACCACTCAAAATTTTAAAAAGTCAACAAACACATAGATGTGAAGATAAGAAAGGAGGTAGTGGCCCCAGCCAACAAGGATTTTCCAGAAAATTCAGCTCCACTGTTAAAGCAGCACAATATGTAAAAACACAAAGAAGAAGTCACAAAGCAACTGAAATGGGGCATCCGCTTGGAGAATTAAGAAGACAAGATGCCCTTTAGACCGACTTCCAAGACAGCTTCTTTGAAGTGCTGTGTGGGGTTCCTCTTCAGCGAAGAGGGTCACAGGTAAGGGCCCCGTGAAACAGCAGTTCTTAATATCATCTTTACCTTCCCTTAGGATAATATACCCCAAAACACTTTGCATCTATAAGATGCATACATCACTGCAGTTCACGAAACACAGTGTGCCCCCAATACGTATCCGTGTTGCATGGCTAATGAAATGTCAAACCCTACTGGGTACAAGGCAGGGGAGCTCCACAGCAAGGCCTCTGCGCAGAACGAGGTACATCTTCACTGTTAGCTACGAAGAGCACGGCATGAAAGTGTGTGCAAGATGACCCCATGAGGTTTTCTTTTTAAGTTTATGCGTATTTACAGAAAAGTGGAATGTGTTGGAAGAGTAAACACCCCTGCTTGTAGCCCCTTTGAGAGGGGAGAATTTGAGCTGGGAATAAAGGAGATGCTTTTTATTTTTTGCTCTTCTCTACTGTTTGTCTTTTCTGTAGTTAATACATATGACTTTAATATTAGAAACTTTTTAAACATTAAAAAATGATGTTTCAGTGCTCACTGCTCACTAAGCTTGATAAAGGCTGAACTGTGTCATGTATGGATACAGCAGGCACCTATTTTTTTTTTTTTTTTTTTTTTTTTGAGACGGAGTCTGGCTCTGTCACCCGGGCTGGAGTGCAGTGGCCGGATCTCAGCTCACTGCAAGCTCCGCCTCCCGGGTTCACGCCATTCTCCGGCCTCAGCCTCCCGAGTAGCTGGGACTACAGGCGCCGCCACCTCGCCCGGCTAGTTTTTTGTATTTTTTAGTAGAGACGGGGTTTCACCGGGTTAGCCAGGATGGTCTCGATCTCCTGACCTCGTGATCCGCCCGTCTCGGCCTCCCAAAGTGCTGGGATTACAGGCTTGAGCCACCGCGCCTGGCCAGCAGGCACCTATTATGTGCTTGTTGAATCCATTTAAAATACCGATTAGAAAAGCAGGACTGCCCTTCTGAGAGCTACACAGTCTGCGGACTCTGGGAGTGATAGGAAATATCCTGCAGCACGAGAAACACCCTGGGGGAGACGCCCCCATCTACACCGTTGTACTTTCTCGAAACCACAAAAATGTTTTCCTTTTTTCAGGTTGGCTTAAGCAAGTGGAGGTCTTTGGGATTCTATAAATAGATGCATTTGTAAAAAGCCAAGTAATTTTAAGACCCTGTCAAACTATAATTGGCGTGAGGAAGCACAGAACAGATGAAAGAAGCAGAAACAGCCCACTGGGTGTGCAGCTCCGCAGCCAGCTCCATCCTGCTTCCAGGGGCGGCTCCTGGCAGTGCTTGCCAGCCTGCGCGTCCCGGCTCCTCCTCCTTTAGTGTCACCGTGGCTGATCAGTGCACAGCCAAACAGACAGACGAGAGTGGCACAGAGGAGGGGAACAGACAGCTTAGTACTTGGACAGAAGGGCAACAGTTCAGGTAGTAAGATATATGCGCCTTAATTTCTTCTTCTTTATGAGAAGAATTTTAGCATTTCTAGAGAATGAGGGACAAAAAGACACAGAAACAAGAAAACTTCACCGTCACTTAGACATTACTAGATAAAATAGTAGGACAGACAAAAATGTCCCATCCAAGAGGAACTCTCCTGTTTTTTGGCACAAGAAATTAGTAAGTTTACTAACTGACTCCCAGGGAAGGCCAAGGAGAGAAGCCCGTGGGAAGGAGGGCGGGGCAGAGGGGCCCACACCAGGAAACCACTGGCAGGTGGGGAAGGGGCCTCCCCCAGGCTACAGGCACAACTTCAGTCAAAGATTCCATTTCCTTCACTCCGCAAGTGTCCTCCACAAGAACTGCAGCTCCTACATACATTAATACATTTCTTCTATGTGTGAGGCTTCTTCCGTTTACACCTTACTTCCCTGAGAAATGGTACAGACACGCCTGCAAGCAGTCATCGCTCCAGTCAGTGTCAACACTGAAAGGCAAGTGTTCTCAGTCCTCCGGCAAGACCTAGTCTACACCAAATTAAAGAACACACTTCAGCAAATGTAAACACATCACGGGGCCAATTTTCACAGCGATCATCGATGACGGCAGTCTACAGAGCGCAAGAAGTGCAAAGCCACCTTCCTTTCGGAATAAGCTCATCTGCCAATCAGATGTCACTGATTTTCCACAATTGTCTGGCGGCAATTCTCCTCAGCTACTGCACTGAAATCTTCACTTCTGAGTTCCTCAAAACAGCAAGAGGGCAGTCAACTGGATGCTTTCACTAAAGTCAAATATTTACAATGAAAATCATCTGTGTTGGGTGGGTGCAGTGGCTCAAACCTTAATCCCAGCTACCAGGGAGGCTGAGGCAGGAGAGTCTCTTGAACCTGGGAGGCGGAGGTCGCAGTGAGCTGAGATCGTGTCACTGCACTCCGGCCTGGGAGACGGTGCAAGACCCTGTATCAAAAAAATAAAATAAAAAATAAAAACAGAAAAAAAAAAAGGAAAAAGAAAACCACTCATCTTGACATTTTTCATTCTTGAATGGAGGAATGGCGGATAGATCTGTGGTAATCTTCTGGATTGCTGATGTGTTCCGGTAAATCGTAGCCCCTCAGGAAATGTCCACTGTTTTGTTGAGCAAAATAATATAATTGTCTGGCGAGCAGAGGTTCTACCTTTAATAAGAGATTTTTAAAAAGACATTACTGAGATATCCCGCAACTGGCTCACTATTAAACAGCGCTCAGATTCTAAGGAGACGGTAACGTAAAGCCCCAACTTACGTCCTAGAACACATCAAAACATTTCATATATGGAGCCATCTAAAGAAGCAATTTTTTTGTTAGTCCTTCCATAGATCAACATGTAAAAAAACAGCCAAAGCGACTTAATTCTGGGTTAAAGATGTTACTTTTAAATCAGCTGCCACTTAAAATGTACATTTAACTAAAACTGAATCAAATCAAGTAAAGTGATTAAATTAAAAGGAAGTCTGAGGTAATCTCAGGGTAATTTAGGCCAATGATTTTGTTTTTCCACAACTGCAGTTTGAAAGAAACAAGGGCTCATCCTGAATGATTTGATTTCTAGGTAATCGGTAGCGTTCTAAACCAGAGGTAAAAGAAATAAAAAGTAAAGTTAAACAACAACAAAACTATCTTGTGGAAAAAGAGAAGTTAACTGGCCTCAAATTTATCCCGTCTGGTTATTAGCATGAATCACGCTCACCAAAAAACAAAAACACCTTAACGTTCAGCTTTTCCTGAATTTACAGCATCTAAGGCAAGCTGAATGCTCTCCATCAATCACGATATTAAAGTCTATATTTTATATATAGCGACTTAAGCAAAACTTCTGAGTACCTGAAATGAATTAAATTAATAACTTTTAAAAGTGGAACTCATAGGTGTACATGTGTGTTTATTCATTTTACGGATCTCACAGCCTCGTCTTCAGGATGACGGGATCATCTGGGGATCCATCTTTCCCTGACTTAGAGGATGGCAACTTCATCCAAGTCAACCTTAAAATTGGACTGATGTATAGCTGAGCTGATGATCAATTTCTTTTGTTTTCTTTTTTTTTTTTTTTTTCTTGAGACAGAGCCTCACTCTGTCGCCCAGGCTGGAGTGCAGTGGTGCGATCTCGGCTCACTGCAACCTCTGACTCCTGGGTTCAAGTGATTCTCTTGCTTCAGCCTCCTGAGTAGCTGGGATTACAGGTGCGCACCACCACACCTGGCTAATTTTTGTATTTTTAGTAGAGGGGGGTTTCACCATGTTGGTCAGGCTGGTCTCAAATTCCTGACCACGTGATCCACCCACCTCGGCCTCCCAAAGTGCTGGGATTACAGGCGTGAGCCACCGCACCTGGCCGATCATCAACTTCTTAAATGCTGCTTATCAATGCCTAGTTTATTTAGTCATTTAGCAATTCCTGTTGTTAACAACATATCAGTTATGATTTCAACAATCATAGCAATTGTTAAGTCAATCACTGGAGAGAACTCATGAGAAATCCTCAGTCTATGGGATTACACATTGGTTGGTGGGTTGGTCTTTGTTTTTAA
The DNA here is from genome assembly GCF_003255815.1 of Theropithecus gelada. NCBI lineage: Eukaryota > Metazoa > Chordata > Mammalia > Primates > Cercopithecidae > Theropithecus > Theropithecus gelada. The sequence goes on along the minus strand of NC_037671.1, from coordinate 3,138,021 downwards.
AATCAAGAAGGGGGGTTGTATGTTCAAGATTAAACCATGTTTCATTTCAGTTCTCAATGAGAAACAGCATCAGAGCTACAATATGATGGGAATTTTGATGTTAGGGGTGTAAGTTTTACCTGGTATTGCTCACCATGCAAGCCCATTAATGACGCTTGCAAGTACGTAGCAATGTGAAGTTTTCTTTTTTTTTTTTTTTTTTTTTTTTGAGACGGAGTCTCACTCTGTCGCCCAGGTTGGAGTGCAGTGGCCAGATCTCAGCTCACTGCAAGCTCCGCCTCCCGGGTTCACGCCATTCTCCTGCCTCAGCCTCCCGAGTAGCTGGGACTACAGGCGCCCGCCACCTCGCCCGGCTAGTTTTTTGTATTTTTTAGTAGAGACGGGGTTTCACCGTGTCAGCCAGGATGGTCTCGATCTCCTGACCTCGTGATCCGCCCGTCTCAGCCTCCCAAAGTGCTGGGATTACAGGCTTGAGCCACCGCGCCCGGCGCAATGTGAAGTTTTCAAATTCAAAAGTCTTAAGGGTTCAAGGTTCTGTTTTCCGTGGCAAATTAATGCTTCATGTTATCTATAGAAACCTTTTCTCATAAAAAAGAAAACTAACCCTAATCCTAACCCTAACCCTTTAGCATTACTTGCCACAGTTGAACCCATCTTGAACCACACTAGAGAACATTACGAGGGTCTGATTTACTTGCATTCCTTGAAAGATTCAGCCTCTTTCAAATATCATATGCCCAATAATTAAATAATTTCTAAAATTCCAGAAATAAAAAGCTGGGAAAAGCTTTTCCACTGAATGAAGACCCACTAGCTAGACAGCATTCTTAGAGCCATCTTAGCATGGAGAATTTTAAAGGGCAGCTTTGACCATCAATCTTTTTCAATCCCTGTAAAATGGAAATATGACAACTTTCCTGAAAAATAAAAAAGATGGGGAGAGAGGCACCCTCCACTGAGGCTGTCCTCCCTGGGTCTTTGACGAGCAGATCTCAGGTCTGGGAGGAGCACGTGGGTCCTCAGACTGTGCTGCTTGCTGGACCATGCTTCCTCCCTCATTAGTTTAAGGGTTACGCTTATTTTTCCAGGTCATTTGACATTTACTTTTCATTTGGGACTTTTCTAAATGAAACTCTGCCCTTTACAAAGAACAGGAAGCCACTATGGTGTGAGCGTAACTGAGGACTCACGTGAGCTGTGATGAGCTTCCTTTGCCTCTGAGGGTCTGGAAACTCCTCTCCGAAGCACAGAGTCACCTGGAATCGTGGCAGGGAGCGGCCGTGGTGAGCAAACGCTTGCAACTCTGTGGAAGCCCACAAGAAAAAGACCATGTTCAGAAACCCTCATCACCAAACACACCAGGTTAAACAGGAAGCAAGAGCTTACTATGATTCTGAACATGCAAGAGGAATGAGCCCTCTTTACTTCCCTGACTAGGGCTCTTGATGTGAACATCTCAGATACAAAATAGCATGTACGCTTTTTCCCCAGGGCCCTCGGTCTCCCTCGATGCTTCAAGAGGAACTAGTCGACAGCTAAAGCACACTGCTTTGCAGCACTGGGCCCACGAAGATTCAAAAGGTAGTAGACCGCAGTGAAGTTGGGAGATAAAGGACGAGAAACATAGTCACGCAATGGCAAAAGACTGATTTATGCCATGGACAAGTTTTCCTTTAAAAAATCAGAATGTTTTGACATCCTGGGATCATTTTAAAACCTCATCCCGTCCCTACAGAGCCCACACAATCCAGTGTCTGTGCTATTGCGGATATCCACGTAACTCAGGCACCACAGAAAACACGTAACATCAATGTGGTGACTAGCACCAGCCCTCGGCAGCTGAGTCCCGCTGTCACTGTGCCTGAACTGCGTGACTCTGACTAGACTCGTGCCTATCTCCAGGGACAGAACAGTAACTTGACCTGAGAAGGGGAGTGGGGCAGCCCCCTGGCCTCCGGCTTGTGGATACACACAAATACCTCCTGAAGCCACCACACCTATCCAAAAGATACGAAACGGACTGGAACATTGTTGGAAAGACGAGTGCCCATCCCCTGACTTTAGCCCATGCCCCCTCCCCGTACACAAGGCAAATCTTCTGCCTGTACCTACAATAAAATGTCAAGCCTGCAAAAGAAACCAGTTGACACAGGAGCTGCTAAAGCTTCTGCAGAACAGATGTGTCCCTATCAGACACACACCCTCGGGCCGTGCCCCGGGGCTGTCCCTAGTGCTGTGCAGACCTGAATAGGGAGATATCAGAGATCTCCACTGTTCTCTTCAACTGAACAGAAATTTCTAGCTAACTTACAGGACTGCTTGACTTCCTGCTTTTTTTTTTTTTTCCAGAATTCAAATCAAACCCAAATGACTTAGTCAGAATGTGTAAAACACATTCACACTGCCATGATCTGAGACTACACCTACACAGGCTAATCAGAATGGCGAGGTGGCACAATTCTCTGAAAAAGCCTGCCTCCGACCCTAGATAACATGCGAGCGTTTGGTGGGAATCCTTAATTATGCAGACGCTGGTCGGCAAGGCCGCAGTTTTTACGTTCACAGCATCCTCCTTGAACCTCAGCGAACACGTCGAGGTGAGAGGCTGCAGTGGGCACAGAGCACAGCCCTCGGTCACAGAGGAAGGAATGAAAACCAAGACCAGCTCTTGCGCACAGATTAATAGTAAGTTCTAGGCTTGCAAGTCCACAGCCCCAGGACACTCACAGGCGTCCGCCCCCGCCTGTGCCTTCTCTCACGCAGTGCACCTGTGACTCAGAGTGCACCTTCCAGCTCAGTCACCATGGGGGCTCCACCTCCCTAAAAACGCCTGGCAAGAGGCACTTGGAGAAGACTGTGCCCGTTCCTTGTGACACCTTCATTAGAAAGCCCTCACCTTGTGGCATCTTCCGAAACCACTGGCACCAAGGTCCAGAGTCTTCAGAAATCCAGGCCCACTGGGCCTTAGCCTTCCTGGCCCATGTGAGCTCTTCCAGACCCCAAGGCAGACACAGGAGAGGCTGACGGGGGGTCTCCCCAGTCGCCCTTCAATTTCCTTGGTTTCCCCATGGACTCCACGCCCAACCCCAAGAAGGATGGGACCGCCCTGGCCGGGGACTGGGGATGGTGCTGCCCTTAGAATGAGAGGTGTCCAGCCCGAGGTGACTTCCTCACCTCGGGAACCTGCACAGTTCTCCCTCTTCCTATTGTCAGCCTCTGTGTGAAGCTTAGTTATCTTGTTATCTTTTTTTTTTTTTTGGCGGTGGGGGTGGGGGCCGGAATGGACTCTTGCTCTGCCCTGCGAACTGGAACACAATGGTGCCATCCCAGCTCACTGCAACCTCCGCCTCCCAGGCCTCAGCCTCCTGAGTAGCTGGGACAACAGGCCCGCACCACCACGCCCGGCTCATTTTTGTATCTCTGGTAGAGACGGGGTTTTGCCATGTTGGCCAGACTGGTCTCGAACTCCTGGCCTCAACTGACCTGCCCGCCTCAGCCTCCCAAAAGTGCCGGGATTACAGGCACGGGTCACCGCACCCGGCCTGAAGCTTAGTTATCTAGGGACACATTTGCTTTGGGCACCAAAAGAAAATCTGGATGAGCTTACACAAATGTGGGCCACTTACGCCCAAAAGCAAGAGCACGTACGTGTCCACAGTGCCAGGGCACAGAGGTGGGTCCTGTTTTTATTTTAAATAAGTGAAATGAAGAAGCACATTCAAGAAATGGGGAGGCACAGGAAAAACCAAAGACACAGGAGTTTCTGAAGGGGCTTGGGAAGGAACAGGGCTGGGAAAAGGCGGAGGAAGAGTTGGCGGTGGGGTGGCAGGTAGAGCAACTCCCTCCCTCGTGGGAGGCTCCCTCCACCTGGACAGCCACACGAAGCCTGGGAGGAAGCCCAGCGGGACAGGGCCAGGGGCTTCACAGAAGCCAGCCAGAGCTTCACTGAATGGTCATGAAATCCAAGGGAGAGAAACAAAACTCACTGGTTCTGAAAACTATGCTTAGAAACGTTCATATCACAGAGCCCACTCATAGCACTCTCCTGTAACTTCTCCTGTGCAGAACCAGTACGGTCCGCTCCACCCTCCGTCTCACTCGTGGGGCGGCATCTGCATGAGGGTGATCCCTCTCACAACCAAGAATGTTAACAATATGCTTCTAACCTTTATGATTTTTCTGGGAATCTGAAAAGAGCCGTCACATCAGCAGACGTGTTTGTTGAGATCACAGTGCAATAAAACAGAACTGTGTTAAGAGGTGACTGTTGAAAACCAGAATTGCAAGAGTACAGCCTGAGCCACCGTCCACCTGGACCATCTGATCCGGACTCTCTGCCCTCAACGGAGCCAGACAGAAGATCTCGACTGGGGCCAAGCCCCAAGCCCGGTGGGCGCCGGAGTCAACAGGAGGAAGACCTCAGCCTGGGGTGAGAGGGACCCTGTCCTTTCTGACCCCTGTGGCAGGCGGGCCATCACCACCTCCGTTCTAACAGAATGAAGTGCCTCACCTGACAAAAACTGCTGCGTGTCAAAGAGCTTGCAGGTCTGGTCTCTCTCCAGCTTGTTGGGCCGGTCGCTGCACAGCGCCAGGGGCCCGTCCCAGTAGATCCGGCTCTGGCAGAGTCTTTTCGCGTAGAGCCCGTCGGGGGCCATCCAGAGGACCACGCCCCTCTCCAGGTGGCCCAGCAGCTTCTCAATGTTCTTCCTCTGGCCATTGTCCTCTGGGTAGGGGAACAGGACCTGGTCCAGGTTGCTGGCGTCGTAGGTATGTCCATGGGAGATCCGGCAGCCCTCGGGGCTGGACGTGGTCAGCTCCTTCACGAGGATTTCCCGGTAGTACAGGCAGATGTGCAGCCGGCAGTCTGCAAACACAGAGCTCCGGGGTCAGTGCTGGGGGCCGAGGACACCAGCTTGAGGCCAGCGACTCCACAGAGCCAAGCACCTGCGGTGGAACTCGACTGTCCCACAGGCTCCGTGGAGGAACAAAAGGTTCTGGCGTGCAGGAGGCCTGGGAGACGCCACATGCCCTGTTTCCCCCCGAGATCAACACTTAGAGAAATCCCGTGGAAAAAACCCATTTAATTCGTCTAAACCAGCATATTTCAAATGTATGTGGCCACAGACTCTTTTTTTAAGGGACGAGTGTGTCTCTCATTAATTTTCTGGAAAAGTAAGTTGAATTCATGTTATAGATCATCACCATTAAGAACTTACTAAGTCTTATTGTGAATGATGATGATGATAGTGGTGATGACATTTAAGTCATGTGTCACTGAATGAAAATTCATCTTTAAGCAAATCAGTTTTTACTTTGGTAAGAAATGAACCCTAAGTTTAATTTCTACTAGCAAAAAATATGACAGTGTTTCAGAAAGAAGCAAGTCTGTCCACAAACCTGAAAGGTCCTCAAAATAATAATATGACATCATTTAGGTAAAAGCAAGTGTGTGTGTGTGTGTGTGTGTGTGTATACATATATGTAAGTTATATATATAATTAGGTGCCTATTTATGTCTATATAGTTTATATATAAACATACACACACATATACACATTAAAGGGTAAGTACTAAGGCCTTAATGGTGATTTCTGGGTGGCGGAATGTGACGTTTTTATTTTCCATTCTTGTTTTTCTGATTTTTAAATTAGTTTTCCACACTGGATATGTGATGTTTTTATCACAAAATTAATTCTTGTGAAAAGAAAGAAATTAATGAGAAAAATGCTCTAAAAGTTCATGTAAAGTCTGCTGAAATTCCCACTGGGCTTTGTGTTTAAGTTTGAAAAGAACTCTAAAACTCTCTGAAACTTTAAACAAGATGAATCCATTTACAAACGTTTGGCTGATTTCAGAAACCTCTTTGAAACATCGCCCCTGAGTTGAAAGAACCAAGCTAGGTTTGCATAAGCTCCTCAGCCAGACTGCAGGGGAGCGGCACAGACAGGGGCAGTCGCCACTGGGAACTGTATGGGACCCCACAATCAGTGGGAATCACAGTTCTCTAACAAATGTGCTCATGGCTGATAATTAATCTGTAGTATGCATACCAAAAAAAAAAAAAAGAAACCCACAAAACTGTCTTACTCCTCAATAGCAGGTTTTGAGACTTAACCCACATCACTGTCTCAATTCTCTGCTTCAACACACGGAGAACGAGTCAGACAGTGCGCCCCGAAGAGAGTGGGTGTTGGCCATTCGAGGTGATTCTCGGGGCAGGTTTCATTTCATTTAATGTCATCAGAAATCACGAGGTTGCAGAGATATAAATAGCTGTTTATTTCCTACTCTTCAGGCACCCACACAAGTCTTAGGTGTTCAAGAAAAGGGTTTGAAAGTTTCTAAAAACAAACACAAGCCTTCCTGCTCAGAAGCACCTCCTCCCAAAGGGCATCCTCGGTACTCACGAGCATCTCAGAAAAAAAGGTGCAAGCTTCATTCAGAACTAGAAAGAGCGGGCAGGTAAAACTCCAGCCCCCGTGTGCAGCCGTAGTGCCACAACTCTCGTCTCCCTGAAACCTTCAGAATTTAGTTAGTATTTTTCATCACTGATTTTTAAAGATGCCAAAGGGCAAGATGAGAATTCCAAACCTTAAAAACAATCCAAAATATTATCTAAAAAATGAATAGACATACAGCACATATGCTTGGCAAGTCTAAGGGTGCCTTTTTTACAACAGGTAAGATCTCTATGATGCAGGACTTTTTTTTCTTTTTTTTTTAAATAAAACTTAAAAATCAGGTTGAATCCATATTTGTTTGCAAGCGACATGAAAGACCAAAATGTGTATTACTTTTAGGCATATCAATGCCGTCGAGGGACCAGAACTAATGTCCCCAGGGAGCGGAGGAGGACTCATTTGTGGCTCAACCCGGAAGGATGATCAGCCTCTCCAAATGACAAGCCCTTCCACACTTCCGCACAGAGAACGCTGGCTGGAGAGGGGCCCTTGGTAAAGGAAACTGGAGTGTTTGCACATTCCTGGAAATTCGGAGAGGTGCCAGTGACGAAGCCAGAATGACTCCATTCAAGCCAGTGGCTGAAACCGTCAGCAGAACCACAAGCAGTGATGCTGGGTCTTTCCAATGGTGCTCCTAGTTCACTCTGGTCACCTCACGCACAGGATGTGTCCACATCTACTCCAGACCCCGGGGGAGCAAAGCAAGTGTCTAAAGTCCCACTGAATCTGCCCAAAGATGACAGAGCTGGCGGCAGAGGCTGGCCTCCTGCGGTGCCTCCAGAACCAAACCCTGCACTCACCTGAGAGCGCCAAGGCTTCGGCAGACCTTATGCTTGGCTCTGTGGGGATTCCGGGAGCCTGGGACTCAGGTGGGGCACAAGCATAAAAGGTTCCTGTCACCTGGCAACCTGCATTTGCAAATAAAAGTCAGATGATGTCTAGACAGAGAGTCCGACGCACTGCAGGGCTTCCTGGGGTGTGTGTGTGAAGCCCGGGAAGGAAGGGGCTGGCGCCCAGTCACCTTCCCGCCCACTCCCAGCACCAGCGACTAGCAGGGCACACTCTTGTGAGGCAAAGACGAGCCGGAGACCAGCTGGAAAACCAAAGCTGAGGGAGAAACGAGCCAGTGCGTGGCTTTGAAAGGAATCTTGGAGCGCCCTCTGTAACTGACCCACAGGGAGGCTGAGGCTCAGAGACAGATGACGTGATTTGTCCTTGTTCACAAAGCGGGTTCACAACAGAGCTGAGAGTTCAGGTCCACTTGAGTTTGTGCCGAAGAGCCCAATTTAAAAAGTAACAAATTGTTTAGTCCGTGTTTATTTTGCTTGTCTCTTGTGGGTTGGGAGAAGACTGAACCATGTTCCTGAAGACAATGTTGTAGGAAACATGAATGGAGGAAGAATGTGGCATAGAACACCTGATCTTACTGCCGCTTCATTTACTGTTACCAATGCTTCAAGACAGGTCTCTACCTATTCCATCACTTTACACAATTCTAGGCATCGCCTCTTTCCCATGGTCACTAATTCCACAGAGCCAGAGCACTGAACACAAGTCTGAATTTCAGGAACTAGTTTTATGTCAGCCGATTCCTCCACTACCATATTGGAAACCAGCCCTTGCTACAAATCCCTCTTGAAAAGCCAATCCCACTGAATTCTGGGCTTTTTTGTGAACGTGCCACTCAATACAAACATTAAATAGCGGTACACTACTTCACTACCTGCAGCCAAGGATAACCTGAACGTGACTGGGGGAAAAAAGGCCAAATTGCAAAGGAACAAATATTCCTAAAACATCCAAAGGGTTCAATGTGTTGACCCATCTCAGGACTTCTATTTAAGTAACTAACTGAAAAGTCCTGAAAGCCTGAGTTGCGGCATTGTGAGATTCTCTCTGCACCTAGCTAATGAGTGCTTCTGCGGATGGAGCTTATTTTGATATCTGGGGAACTCCTGAGGGCAGGGGACCACATCTAATCCAGAATCAGGAGTCTCTCTGGGACCCAGTGGTAGGTAGGCACCTGTAGAGACGTTTTATGTGTTTGCCCATGGTATTTTTCCATTCCTTTTTTAGTATCACCTCTAATACCAACAATAGCAACAATGAACACACCACTATTCGAGAGAAACATACCAGCTCAGTAATCTCCCAGCATCCCTACTTATTATCTACAAGCTTCCACGATCTCTTCTATATATAAAAAGTGCGGGACTGTTTTCCACTTCCTGGGGTGATCTCTGTGGCGTTTAAATAAGATCCCATGAAGGGCAGTGCCTAGCATGGATCCTGACAGTAAACTTGGCTGTGGGATGCCACCATCCCACAGGACTGAGAAAACCCTCCTCTCCCCTGAGCTGCACACGCAGCCTCCAAGAAGGGGAAAGAGCTTTGGTGCTGCCTAGGACAGACCAGGATTCACCGTGGCCCATGCCCAAATTAGCAGTTAGTTCCCTGGTAACCTCCTTACCATTTTCACAAGCTGGGCCTTGCCAGTGGTGGCCGCGGGGTCCGAACGTTACAGGACATTGGTACGGGATTTCCGGGTGCGGCTGATCTGGGACATAGTCCCTCCAGCTTCGGTCAAGGGGTGGCATCACGTAGTTGTGAACCTGCTAAAGGAGCACAGGAGAGGCTGAGATAAGAAGCACTGGCATTGAGACGGTGGGTAGGGGGGTGCTCTTATAGCCTCCAGACTCCTAAGGGAATCCCTTATTAGGCTGACAGCCGAAGAATTTTATCATCCAAAAAGACTGGAGGGAATCGTTCATCACACTAGGTGGAAACACCACGGAGGATCATAAAGGACAATGGAGACACTTGTGCTGTTTCATGTAAAGCTTCGTCATATGGCTAAACCTGGCACCAAAAGTACCACAGGGGAATTTGCCTTCTTTTACCCACCAAAGTGGATGAAACAAGGCTGTCATTCACATCAAGAAAGCCTGAAGAGATCAGCTGCCCTGTGGTTTCACATGATAAGGCACTACTTCCAAAATCTTCCACTTCCACAAAAGAGCTGTTTCCCAGAAGACCTGAGGAGCATATTCCAGCAGGCAGACACGCCCAAGCCTCCCCTACTTAAGACCCACACCAATGGCAGCGCCATGTGGAAAGAGAGGCATTCGTTCGGTGACCTGGGGTTTCTCTGGGGGGTTGGACCAGCGACAGCAAATGGCAAGTTCTGCTGTCTGGGCTGCTGTGGTTCTCTGGCCACGTGGGCAGCTGGCCCGCACAGCCTCGCCCTCAGGGAGCCCAGTGCCCTCCCCCATACCTGGGCTGGGAGCGAGGGGTAAGGCGTTGTCATGGTGTAGGGGTGGCTCATGGACATCTGCGGGTCCTCCAGGGTGAGCTGCTTGGCTCCTACATGTTTGAGGAAAAGGGAAATGGCACAAAGTAAAAACAGGAACTGACCTAACTAAATGTCAAATCTTGTAAAAATACCTGAGCATTTAATTCTTAGAATGCATTAACACGGTGTTGACAAATAAGGTATTTTTCAGCAACTCCCTTGGGAAGTTATTTGTTCATGCTATTAAACTGGTTTTTTTCCTGCAAGGTCTGAGTTGTACAGGACAGGCAGAGAAATACAGGACCGATGGCATGCGAATGTGCCTTGTGACATGAAGGACCCCGCCAGCCAGATGTTTCCCAAGCGAGGTCACCTGAAGGATTTGTTCGGGATGCAGATTCCTGGGCTCTCTTCCAGACACACTGGTCAGAATCTTGAAAAGAAGGGTCCAGGAATCTGACTTTTAATAAGCACCTCAGCTGACCATGTTACACTTTAAAAGTTGACCGTTTTATTACCATGAATGGTAATGAGATATTCCCCTCATTACCCCTCTTCTGCAAAATAGTTACTCACTAAAGACTATTAGATAAGTAAATTTTAACAAGTTATCCAGGTTTCCTTTTTTTTTTTTTTTTTGGAAAGACTAACTGGAAAACACATATTCAATGCACACACACCCCCATATACGTTGAGGCATACAGTGTGATTAATTCCCCTATGCTAAACATCACAGGAACTTCAGCTTGTGACCCGCATAACCCAGGCAGGGAGGCTGAGCCTCACTGTGAGGCAGAAGGCAGGCAGGCAATACAAAAGGAAGGCTAGAAAGTGATGCTCAGAATGAAGTCAAGGTGCCTCAAGGATCTGGCTGCCTCTGTTCTGTGACCCAAATTCAGGAAAGCCCCTACCTTTTTTGGCTCCCTCAGGAACAATCCTGTACACTTTGTACGGGTCCGAGATGTCCAGCTGGCTCCGCTCGACCAGTTCCTCAAAGTCATTGCTCTTGTTCAGAGCACACCGTAAACGAGTCTTCCAGGTAGGAGGGTCCGGCTTGTCGATGCCTTCTCGGAACTTTCCTTTAAATAGCGCCCAAGCCTGGTGGGAAAGAAGGAAGAGAATGCAAAGTCAAAATACAGGTCTGGCTTATTAGTTTTCTCTTTGGAGACAGAGTCCTGCTCTGTCGCCCAGGCTAAAGTACAGTGGCACGATGATAGCTCACTGCGGCATCCTGAGTTCTAGGGATTCTCCTATCTCAGCCTCCAGAGTAGCTGGGCCCTGGGCCTACAGGTGTTCACCACCACACCTGGCTAATTTATTTTTACGATTATTTTCTGCAGAGACAGGGTCTCACTGTATTGCACAGGCATCCTTCCACCTCATCTTCCCAAAGTGCTGGGATGACAGGTGTGAGCCACCACGCTAAACCCAAAAGACAGATCTTTTGTAAGGAATCTTGAAATTGTATTTCTAAAACAAAGAATGGCACGTAGGTCCTTCAGATTTACACTGTTGCTCAAAATGTAAACTGAAAGACCCCAACTATCCTCTAGGAAAGTGATTTTCCATCTTGGACCCTATCACCGCCAAGCCGAAGACACATTTTCTGGGTATTTAGAAAAGGCAGAGTGAGATGCGGAGGCTCCTTGAGGGGGCTCTACCCACCCAGGGTCTGAGTGTGCCTGCCTAGGACTCAGGACAGCTGTGGTGTGAGCTGCCGCCCACAGGAGACATCTGGATGGCCGCACAGCTGAGGCACTCAGAGCAAATTCAGACCAAATTCCCGGAGGAAGTCCCCTGCCCCTGCTCTGCCCGCAGGTGGGGGCTGGGCCCAGACGCACGGTTCTCCGGGTAAACTGCCTTAGGGGAAACCAGTCCTAACAGGGACACAGGTGTGTGCGCAAAGGGCAAGGGAGACAGATCTAGACGGAGGCCCTGAGTTCCAGAGCGGTGGGGGAGGTCTCCAGAGACTTGGAAAGAGAGAGACAGAGACACGCAGAGAGAAAGACAGAGGTGGAAGTTCCCGCAGAGCTAACAGGAGAGAGAAGAGAGGCTGAGCTCGGGAAACACACGCAGAGGGACTCAGAGAAAAGCAGCGAAAGAGAAACAGAGACAGACGCGGTGAGAGACACGAGCACAGGCGCGGACGCGCCGCGAGAGACGGAGACCCACTGACGGAGGAGGCAGACAGGAATCCGGGGAAGCGTGGGAGGCTTGCGTGGACACCGGAACACACAGACCAACCACCAAAACCCTCGGGCCCTGGACTGCCCTTCCCCAGGCCCGGCCTCCAGGGGTTCCCCTGCAGGCTCCCCGCGCTCAGGCCTGGCGCCGGCTCCCGTCCCCCTAGAAGCCGAGGCCTCCTCTCCTCCTCCCGTGGCTCAGGCGGTGCCACCCGGTGCTTCCGCTGCCCGCCCGTCCGCCCCGGGGGTGCCCTGGGCTCTACCCCCGGACCCTCCCCTGCGCCCCCGCCGGCTCCCGAGGCCGGAGACCTTGAAGAGCGCGGCGTCCTCCTCGCGGTTGTAGTCCTGCTTGCCCGCGTGCTTCCAGGGGATGCGGAAGATGCTCTTCTCCTCGTTCTCCCACACCAGCCCGGGGTACTTGCCGCTGTCGATCTGGTCGATCAGCCACTGGCGGAGCTTCCCGTTGCCGCAGCTCACCGCGCTCATGCCGAACTCCGCGCCTCGGCCGCTGCCCTCCAGGTTCATGCCCCGCGTGCCGTCCGCGCCCGCGCCCGGGGTGCTCCGCCCGCTCTGCTCTGCGCTGCGGGGGGGACAGCGGCCCTTCAGCCACGAGGCGCAGCGCGTGGGTGCCCCCGAGGCCCCGGAGTCTCTGAGGCTGCGAAGCGCGCGCGCGTCAGGGTCGTCGAGGCCCCGGAAGAAGAGGCACCTTCGCGGCTGGCCCGGGCGCATCCCCTGGGCGGGCACAGCCGTCCGCCTTCCGAGCTCGGCCCCCGCGAAGGCCCCTGCCCGCGGCTCCACCTGTGCGCTCCTGGGACGCACCCGCGGCCCAAAGGCTCCCGACACGCGCCGCCGGTTTTGCACCCTCTGCCCTCCAGCCGCCCCCCCGGCCCCCCGTCCGCACTCCCCGGTAGCTCTGGCTTCTCCTCGCTCACTCCCAAACCCTTTTAGCCCCGTCCCCGCGACTCTGTCACTTTCCACGCCCCGGGACCTCGCCCGCGGCCGGGCGTTCCAGGGGCGCAGCGCCGGGCTCCTCCACCCTCCGCCTTCTCTGCTCGCACCCAGACCCTTCGCCCCGAACAGGGCCCCATCCCCGCCCAGCCAGCGAGGACCGAGTGGGCTCTGCAAACAAGTGGCGGCGACGCGGGGGCTGCAGCCCAGTGGCGGGGATTCCGCGCGCAGAGCGCCCGCGCGACCCCGGAGCAGGCCCGGGAGAGCGGAGCCGGGCTCGGGGCGACCCGAGTGTGCAGCGCGTCCTCCTCCTGCCCTGGCGGGCGAGGCCGCGGTGAGTTTGGGCCCCCTGGGAACGGAGAGCAGGGGAAGGAGCTTCGGACCGGGGTCCACAGGCTCGGCGCTGTTTCTCGCGGGCAATTGTGCCGTCTCGCGTGGGTGCCTTGGACGGCCCCGCCTCAGCCACTCCTGGGCCCGACAGTCCCGTGAGCTCCTCCCGTCCAGCCTGTGGCGACCCCAGCGCGGGAGCGGGGAGAGCGGACGGGGCTGGGGCCGCGCTCCGGGAGGTGGGAGGTGGGAGGTGGGAGGTGGGAGGTGGGAGGTGGGAGGTGGGAGGTGGNNNGGGGGGAGGTGGGAGGTGGGAGGTGGGAGGTGGGAGGTGGGAGGTGGGAGGTGGAGCCCTGGAGCCCTGGAGCCCCCGCTCGGCGCGGATGGGGGGAGTCGGGGTCCGGGACCGGGCGCGCTCCCTGCCCGCCGCGAAGCCGGGTACCCCGCGCTGCCCTGGAGACGGAACCTCCGGCTCGCGGTGCTCCGTGGCATCCGCCTCGCACCCTCCTCCGGCCGCCTCCAGCCTTACCTCGCCCTGGACTCGGAGCTGAGGGCAGCGGTGGGTCGAGCCCGAGCGGTGGAACTGAGAGCGCGAGGTGGGAAAGAGGAACTTTATAGAACTGTCCGGGGCGGGGCCTGGGGCGGGGCGGGCGGCGGGGCCGGGGCCGCGGGCTGGAGCCGGGCCGGGCGGGGGAGCGCGGGACCCGCGTGAGTCCTGGGGTTCCCGGTCCTGGGCGACCCCCGCGCCCCCGGAGAGCGCACCCCCGCCCCGCTCCGGGGACTGTCGCTCGGGCCGTTGCCCGCGAAGGGCGAGGTGCGACGTGCGAGTCTCGCCTTCGCCCCGGGAGCTCCGGGGGCCGCTCAGTCACCCACGACGTGGCCGGGGCGGGAGACGGGGCGGGAGTCCGGTGCGAAGGGGCCGCGGCTTTGCAGAGCGCGGAGCCCGGGGCGGAGGAGGGGCCACGTGGAGCTGGAGTGGAGGCTGCGGGGGCGCCTGGCGAGGCCGCACCGAGAACCTGCCCCTCCGCGGCGCTCGCTAAGAAGAAATAGGAAATGCCTCCCGCGAGCGATCAAGCTTGATTCAAACACTGTCTGCGCGCCTGCCGCGCTTCCATCCCTTCGCGTCGATTAGGCTGGCGAATCCAAGTGACTCAGACAGTGCCCCGGCCCCGGAGTTTTAATTGTCTTAGCATGAAAGAGATGGCGGCGGGGAGAGATCCCCAAGGATCCAAGTGCTTAATCACGTCCAGACTTCAGTCCACCTTAAAATGATGTGGTTTTAACCTCAACCTGGAGGAAAGCGGTTTCCTAGTGGGGTGTAAAAGCCCAAAATAGGCCGGGCGCTGGGGCTCACGCCTGTGATCCCAGCACTTTGGGACGCCGAGGCGGTGGATCGCCTGAGGTCAGGAGTTCGAGACCAGCCTGGCCAACATGGTGAAACCCCGTCTCTACTAAACATCCAAAAATTAGCCGGGCGCGGTGGCGGGAGCCTGTGGTCCCAGCTGCTTGGGAGGACGAGCCACGATAATCGCTTGAACCCGGGAGGCTGAAGTTGCAGTGAGCCGAGATGATGCCACTGCACTACCCTGGCGCGGCAGAGCAAGACTCCGTCTCAAAATAAATCAATAAGTCATAGTCCAAAATAGGAATCATACTTAAGTGGACCAGCGATTTTACATCCTTTTCCAGGATGTCTTTAATCGCAAAATTAACCCCCCGAGCTTTCACCCGTTGAGCTTTCACCAGATGGTCTGGGATGCTGAGTGTGTGTAGTTACTTCGCATTTTCAGGTAAACCATCAGATCACTGGTTTCTATATGATTTTAGACCATCACCACCGTAGGTCAACTTGCAACTTTTGAAAAGCTTCTGATTTCACTTGTTTCTCAGTTTTTGTTTTAATCTTATATGATGGGCCAATGTCTCCTAAGCAAAGAAGAAACTAGGTTTAGGCGACAGCAAAACAGGTAGTGAGGCATGGACAGGTGTGCTTTTCCTAAAACCAACAGACATTCTCAGAAATTAACAGGATGCCATTTTTTATTTCACCCCAGTAAGTTTTCCATTACCAAAGTCTATGTACTAAACAACAGGGTTTTGTTCCAAAAAAGTTCTGGTCACAACCTGTTTTTCTTCCTTTCCTTTCACAGATTTGTTCATTTGACAAATATATTTTGAGCACCTACTACTTGTCAGGAACTGTCCTAGGCACTTGGAACACATTAGTGAACAGAGCAAAGATCGTTGCCTTCTTGTTGCATTATATTTTAGTCAATGGTTACCTTCCCCTCAAACGTTCAAACGTACCAGAGAGGAGTTCGCTAAGGATAAAAATGGCAAATGTTTGCACTTTGGTACACGTGTCCTCTGCACCGGGCTTAGTCATTTTCAACATACCCTCCCTCACTCATCTACATCCTCCGCTTTTAGTTCAGAACAACAGTCATTGCGTGAAACTGAGCCTTCACACCACTACCTTGTTTTTAAATGTAATTGCTAATCTTCAACGCCATCTTCTGGTTTACTCATTTGCCATATTGATCCACTAGAAGTTATTTTTCTTAATGATGATGTGAATACAAATAATAAAATATTTTAATCATTAAAACTCTGGATGGCCTCATTACCCCTCAGGGAGGCAGTGACCAGGTGGCAACCGGCAATGCTGACCAAGGACTTTTATATATTAGTCATGATTGAAACAAAAAATGGCAAAGCTTCTCAAATTGAAAAGCTTCCCCACCAAACTCTCACCCCCTCCACACACTGGGACTTGATGAGAAAATCAGTGTTCCTTAGTAAAAGGCTGGATATTTATCAGCAAGTGACACAACTTGCTGAAAAGCAGAAACTAATAGGAAATCAGTTCATTAAATGTGTACCCAAAACAAAGGCTGACCATCATATTCCTTGAGGAAGTTACTTATTTCAGTGACTTATCCGTATGTTGAGGTTGCAGTCAGCACACAATCTGAATGGAGAATTTCCATTTTCAATTTCACATTTATCATGGAGTCTGTAAGAAAAGCTGACTTTACCTCAGTTCAGTATTTTAAAAGCCAATCTTTAAAATTACACATTTGCATGCAAGAAAAATATTTTAGAAAACCCATCCTACACACACACACACACACACACACCACACCACACAATAGATTCTTAAAATCTTGGATAACACTATTTTCTCACTAGTACGAATTCACTCTTTAAAAGGAGGGGCTACAATTTGTTAAAAACAATGCAGCTGTATCCGTGAATAAATATAAAGGGCCATCATTTTTAATTACCAGAAAAAAATCAGGAAAATACTGAAAGTGTTATTTTCATGTAATTTGTATAGAATATATTTCTTCTCTAATCGTCTTTGGTTGTATGTGTTTGCAAATCTAATTATTGGCCATGACACATTGCATGGCCAAAAGATAGTCTTGTTGGGGATTAAAGAAGTGCTTGAGTTTTCAAGGCTGTGAGGCCTTAGGACAGCCATTTCACCAAAGTCCTACTTCTGGGTGTACAAGGAGGGTGGGGGTGTCCCTGACTCCCAGCAGGGTTTATTGTGATGGTGAAATGATGCTTTGCGCAATGCCTGGCACATCGTCATGTTCAACAAATCAGGGCTTTTGTCACTTACTAAGCACCTCAGTACTTAGGGGCATCTCACAGACTTTCACTCATTTGGACCCCAAACCAAACCTGGCAGGCAGGGAAGGTGGGATTCAGCCCAAGTGTAGGGAGAAGGAAAGAGACTGAGAGAGATCCAGACGGCTGGCCCAAGGACACAGCTCTGAGGAACTGTTTTTTTCTGCTTGTACACAGGGATTGGCTGCCTTTGGCATGACTATTTCAGCATCAGCCTCTGAGCGCAGGCTGTCATACGAGGGGGCATTTTTCACTCTGGCGCTGGCATCGCTGGTCAAGTCAGTGTGGGCAAGAAAGTCTTCCCTGACCCTGCGAGGTGGAGGTTGGCAGCACGTGACCACCGAATCCTCGTTTAACCCTAAGTAAGTGTTTCTCTTCTTTCTGTTGCAACTTAGGATCATTAATGGCTGCCTCGTGGCCTTTTTGGTTATGGTAAGTTCAGACTAAGGAAAGCTGCATTTTTTTTAAGCCATGGATCTAACCATTGACCTTCACTTTATTCTTCTTCACAAGGCTAAATTCACTTTAGGAAATGAGCGAAAGCCGGTGCTGCCTCTTAGCCACTCTTCTCGAATGTTTAATCCTCTGGGGAAAAAAAAAAATCTAACCTCCTAAGCTATTTATACCAGAGAGGAGCCGGGATGGAACACTCTGGAAATGAGATTATATTAGAAATCCTCTCACTGCACACTCAGTTTAAAATAATTGAATGTTCTTTGAAAAGTGATAAATTCTTTGGTAATACAATACAGATCATAAACCTGGATTTTTTCATGTAGGGCTGTATACATTTTCCTAATTTAATTTGCAGAATGCCTTGAGTGCCTTCAATGAGAAAATTTGCAGAGCTTCGACAGTAAGCATTCCCAGGACACAGGGTGTTCAGGACCAGCCTGGGATCTCTTTGAGGGCACAGTTAGTAAGCAGGGCTTTTTCCTAGATGCAGAATAGAACCCACTTGCAGGCTTGTAGGAAATGAGGCTTGTGATTGTAAGCGATTACAATCGATTACGATGAGAAGTCAAGGATACGAGGCGAAGTCGTCGCCTTTCCCTGTTTACAAACAGCTCTTCCGTTTTCGCCTCCTCTTCTTGCCAGCATTCTAAGAAGAATCCTGGCAACACTTCCCTCCTCTCTGACGTGTCATGCTCTCTACGGAAACAGTGACGTGGCTTTACACAGGGCCCACTGACACTGCCAACTCCTTAACCAAGCCAATGAAAATGCAAATGGTTTGCAATACCTTTGGGCATTTTTCTGAAAACTGAAGCAAGAGGTGAAAGGCAAATGGCTTTGTCTAATTCCACCCATTTGTAACAGCTCCTAATGTTGGGTTATTCTAAAGTTTATCAACGGCTCTTGCAGCGAAACTTTGTGAAACAGCATACCGTCACTTGTCACATATAAGACTCTGGGCATGCTGGATAGAGGAGTGTATCCTTCTAGAAAGGTTAGATTATGCTGTGGTAACGAGACCCCTGAGATTCTGGGGGGTTACTTTTCTTTCAAATGAGATATCCATGGCAAAGCCACGGGGATCCGGAGCATTCCTGGCCACCTGATGGAGAGAAGGATACGGGAGAAGCATGTGCTGGCTCTGTTAGTTTCTACCTGGCAGTGAGTCACATGGCCTTGGCTCATATTCCCCCGTAATAAGGTAAGAACTACAGTAAAGGAGGAATTATCCGGCCATAATGTGGGTACCATCTGAGAGAGAACAACGGCCAGGAGGCCTGGGAGGCCTCGAGGGTGAGACGGAGAGCTCTCAGATGGGCAGGTGCATGGGTGGCAGAGGAGGGAAGGACAAGCAGGTATGGGGCTGAGTGAACGTGCTTGGCGGGGGATGGGGTGGTCGGGGAGTCAGGGGTTGCCGGAGGGTTTCCAGGATTGGGAATGACACAGGAGTCCCCCGTATCCACCGTTTCAGTTACCTGAGGGCAGCCTCAGTCCGAAAATGTGAAATGGAAAATTCCAGAAATCAACACTTCGTGTTTTAAGTTGCATGCCATTCTTTGCAGGGTGGTGACATCGCGCAGGGTCCCGCTTCATCCCTCCTGGGATGTGAATCACTGTTTTGTCTAGCAGACCCTGCTGTATATGCTGCTGGCCCATCAGCCGTGTGGCAGCCATCAAGCCGTTAGAGGGCAAGTGCCATGCAGGAAGATGTTAGACAGACAGCACATCCACAGCTTTCATTACAGCGCATGGTCATCATTGCCTGATGTTATTATTAGTGTTGCTAATCTCTCACTCTGCCTAATTTATAAGTTACACTTTATCCTAGCTATGTGCGTACAGAAAAAAGCATAGTCTATAAAGGGCTCAGTACTATCTTCTATTTCAGGCATCTGCTAGGGGTTTTGGAACATACCTATCCTCTGAGAATACGGGGGAATCCTATTGCCAAGAACCTCAATAGAGAAGTGAGGAGGAGGAACAAGTTTACCGGGGACACAGGCAGAGTGAGAGATGCCGTCTCACCGTCCATGCTGAGCTAGTTCTCCAGCAGGCATTGGGAAACACAGAACTGTCAATCACCTTTGAACCGTGACATCTAGAAGCAGTGAGGGGCTCAGAGTAATAAGCTCTAAGCATGACTATGGCTTGCCTCTTGGGTCAGGCTTTTGTTGACAATGATCCTAGTCCTCCCTCAGCCCTTAACAAGGACAGTGGCAGACTCTGAGATGGAGGTTAGCGTGTATTCTTAGGGAGCATGCTTGGTTGGAAGTCAAGGGGAAGGGAGCAGAACTGGCCAAGAGGTGCCTGTGATGCAACGCCAAGCCAAATGGACTCCAGTCAATGCTGCAGAAAGCTCTGGAGCCAGGACGAGCCTGTTCCAACATGGAGTGAAGGGATTGGGCCCCCACACCCTGACTGAGCTGGCACTGGGTGCCAGCTGCCTCTAGAGGAGACGTGACCTGGGACGGTGGCTTTCTCCAGCTGGTGCAATCGCCACAGAAGGCCGCCTGCTGAGAACCACCTCCCAGGAGGAGTCCCAGTGCCCGAGGGAATGAACCTCTCACTCCCAAGTGGGAATCCAAACAGTGCCCAGCAACATCCACCCAAGTCTACAACTCGTTCTGCTGTGACCCATTTTCTCCCATAGCTCCTGAGGGCAGCTCCTCCTGGTTCCAGTGGGCCTCTATCCCTGGAGGAGGGTTGCCCGTTTTAGCAAATAAAAATGCAAAACTCCCAGTTAAATTGGAATTTCTGATAAACGTTGCATAACTTGTTTTAGTATAGGGATATTCCATGCAGTATTTGGGATGTACTTACACTAAAGAAACGACTTGTTGTTTATCTGAAATTCAAAACGCAACCTTATTCTGGAGAAAACTCAGAAGAGGAAAGCTCGTGGAACAAATTCCAGCCTCAGCCACTGCAGCTGGAAGCCCAGTGAAGACTCCAGTGCCTCCCACTCTGTCCTTTCTAGACGCTCCCACCTTTCCTCAACAGCTCAGTGGCCAGACCCAAGCCTTCATCTTTGAGGGCTTTGAACTGGTCACCATGCCCCTCCTGGTCCAGGGGTGCTGCATCTCCACATACCATTTTCCATCAGTACACACAGGGAGAGCCAAGAGGTGCCTGGATGGGTTGCCGGGGTCCTGCCCCATTGTATAGCAGCAGCTCCACACCTCTTGATGACCAGGTCAACATGAGCCTTCTTGCTGCTAAACTCCACCCAAGGAGCCTCCCACAGGCCTCCCATAGCTTAGAGTCCAGTGCACCCTTGCTGTGTCTCCTGGAACCTTGCAGAGCCCAGATTTGCAGAAACGAGAAGCACAAATTCCCCAAGGGGTCTCTGAGAGTTTTGGTAAGTGGGCCACTCCTCACCCCCACCTTGGCTCCTACTGAGGACAAGTCCTATGTGAAGGCTTCTGACCCAGTGTGCGAGCTCCATCCTCCCAGCCCTTCTCCCGCAGCACACCCTGGCTGCACTTCTGCCTGGCTTCCTGTAGTCAGTGCTGTCTCACGTTCCTGGGAGTCATCCCAGCCGTGTGTTTCAGCATCTCCTGGGGCCTTGCTGGGTGCTCAGGGCTGTGTCCCAGGAGCATGGCCACAGACTGAACCGGTCTCTCTTGTATGAATCCGTGCTCCCCACACCTCCTTGGCCCAGCACTCCCAGACCCCAGGACCATGAGTGCTCTCCTGCATCCTACTGGCATCTTTCCTTCAGACACAGCCCCATTCCTCCTTAGCATGCCCACCTGGTCCCCAGCTAGGCCGATTCCCCAGCCAGGTGGATCCTGGGTGGAAAGGGGACATGTTTTCTTCCCGGAGAGAAGCCTCTGTCTTGTTTCCAAATCAGGGTAGCACAGCTCTGAGGAGGAGGGGGGTCCCAGAGTTCCCACAGTGCTCCCAGCAGCCCAGGGCATACATCCTTCTTTCCTAAGTGCTACCTGGGCACAGGCTCCCAACATGTGCTGCAGGGATCTTTCGCAGGGCACATCTCCTGGGACGCAGTGTCTTCTCTGTGCAAGTCAACCATTCATTTCTTTTAACTGTGATGCATTAAGCCCGTGCCTCCCAGGCTTGGTGGATGGGTCAGGAGTGGGGGAATGGACAGCCTCAATATGAAGTCGTTGCACCTCTGAGGGA
The DNA here is from genome assembly GCF_003255815.1 of Theropithecus gelada. NCBI lineage: Eukaryota > Metazoa > Chordata > Mammalia > Primates > Cercopithecidae > Theropithecus > Theropithecus gelada. The sequence goes on along the minus strand of NC_037671.1, from coordinate 3,116,572 downwards.
GAGAAGGGTTGGGAAGGAAAGACCCACACGTCGCTCAGCAAACCAAGCACGATGCGGTAAGGCTGGTGGGAGTGTGTGAGGAAGATGTAACATGCAGTGACATCTGAGCAGAACGTTGATGGAAGAACTGGGCTTCTCTAGGCAGGGCAGGATGGGAGATAAGGTTGGCTCCTTCCTGGCAGGAGGACGCTGGGCAATGACAAATGGGCCAGGAACCTGAGGCCTGGGTCCCAGGCTCCTCTGGGTTCTGGGTGTGGAGTCGTCCTCTGGCTGCTTGGGAGGACTCGGGAGGGCATTTTGGAGCGGGAGCCGCTGAGTGTGCCTTTGCTCCTTGCTTTCCAGGGGTCAGAGCAGCGGCGGGAGAACGAGGGTTCAGGTGCTTCCCAAGCGAGAACAGATTTTAGCCAGAGGGTCATTAAGTTAATTTCAACATCAACATTAGGTGACTCGTCAAAAGTCCTCTTTCAGCTTCCCTCCACATATATTTAGCTTTAAAAAGTTGCAACATTATCTTCTTGCTAATGCTCTGAGGCTCCCACTCGGGAATGCAGCTGATGTTTCCTGTTTCAGAAGCGTGAGCGGCTACCCAGGCCAAGTGGGAGGGCAGTGCCACTGCGACAAGGCCTGAGAGGTCTGCCCCCGACGTGTCCTGCAGAGCCACAGATTCTTTTGGGGTGGGCACCTTCACAAGTGTGACGTGGAATCCCCGCTTTGAACCCTTGAACTTGAGTGAAGGGCTGTGGCCTCCTAGAACTTTCTGGGCTTCCCTGGGGGCTCCCCAAGGCACTGCGGCATTGCAGTACCACAAACCCACGCACTCAAGTCCAGACATTTCTTAGGACACAGGGAGTGATGTGAGGCCTGGCCCATCTGATGTGACAGCCTGGCCCACTCCACTGACAAGCTCTCCTTGCCCTTCCCACTCACCGCACAGGAGGTGCAGAACCTCCATGCGCACCTGCCCACCAGCGGCAGCCTGCTGGCTGTGAAGCCTCCTCTCAGACACCAGAGGCCGTGCGATATATTCAGCCATGGTTTCCTCAATGATTTCCCGCTATAGCCTGGTGGGGAAGAGAGGCAGGCTGTAAGATTTGGCTTCGGAGATGAGCACATCGACATGGGAGAGGTCATTTGGAGTTGCTGGATGTCAATAGAAGCGGGGAGCACGGGCAGACCCGTCTGGCTCAGGTGGGCTGGGGAAGCTAAGCTACACAGACGTAACCAGGCTTGTGTTTGCACAGTGCAGCCTCCGCTGACTCCTGGATTCACCCCCTCCAGTCTTCTCCCCACTTACTCCCGACCCTTCACATTGGCCTAGGCCTCTGCCCCACTCGCCTCTTAGCCCACTTCCCTCCCCATGGAGAACATGGAGGCGTGAGATGCACCTGTCGGCTGCCCCTCCACCGTCTCCTGCTGCCTTAGAGGAGGGTCCTGCCTCCCTGAGGCTTCTCAGGGTGGTCCAATGAGCAAAAGAAGGAATACCTGGGGGCACCACGCAATGCTTATTCTGTGGCCCTTGAAGCAGCCATTGCAGACAGGCCCTGGTGCTTGTTCATGCACTAGGTGTGGCTCAGTCATTTCATCTCAAACCTTCCGAGTTCTGGGAAGGGTCAAAGCAGAGAAGTGAGACAAGGGAGGCACCATGGCCCTGCGGGAGTGGACGTGCATCCTGCCAGGGGCATTCAACTCACAGGACAGTCTGAGCATTGCCCAGAACGTGCTAGCATTCCGGAAAGGTGGATGCTATCGTCAGTGTTTTGCATAAGGCATGTTGGCCAGCACCCAATAATGGCAGCAGAGGGTTTCAAGAGGACAGTTCTACCAGAACCATCCTGAGTCTTCCATGAGATGTGAGCCTCCTTCCTGCTGAGCTTGTGAGCACCCTGGCTGTCCTCTCGCCACCCCTTCTTGGTGCCTTTGTGCTGCGGGGCCCTCCACTGGGGCGGGCTGAATCCTGGCTGTCTTTGCACACCCCGAAGCCCGCCGGAGGTCCTCAGTGGTCACTGAACTAAACAGCGTCCCTCATCCAGTTCAAACTGAAATTTCAGTTATGAAACTCCCTTCAGAAATTCCCTTTCTATTCTGAATGTTGTGCTTTTTCTTTCAATTCTTTGCAAAATCACCAAAGCCAGGAGGCAGTGCATTGAGAATAAATCCATGGGCTAGGCTTTTCTCTCTGCTCACTGAATTTAGCCTCTGTTTTAATTTGGATCTGCTAAGTGTAAATGGAGCTAACTTATATCAAATATAAGATCCCAGGAGTTATGCTGTGCATGTTTTAATTACGCTTCTTTGGCAGATGCATTTTGCTTTACCTTGAACACTCATGGGTGGCTGCAGTCTCTGATGAGACCGTCACAGTTTCACAAATTAATTCTTCCAGGTTCCATCTGCTCATCAAGAGTGGACTGCACAGAACTTTTGGGAAGCTTAAAATGTTAAATGTTGCTAATTTGTGATTTATGTGAAGGTTTCATTTTATGAGTTATTTGCCTTCCTTTCGGGGGTGAAGTCTACTCTTTCCTGACTTCTTTTTATACTGTCTGTAGTAAAAAAAAAAACCCCTAATACATTCTTCTCCTCTGCCAGTCTGGTTTATGCATTATAAACCACCCTCCTTTTTTAATTCATGGAAACTTCCGAATTCCATTTGAAAATCAAGTTCAAGTTCCAGGTGCAAAGTTTAGTTGCAGGATGTGATCATTTCGATATCCCTGTGAAAACATGAAGTTGATGAGTGTGTATTTAGTGGACACTGTTTTCTTGCACTGGCCTATTGAATACTTTTCAAGGAAAGTCTATTCTTTGAATGTCGACTTATACTCAGCTTCTGGCCTTGGCGGCACCATCCTCAGCGGAGGTGGGGCCCGTCGCCTCCCCAGCCTTTGATGGTGAGGTGTGGTGGATTCTGCTGTGGTCTCCCATGGCAGGAGATTCTCAGGACTCAGGCACTGCGGGGCCATCTGGCATCGGAAGGACACTTGAGAGTTACAGAGAATGCATCCCTGTGGCGTCTGAGCGAGATTTCTCTTGGCTTTATTCATTCGTATAGTGGAGGTGGATGTCCCAGCATGCACTGCGTAACCATTCGTGTGGTGGAGGAGGATGTCCCAGCGTGCACTGCGTAACCCCAGGAGGGACTTTACTTTTCCAGGGACCACAAACCCTGTGGTGTGACCAGGTGTCTCAGAGAAACATAAGCAGGAGCCATGCACGTCCTGCTGACGTGCCGCGCCCTCCTCCCCTCCACCTGCCATGCTGTGGGGTGCGGGGCCACTGCCCGTCCACGCCCTCCTCCCCTCCACCCCTCCTGACTAGTATCCCATGCTGCACTCCCCACGTGCCAGCAAACACTTCTCTGCCTTTTTCTGAGTCCCTGCTCCGGAGTGGTGCCCTGGCCTGTGAAGTGAGGGGACATTCTACTGCACATCCTCCCTCCCTTCTGGCGAGGGGGCTCGCAAAAGCAGGACTTGACGTTGGTGGCGTTCCTCTTGCAACGGTTTCCAGCTAGAATCGCATCGTGAGTCTGGACGAAGCATTGGTTTCTTCTCAGGTTCTGTGATTTCTTTCAACCCAACAGCTTTTGTGAGGCACAGAACCAAGGTACTGAGGAAGACACAAGGATGGCTAGGACACGGAGCCACTGTGAGGGGACACGCACAGTCCCTTGGCCTGGCACTGGGGGCACGTCAACTCACTTGGGGTCAGTGTCATCCTCCAGGGCAGCAGAAGATGGAATGAAAGACGATGATGACAAAATGGAAAGGGGGATGAGGCAGCTGGGGGAACTAAAGGAAGCATCACAAAGAAGGCGGCGTTTCACCTGAGCTTCGAAGTCCTGAGATTTCAATCCATAGAAGCAGGAATTCTAGGCGGAGAGCCCAGCCTGGCAGTAACTCCTCCCATGTGAGGGTGGAAAGAGCAAGTAGTCTGGGCGGGGGTGGGACCCAGGGCATCGGGGCCAGAAAGGAGGTTTGAAGCCCATCCAGGAGGACCATGGGGAGCCCCAACGCCAGCGAGAGTCCGTACTCCACGGGCAGGTCACTGGCTCTTCAACATCACCGGATGTCAGAGTCACTTGCAGGCCCCAACCAGCGATCTGGCTTCAGCCAGTGGACCCAGAAACCTGCATTTCCATCAGACAGCTGTGAGATTTTGATTTATGGGATCTGAGAACCAGTCTTTGAACAGCACAGTTGGAGAAAAAGGCGGCTGAGGGAGGCACATTCGACACTTTGTGCCAGGGGTTCCAGGCTGGACTGGAGGCGCAAGAGAGCCCCAGTGAAAGCACTGGGTGCTGCTGGGCCAGGGCGGTCCTGGGAATCAGGGAGGGTGCTGCTGAGGAGGGCTGTCTTTGCACACCCCGGGAGGCAGGACTCCAGAGATGCTGAGTACCAGGGGCCGTGGTGCCATCGCTGGGGACAGGAAACCATGACCGAGGAGTGGCATTTGGGATGGAAGGTAGCAAGTCTGGCTGCGAACCGGCTTTGCAGGGCCAGAGGGACGTTCAGGAGGACTGTCCTGTAAAAAGCAGCTGGAAGTTCACTCCCAAGCGGGCCAGGTAGGTAGCTCGGCCTGGGTGTGTGAATATGGCTCTCATGGGCAGACACACAGGGAAGAGAGGGCTCATGACCTGTGCAGAATGCCGGGGGCACTGAGGTTAACAGCAAGCTTCTCTATTTCCGGCCCCAGACGTCTCAGGTTAGGGCCGAGGGGAGGTCAGGAGGAACTGGGTTTCCTCTGACCGTAGCGCTGATCACTTCCCTGCAGCCAGGCTTTCCTCAGCACAGCTTGGAGCGGCCCTGGGTGGGAACAGCGAGTAACTTCCTGTCCAGGCTGCTGGGCTTGGAAGGAAGGGCCGCAGGTGTCCATGCCTGTCAGGCAGACCCACGTGGGAGCAGCCCCGGGAGGAGCACGGTGACCGGGGCAGGGGGTGTGTGGGTGGAGGGGCAGGATTGTGGGTCCCTTTCTATGAGCACAGCCACTGCAGGGAGGATTCTCCCCAAAACTGGTTTTGAAACATGAAGCCACATGCTGGGAGGAGGTGGCTCAGCCTGGCACCTATTTACACACTGAGGCCTCCAAGGAGGTCAGAGGACTCCACGTAGCCGTCACGTCAGACTGGCATTCGGTGACAAGCTGCAGAGGGGCCAGCCTCGTATCTGGTCTGCAGCTGACTTAGTGGGATTCTCTGCACCAGCCCTCTGATTTTCACAGAACCCAGCGGGGAGCTGAGGCAGGCACTGTGATTCCATTTAGAGAGAGCACATGGAGGTGGATGGGTTGGTAGAATTGCTCGAAGTCAACAGGAGCAGCTGGGGAGTGAGGACAGCCCCTGCCACACATCTCATCAAGGAATGAGCCCAATGCGATCAATATAGAAAACATTTTCAGCCTCAGTAATAATCCCTGTTGGATGACTGCCTGCTCCCCGCCTTCGTTAAGGTCTTTACTCAAAGGCTGCATGTCGGGGAGACCCTCGGTGTCCCGGGCACTCGCACATCTCAGGCGCCTTCCCTTCTGCCACAGCACCTCTCTTCCTGTGCTGGCCAACCTCCGCCTCTCGTTTGCGGCGTTCGTCTCTGGGAGTGCCACGTGGGCTGGGGCCTCGTCTCTCTTGCTCTCTGAGACTGCCGGTTCTAGAACTGTGTTTCCGCATATTAGATTTCCAAATAAAATCTTTTTGAATAAATGAATAAAGGAGTGAATGATTACTAAAAAGAAAAAGCAAATTCACACCCGTTTACATGAGAACACACAAGACGATAACCATGCAGCTGAAATGCACATGCTTCCTTCTGGAGAGTAATGGGACCGTTCTTTTGCAAAGATGTCCATCTCAGCGTTGGTTACTGTAAAACTTAGAAATATTTTAAGTATCTAGACATGGGGGAGCAACTAAATACGCAGTGGCACATCTACACAGTTAGGAAAACTATATGAAAATGTTGGTTAATTTGGGGAAAACGCTTATGATATGAGGTTAAGGGAAGAAAGCATACGCAAAATTGCATGCATGATAGGATCTTAACTCTGAGAAAACTCCACAAGCCTCGGGGAAATCCCCAACGTGTTACCAACATAGGTGATGGGGTCACACGTTACTGGTATAAATTGTTCTGGTCTCAACTTTTTCCCTGAATTTTATACTTTTGGGGGGATAAACATGTATTATTAGCAAAACCATATAGATATTTTCTTAAGAACAGAAAACACACATTGGGATTGACGAACCATGTTGATTTATGTCAAGCCCTAGGACAATATCTCTTGACCTTAACTTTTTTTCAAGCCCTCCCTCTACGCCAGTCTTCCATTCTCCTCCTTTGCATTGTAAAACGTATTCCTTAAACACATCTTGACTCTGTTTACTTATTTTCATGTTGATGCCTTTTCTTGTTGTTGGTTGTTTTTTTGAGACAGAGGTTTGCCCTGTTGCCCAGACTGGAGCGCAATGGCACCATCTTGGCTTACTACAACCTCTGTCTCCCAAGTTCAAGCAATTCTGCTGCCTCAGCCTCCCAAGTAGCTCGGATTACAGGCATGCACCACCACACCCAGCTAATTTTTTGTGTCTTTAGTAGAGATGGGGTTTCACCATTTTGGCCAGGCTGGTCTCGAACTCCTGACCTCGTGATCTGCCTGCCTTAGTCTTCCAAGATGCCTTTTTCTTAATTGCTTGAAATGTGGCTTTGGTTGAAGCTTTTAGCGGGAAAACACAGAACCCCAATGTCAAAAATTTGAAGATGATGTTCTGGGCTAGATGTTTTTGGGAAATACAAAGATACATGACAGCATGGTTCCTCCCCTCAGTGAATTTTCAGTTGAGTAGTTCTAGTTCGGTCTTTACCTTGGAGGAACTACTTTTACCAAAACCACCAGTGACATTTTCCTGGCAAAAATCCAATGGCCTCATCCCTTTTCTGAGCCTCTGGGCCTCTCGGCCTTGGGCAAGGCGACGGTCCCCTCCTCATGTTGCCTACCCATTGTGGGCTCTGGGGCTGTTCTGCACACACAGTCGTTCATGACCTGCTGGGCGTCTAGCCGAACTCCTCTCCTCCTTCTCAGAATCTCCAGGCCCCACCATGAAATTAATCAACCCCCGTTATCTGACCAAAACCCTGAAAGATCTTTATCATGACACCAGTTGTTCTCCTAACCTTGGGCCCAGTGGCCCAGCTGCCCCCTTCAGCCCAAAAAAGATAAACAACAAAAAACAAACCTCACTGCTGCCTCTCACGTCCAGCCTATTCCCATCTCCTAATGATTCAAGCCTCTGTCTTTGGCAGAAACAGGCAAACGCCCATCCCAGTTCTAATTAAACCACAGCTTCCTCTTCCTGGACGGGGCCTCTCTGGCCCCTCACCTGCAGCGGGCTGCCCAAAGTTGTAGCTCAGAATACACGTAGTATCTACGGGCACTTAAAAAAGATATTTCCTAACCAAATGGAAATTGTTTTGTAATGTAATTAGCATCTAAACACAGCATAATATAATTATATCAGCTACTTACTTTGGTCAGAAAATCTTCCTTTTATCTATTTTAATTGAAAAGTCAACATTGTATATATTTATGGTGTACCATATGTTTATATGTGTACACACACGTTGTGGAATGGCTACATCAAGCATGTATACATAAACTCCCCTTTTTTGTGCACTGGAAATACTTAAAATCTACTCTTCTAGCTACTTTCAAGTATGTGATTCACTGTCATTAAATATAGTCACCATGCTGTACAATGGCGCTCTTGCACTAATTCCTCCCATCTGACTAAGATTTTGTATCCTTACACCAACATCCCCCTAAGCCCCTCTCCCGCCCCGGTTCCCACCACTGCGCTACCTCCTATGAGTTGGACGTTTTTAGATTCCACATGTGAATGAGATCATGTGGTATTTGTCTCTGTGCCTGGCTTATTTCACTTAGAATAATGTCCTCCAGGTTCATCCATGTTGTCACAAATGACGGGACTTCTTTCTTCGTTGAGGCCGAATCTTATCCCGTGGTGTATATCTACCACATTTTCCTTATCCGTGTGTCCACTGATGGGACACTAAGATTTATTTTGGATCTGGGCTATTGTGACTCATCCTGCAGTGGGCCTGGGAGGGCAGACCTGTCTTCAATACGTTGATTTCAATATCTTTTGGACATACACCCAGTAGTGAGGTTGCTGGATTATATGGTAGCTCCATTTTTAATCTTCTGAGGAGCTTCCACACTGTTTTCCATAATGGCTAAACGAATTTACCTTCTGACCAACAGTACACCAGGGTTCTCTTTTCTTTGATGGACATGCTTTTTGATCTTTGACTTGTGCATTTCTCCTTGTAAACTCTTATTTTCTATTCTATCTTTAAATTATCTTTAATAGAACCTAAATAGTGCTGTGCACAAAGTAAGTTACCCATCAGGCAAAGGAGAATTTAGACAGTTTTTCAAATAAGGCTGATTTGTAAAAACCTGCTATTAAAGATAAGAAATGTTGGTCTGCATTACCCTAACTGTCCATGGACATTGGCCAGCCTCAGCTGCCTTTTCCCTCTCCACTTCACTCGGCCCCTTTGGTGACCGCACTGCTATTGCACATTTTACTTGGTTCTCAAGGTTTCCACATGATGCTTCATTGCTGCCAGGGTTTAAAAGTGTCTTTTTTTTTTTTTTTTTTTTTTGGGTGGAGTCTTGCTCTGTCACCAGACTGGAGGCTGGAGTGCAGTGGTGCGATCTCGGCTCACTGCAACCTCTGCCTCCCGGGTTCAAGCGATTCTCCTGCCTCAGCCTCCTGAGTAGCTGGGACTACAGGCGTGTGCCACCACACCCAGTGAATTTTTGTATTTTTAGTAGAGACAGGGTTTCACCATGTTGGCCAGGATGGTCTTGATCTCTTGACTTCATGATCTGCCCACCTCGGCCTCCCGAAGTTTTGGGATGACATGTGTGAGCCTCCACAGCTGGCTAAAAGTGTCTTTTTATCCTAAGCCCTTTCACTTTATTCCACAGAGGAGCTGGTCAGTAGCGTCTTCTTCACGGTGTGTCCACGAGCTGCCGCGTCTCTCATGCTCCTGACACTCTGGCAGTTCTAGCCAGTTACTCTGCGGATTGCCTCTCTGTTGGGTTTGTCTGAGCTTCCTTCGGTTGCATTGAGGTTAGTGCATGTTTGGCAGGAATCCCACCGAGGGACATGTGTCCTCCTCACTGCCACGTGTCGGGGGGATGTGATGCCCGTGGTCCTAGGGGTGGTACCGTTTCCCTGGATCACTTGGCAAAGGTGGTTGATGCAGGATTTCTCCATCAGCTGCGACAGCTGCTTCTCAAAGCCTTGCCCAGTGGTTTCAGTGTCCACCTGTGGCTCCTGCTGACAGCAGTTGCTGCTGTGAAGTTTGCCTAGTGATGATTTTGTATTTTTCTTATTCCTTCCACAATCATTAACCCGGATTCTTCTATGAGGAAGAACCGTCTCTTCTCTGTTGTTTATTATTTATTCAATTATTTATTTACCTCAATCTGGACTTATGGATATTCATTTTTATTCTGTGGATTAGAATCCATTATTCTCATTATTTATTTTGTTGCTCAAATTGCTCCACTTTTGGCCACTGGAAGCTCCTTCAGGTTAGTCACGTGACTTCTTGACGCATTGCTTTCTTTTTCAAGCACCTCTTTATTTTCTGGCCCCATAAGATGTCTGAAGCTCCTCTGGTATTTTCCCTGCTACAGCCCAAAGAATCAGTCACTTCTCCATGAAACCTATACTCACATATTTTAATCCATGTCACAGTCAGTTGCATTTGAATCCACTGGAGATGCTGGCCCCTGGAGAGCAGGGAGCTGGTCTCTCTGGCCCTGGCTGTGCCCACACTACCTGGAGCAGCCACTGACACACGTAGGAGCTCGCCAGTGTGAGGGGAACAAGCAGAGCTCGGCTGACTTCTGTCTCCCTTGGTGGCTCTTCATCCCTCAGCAGGAGTACTGGTGCGCGGCCAAAGAAGGAATTGGTGGCTTTGAAGCAATTCCAGCTTCTGCCAGCCTGGGGAGCCTAAAACCAGGAATCAAACCTCAGTCCTAATTTTTCTAAAAATAGCTTAAAGAACCAAGGTTCAGGAAAGCTAAGTTGCTCTGCAGAGCTGAACTCAGGCTGCTGCAGCGGCCGGGAAACGGACACGCCGTGGGGCATGTCAGCTGGCGTGTCACCGGAAGCTTGGTATCTAACGTGCAATCCTTACATGGACTCTGTGGAACCCACCGGCATGCCTGTGCCAAATTTATACACGAACAGTCGAAAGCCAGGCGGTGAACCGCTCCGGCCCCCAAGAGCAGGGGCCACCGACGGTAACGTGAGAAGCATCCTCGCCGCTGAATGTGCCACTCAGCTCTCCCAGGATAAAGCACTCGGAGAATCTCCTGTGATTCTTATCACGGGCAAAGCATTCTCATTGAACTTTTCAAAACTACAGTTTGAAGGACACTAGTTTAATGAGCCTTTGATGTGCCCTTTTGCATTGGTAAAACAGGACCATGGGTGGCATGGATTCTCAGATTCATGAAATGTGGCATCATAAACTGTAAAGGCCAGTCCTTTCCACTTTCTGGGGGCAGGTCAGCCTCTTGCCGAGCTATAAAATGCCAGTCCTGGCTCCTGACTGTCTTTGGGATGTGAGAACAAGGAATCTGGTTGAGTTTTCCTCACCTTTGGGAGACAGTCAGAAAAAAGCAAAGTTTAAAGCCAGCTGCAGAGTTCCAACTCTGATCCTGACCGCTTCCCTCGGGCACCAGTGGACCTTCCGGCCGCCACCCTCGCCTGGCACACATCCACTGCCTTCACACCACTGTTCTTTACAAAGCACCTGCGATGCTGTGTTCCCTGCGAGGGCCTGGAGGGGCACAACAGCGGGTGGTGGGCAAGGCAGACGAACGTGCTCCTCTCACTGAGTTTGCACTTTCTGTATCAATATGGGCTTGTGGGTGTTTATTTTGCTCTGGGGGTGAGAATGTAATGCTACACCTTTTTTTCTCAGCCTGCTCCAGCTCTTGCCTTGGGCTCCCTCAGGTGGCACTGGCGCCCCTCCATGGGCCCTGTCCTTTCCCCAGCACACCCTTCTTTTCTGGACGGGGAAATAAAGGACTGAGCCGCAATGACAGTAACAGGGAACCAGCATGTCTGAGCTGCAGAAGCCTTCACCACGCATGACTTAACCTGAGGTCCATGGAGGTGAGGGAGACAGGCCAGTGGGGTCGGGGTGGAAAGTGCAGAGGGGAGAGGGCACGGAGCCTTTGAGGAAGTGAAAGGAGGATGCAGGCTGCGTGCTGGTGGGGCATGTGGCCAGAGGAGGGCTGAGCAGTGGGCAGGCACTGCGGCCAGGGGTTCCTGTGAGGCCAGTGAAGGGGCTCAGATGCCACGGGGAACGGAAGCCATGAAGAGTGTCCAACAGGGCTCCTTCTAGTACTGAATGAAATGATACCTGCTACAGTGTTTGCCACATAGGAGGTGCCCACAAAAGGGTGGCTGCTCCTGTGACTATTATTATTACTGCTGCTGCTGCTGAGGCTCTACTGCTGCTGTGGCTATAGCACTGCTACTGCTACTGCTACTGCTACTGCTACCTCGGCTGCTACTGCTACTGCTACCTCGGCTGCTACTGCCACGACTGCACTGCGACTGCTGCTGCTGCTGCTCCTACCACAGCTACTGCAACTGCGGATGCTACTCCTCCTACCACCACTATGAAACCGCTGGGACTACTCCTACCGCTACTACTGCAACTGCTGCTGCCGCTACTACTGCAACCGCTGCTGCTGCTACTCCTCCTACCACAGCTACTGCAACTGCTGGTGCTACTCCTTCTACCACCACTATGGCAACTGCTGGTACTACTCTTACCACTACTACTGCAACCGCTGCTGCTGCTACTACTGCAACTGCTGGTGCTGCTACTCCTCCTAACAATACTATGGCAACCGCTGGGACTACTCCTACCACAGCTACTGCAACCGCTGCTACTGCAACTGCTCCTGCTACTCCTACCACAGTTACTGCAACTGCTGCTGCTACTCCTCCTACCACCACTATGGCAACCGCTGGTACTACTCCTACCTCTGCGAGTACACCTGCAACCGCTACTACTGCAACCGCTACTACTGCAACCACTGCTACAACCACTCCTCCTCCTGCCACTGCTCCTGCACCGCTGCTACTGCTACTGCTGTGACTTCTGAGTACTACAACTACTACTACTACAGCACTACTGCTGTTACTGCCACTGCTATTGCTACTGCTCTTGTAACTATTGCTACTACTACTTCTCTGTATCTTTGTCATTAACTCCCATTTGGGAATCTATCATCAGAGTTCTTTTTTCAGTGAGCTCTTGACATATCTGAGGACCCCCAAACTGGATCCTGGCCCCTCCATAACCCTTCTGTTAATCTACAGCGAAGTTGTTCAGACTCGATGGCTGTAGCATGCCAGGGGGTCTGGGGCACTTCTCTGAGGCCCATCTGACCCGTAGGAAACTCCAGCGTGGAGAGGACAGGCTCGGATGCACAGCCAACCATGAGTCTGCGCCTCTGCATGTGTTTATTCCCTGCCACTGTGTCAGCCTTGGGTTCATGAGAAGGTGATTTCAACCCAAATGGCCTTGCTCCCTCTAAAGGCATATGCAGAGTGCCCACCCCGTGCCAAGCACTGCTCTGGGGTACAGCAGGGTAAGGTGGCTCCAGGGTCCCCCCAGAGCCTACATTGGGGCAGGCAGAGCACGAGAAGGGTCTCCAAAATAACATGTCAGAACATCCGTCTTTACGTGTTTGCATCTAGAATATCAAAAATGAGCTGAAGCCACACTAAGCCCAGAGTGCCAGCCAGCAATGCTCATATTATCAAAGTCACAGCAGTGTGTGTGGAACCTCTCCGGCCGCTGCCACAGCCCACCGTAGGGAGCCCCTTTACATGGATGTGCAGGTTCTGGTTTTAAGCAGAAAACCCCCAAAAGAACTTTTAGCAACAAAACTGAAAGAAATATAATACAATAAAGAGCCAGCCAAAAAGTGGTGATCCGGGCCCCGGCCCAGCTCGGGTCTGGTCAGCTGCCTGTCCAGGCCCAGACCACGAAGTGCTGACCAGATCTGACCAGACATCAGCCTGTGCAGCAGAAATCCTCAGAATGGCTATTTGAATATGGATTTCTATCTTCAGCCCTCAATGCTGAGCCCCATGCTGGTGTGTTTCACCCTAAGGTCTTAGCCAGTGCTATCAACCCTGTCTCAGGGGATAGGAGGTGGGCACCTGTGCTCCCTGCCCACATGGAGGTGCAGTGTGTAGATGTTGGAGGACAGGGACTCAGAGTCACCCAAACCCCACACTCCCAGAATGAATCACTCCTTCAACAACATTTATGCCGGCAGCATTTTGGAAGCTGACAGTCCTCCCCCCGGAGTCTGCTGCCTTCACGTCCCAGAGCCCACAACCCAGAACTCTCCACCAGCCCCTCTGGGGAGGGCTTCCAGGGGCCCTCACGGCGCAGCAAGCCACAGAAAACCTGGGGTCTGCCAGGCAGGACCACACAGACAGCTTCAGGTCCGGGGCTCTGTCTGCGACCTGGCGAGGCCGTTTCTAACTCCGTGACCCTGAGCAAGTTTCCCAGCAGTCTGAGGATGGAACTCGCAGCTTCAGCCTGACGCTGAAGGACACGAAGCTTGAACAATCCTTGGCGAGTGGGCAGGCAGGGAGAGGGAGGCGGCAGCTGCTGCCCTCTTCTTCTAGAGGCCATCCTGCCCTCTGGAGTAAAAATGAGGCATATCTCCTTTTCCGTTCAGAAGCTGTGAAAAGCACTTCTTCCGAAGGACAACAGGATGAGGGTTAAAAAACTCACCAAAATGCTTCATGCAATGGTTAAATCAAGCTAATTAACCTATTCATTGCCACACATACTTATATTTTAGGGGTGAGAATACTTAAGTCCACTATTTTAGTAACTTGCAAGCACACAATACATTGTTATTGATTATATTCACTGCATTGCACAATGGATGCCTTGTACTTATTCTACAATGTTTACGTATTTTCAAAATATGTTGTACACCATAAAGATATACAATTTTTGTCCTTTAAAATTTGTTGACATTAAGAGGAAATGAAATGCTTCGCGTTCATTGGTAGAGAAGGTGGTCAGTAAGCGTGGAATAGACTCACAGTCCAGTCACTCGGCCGTGCAGGAAGCCAGCGTCTGGCAAGGGCTGAGTGGCCTGAGGAATTTCACTGTTTTTAGGGCTGATGTCACTTTTCCCCGGCTGCACGCTAGGTCATAGCATGTCTCCAAAGTTGGGATAAACACTTCCTGAGTGCCAGAGTCCCCATTTAAAAAATAATAGTAATGGCCGGGCGCGGTGCCTCACGCCTATAATCCCAGCACTTTGGGAGGTTGAGGCGGGCAGATCACGAGGTCAGGAGATCCAGACTATCCTGGCCAACATGGTGAAACCCCATCTCTACTAAAAATGCAAAACTTAGGTGGGCGTGGTGGCACACGCCTGTGGTCCCAGCTACTCGGGAGGCTGAGGCAGGAGAATCGCTTGAGCCAGGGAGTCGGAGGTTGCAGTGAGCCGAGATCACGACACTGCACTCCAGCCTGGCAACAGAGTGAGACTTCATCTCAAAATAATAATAATAATAGCAATTGAAATCCTCAAATTTACAAAATAAAATGTCTCCAAAGAAGACCCAAGGATGAGAAGGCGATCACAGAAACAGAGAGAAGGGAAGTCCTGGGGGCCGTGAGCCCAGCTCTGCCCAGGGCGCCTGTGTGGGTTCAGGGAGCAGAGCTTGGGCGTTGAGTTCTCATAGGTAACAGCTTCTCACCGAGCTGGCAGCTTCCTGCTCCTGGAGAGTCCGCAGGCCTCCATCAGCTGCAGAGATTTCTGGGGGACAGAAAGTCACCTTCAGGGAAGAACAGACACACTCCTGAGGGGACTGTAACAGCAACCACTAACCACTCTCCTCCCTGGGGTTCGCAGAGCTTCATCCGATCACCAGTTCTGGAGAGAAAGATGAGCCCAGATAATTCAGAACCCCTCCCATTGCCACCACCTCCAACAGCCAAAAAGCAAACTGCTTATTCCTGGAATGGTTTAGAGAAACGTGGTGCGGGGCGGGGGCTTCGCTTACGTCTCCTTCCTTTCGGGGGGATGGGTGGGGAAGAGAGAGAGGTTGCGTCTATTATCACACCCCTGCGCTTCACGTTCCGGTAGAATTCCATGCCCTCGCTGAGCACAGGTGAGTGGTGCTGGGTGGTGCTGGGATGACTGGGCTGGAATACCTGCGTGTGGAGGCACATCTTTTTAAAGGGAATACTTCCTTTGTGCTGCTTCTTTTCGGAGTTCAGATTTGGAGAGAACGTGGTTTCGACCCAGGCTCTATTACTTACCTGCTGTGTGGCTCGGAGCAAATTATTTAACCTCTTTTAGCATCAGCTTCCTCCTCTGTAACACAGGACACAATATTGATCTGGCAGTGATGAATAAAGAATGTGTCCAAGTGCCTGCAATAACTCTGAAGAGTGTGTGTGTGTGCATGAATCCTGTATGGTCTGCATGCATTGTGTGTATGTACATATGTGCACATGTTGTATATGTGTATGTATGCATCATGTATGTCTGCCTGCACGTGCATGCACACGTATGTGGGTATGCATGTATGGTGTGTGTGCACATGCTGTAAGTGTATGCAAGTATTCTGTGCATGTGGATGTGTGGATGTGTCTGTGCATATGTGTATCTGCGTGTATCGTGTCTGCGTGTGCATATGCACACATTGTATTGTATATGCATGTGTTGTGTGTACGTGTATATGTGCATGTGCACACGTGTTTATGCATGTGTTCTGTGTATGTGTGTGCTTTGCCCTCAGTTTACTCACACCAGAAATATATGGTGAGAGTCAAAACAAAAAGGAAGGAGATGAGGGACCCGAGGCTGCAGCAGAGCCCCCGGGCAGGTCCCACGACCTCCCCGTGTCCTCGCAGGGCCGAGGCAAAGTTGCCCACTGGAGCAAAAGAGGGGTCAGGGAAAGGAGACTGCCTGGGCAGCTGAAACGCTGCCATTGTTTATTCGTCAAATCCCCAAAGGTACCCTCTGCCAGCTACAGTTTACCGACTCACATCACAGCAGTCTCCTTTTACGTTACTAAGCTCCAAACAGAGTGCTTTGTTTCTGATTTATCAACACACAGAGCTCCAAAGAACTGAGAGATGGAATTTCATGTCTTGGCGTCTCAGCCACCCCAGAGAAAAAGAAGTGAGCGGTCAGTGAGTCCCTGGTCTCAGATAAAACAAAATATTTTAATTCAGGCTGATTTCTTCTTGCTCCTAAAGGGATTTTATGCTGTGCCAAGTGCTGGATGATAAGAACTTCTTTAGTTTTGTTTCTTTAGATCTGTTTCCTTTTCACCTCTACTCCACTGTGAACTTTATTCCTTCATACGAACAGTGGAACCAGAATGTGGAACACTGGTCCTCACACCACAAAAACAAACGAAATGCAACTTGTTGCTGAATAAACTGAATGTACTTTATTATATGATTTTACCGTAAGCTTCCCACCTGCTTCTGTAGCTTCATGGGATCTTAGCCTGCATCAGCCAAACCACTTGAGATTTTTCTGCTTCTAAAACCAGGTCGTGTGGATATCTCAACCACGAGCCTAGGGTTGTGCTGTGTTTCCCCTCATCTTCCTCTCGCGGACAGCGCACACTACCAATAATATTTTAGGAGATTCCAGAATTTACCCAAATGGTAAGAAAAGTCATCAATTCCACAAAAGAGTTTGTATTTCAAATCTATGTAAAAATTAAACAAAAACTCCAGGACAGTGGTGTGCAGCACTCTGGGGGGGAAGGAGGTTTACGTCGTGGACCACTCGGCTCTAGACAGGCGCCTGGATGGTGAGTGAAAACTCGGTGAGTCTAACTCAGGATCCTCCGCCTTGGTGCTCGTGATACTTGGGTGGGGTAACTCCCAGTGCGGAGCTGCCCTGTGCCTTGCAGGGGCTTGGCAGCGTCCCCATCTTCTTGATGTCAGGAGCGGCCCCCACCCCAGGTGTGGCAGCCAAAAATGTCTCCAGACAAATGCCCCGGGGGCAGTCGGCCCCGGGGGAACCACTGGTCCGACTCACTCGCGATCGGTCCTGTACTCCAATAAGAAAGAAACCAGGCTGTTCAACCAAAAGGAAAGAACCACCCAGACGTGCCCCGGGGGCTGAATCTGGGTGAAGAAACCCAGACGTGAAAGGGTGCATGATTCTTTTATATGAAATGTCCTAAGAAGGCAAACTGGTAGAGACAAAAAGGAGATTGGCGGTTGTCAGTATGGGGAGCGGGAATGGGAAGCACACAGGCCGGGGATCTCACTGGGCAATGAAAATATTCTGAAACCGGATGGAGGAGATGGCTGCACACCACAGGAGATTCACCAGACATCCTTGTACGCTGTAGATGGGTGATTTTTTTTTTTTTTTTTTTTGGAGATGGACTTTTGCTCTTGTCGCCCAGGCTGCAGTGCAATGGCTTGATCTCGGCTCACTGCAACCTCTGCCTCCCGGGTTCAAGCAATTCTCCTGCCTCGGCCTCCCGAGTGGCTGGGACTACAGATGCCTGCCACCACACCCAGCTAATTTTGTATTTTTCAGTAGAGATGGGGTTTCTCCTTGTTGGTCAGGCTGGTCTCGAACTCCTGACCTCAGGTGAATTTTATGATAGGTGAATCTTACCTCAATAAAGCTGCTTTCAAAAAGCGTGAAAAAAATTAGGAGAGGATGGTGTTCTGTAGGAGAAGAAAATCAAAATAGGAGTTAAAACCAATCCCAGTGACTTCCTTTAACTATGGGAAATAATCCTAAAAACAGAGAGATCAGATTCCCCACATTCTAGCTAGCCACATGACCGTTACTGCAAGCCCACAATATTTTTGCTGGTCAGACAGCTGCAATGTCTGTTAGCACCTGATGCAACCCAGTGGGCTGTCTAATGAGCTCCGGTGTGTATCTTTCTGTGGAAAATAATGTGTATGCATGATCACCCAAGTTCAACACGGCCGGGGCGGGGCCGGGGTCAGCACGGGCGTGTCTCGGAAGGCAGTCTGCGTTGCCTGTTAGGATATAAAACAATTGGTATCAGCGATGAAACAGGCCCAGTGTGACCTGCTATCTAAAGAGGAAAAAGGCTTGAAACCACTCAGACACCCAGAATTCCCCATTGCCCACTCAAAACTCTACCATGGTAAAAAAAAAAAAAAAGTTTCTCTCTCCTTTGGTTTGCATTACAGGACAGCTGCTGTTGCTATTCAAAGAAATTCTGAGGACCCTTAGTGTAAATGGGGTAACCCATGTCTTCTTGGAGAATCAGCTGCTGTTAATTTACTGTAAAAAATATCCACTCTTTTAGAGACCTAGAGATTTTCAGGGGGTTCATGACCTGTCTGGAGAGCCATGAGGTGGGCGTCTGTCTGCTCCTGGAGAGCGCTTTCCTGCCACATTATAAACACGAGGGAGGCGGCACGCACGGCCCGAGGGAGGCGGCCCGCACGGCCAGAGGGAGGAGGTACACACGGCCGGAGGGAGGCGGCCCGCACGGCCAGAGGGAGGAGGGACACACGGCCGGAGGGAGGCGGCCCGCACGGCCAGAGGGAGGAGGGACACACGGCCGGAGGCAGGCAGCACACACAGCCCGAGGGAGGCGGCACGCACGGCCCCAAGGGAGGCGGCACCTGCCATTCAAGGAATCCTCAGCTCTTCAGAGCCAAGCAACGCGAGAAATGGGCTAGAAACTGGGGTTGTGGGATAAATTATTCTGGGACCCCAATCTGGCAAAGTTTTGGATAAAGAAAGTTGACAATAGAAAATTCTATCATTTTCTAGACGTGTTGGCTATGGCAACATTGAGGAGTGGAAACAGTTTTCATGATTCCAATTTCTCCCAAAGGCCACACATCAAAAAGACACTTCTTTTAATGGCTCTCCATCTGATAGTTACAGAAGAGCAAAACTCCGAGAAATCCAGCTCCTACTCTGAGGACTGAGACACTGTGGACTGGAGAGGCTGCGCTGAGCCTGAGTAGGAGGGCAGTGAAGCCGGTGATGAGCCCAGCAGCGCCTACAACACTGCAGGGAGAGCCACCGAAGCTGTAAATCATTCTGAGTGGGAGGTCAGGATCCACCTGATCAAATCCCACTCATTTCCTAGAAAACGGCGTGTAGAACATTCTCTTTGGTTTTTGTTGGCCGGCAGGCACTGAAGCGTCCCAGGACAGCAGTGTGGTCCCTGCCTGTTCTGTGAAATACACATCGGGGATTTTACAGTGAGGTCTCCTTGAGTGAGATGTGAGCAACAAGCACACTAAGAACAAGGGTCTCATAAAATATGGAAATAAGAAAAAGGTGATGTCACTACAGAAGATAGTTTTTTGTTTGTTTTTACCTTAAATCTCACCTGCTTCCTTTTGGCACATAGATAAATAAATATAAGCTTCAGAGGTCGTTTTGAGAAGTTTTCTTTCCACACATGAACATTTGTCTAGTGCTAGTATCAGATCAAAAAGTATACAGCTGGGACAAAAGAAAATCTTTGCCACCCAAGTGATGCCAGTCAGGCTAATTTCCCAAATCTCAGGTTGTTTTTCACTTCCGAAGAATGTCACGGTTTTCTGCTTCCTAACCTTTGAGTCTGAACCTGGTAGACGTCGAAGAGGGTGGTGGTGGTGGTGCTGACTCAGTTTAGTCCGGCTCAGAAAGTCAGGACACCCACCATCCCACTGAATCATCGTTTCTTTACACGGGTGGTTGTCACAGCCACCTTTTTTTTTTTTTTTTTTTTGAGACGGAGTCTCACTGTGTGGCCCAGGCTGGAGTGCAGTGGCCGGATCTCAGCTCACTGCAAGCTCCGCCTCCCGGGTTCCCGCCATTCTCCTGCCTCAGCCTCCCGAGCAGCTGGGACTACAGGCGCCGCCACCTCGCCCGGCTAGATTTTGTATTTTTTAGTAGAGATGGGGTTTCACCGTGTTCGCCAGGATGGTCTCGATCTCCTGACCTCGTGATCCGCCCGCCTCGGCTCCCGAAGTGCTGGGATTACAGGCGGGAGCCACCGCGCCCACACAGCCACTTTTTAATCACCCCATTGCTTCTTTTCCCACTAGATTTTTCTTTTTAAGATCATTCTTTTCCAAGGACTTGCAGGCCTTTTTTTTTTTTTTTGGTAAAAGTTTTGGGGCAAAACAATTCTTACCTCTGGAGCAAGAGGACGTTGGTTGAACCACCTCAAAAGGATATCCGTTTGTGTTTGATGGTTTGTATTAGGCTGAGTAGCAGTCACTGGGTCAGAATTGCATTTCTCAGAACACATAATTCAGTGCTCGGTCTGTCCAGCTGTGGATGAAGCAGCTCTGCCCACCTCAAGTGCGCCCCAGAGCATGCCCTTCTGTTGAAGCACCTGCCCCTGCTCCCAGACAGTCACCCAGGTCCAACTTCCTCCTCCCTGCTTGCTCAGTGCTTGAGCCACTAGCCTCATCCGCCCTCCCACGAAGCTTCTGGGGGCCTCTTGCTTCTTTTTGGTACCTTTGTCTTTCTTGAATCTTCCAAGAATTTGGGAGACTTTGGAATTGTCTTTGCCTCGTCCAGCAATGTCTCTTCCTGACAAATCCATGTCTACTCACTGCCATCTAATCACGATGGCGCCCAGCTGTGTGTCCAGACGTCCTCGGTGGGATCCTACACACAGAGTCCATGCCTACTACTGGCCTCAAAGATGACTTCAAAGTCCTATAGCCTCAAGGCATATCCTCAAGGAAACCCATTTTCCTGCATGACTGTATTGAGTGGTGACAACGCCGTCCTGTAGATTGGGTAACTGTGGTCCCCTGCGCTAGTTGTCTTTTTTTATTAACTTAAAAACAAATCCATTTCAAATCAATTATGCCATTTGTTTAGGCTGTCCCAACCTTTGCTTCTAACTGATTCGGAAAGGGCTTTGTTTTGTTACTTGGCGAGCTCGTTGTCCCTGGGTTCCAATGCGGTATAGGGCAGAGCCTTGGACCCAGAGTCGGGCTGCAGTGGCAGATTAGGCTCTACTAATCTCAGAGCTAAATGTGTGCTAGTTATTTTACAGGTTTGTTGGGAAAAAGAGTTATTTTTTGTGAAAGTGCTCTGTAAGCGGAAAATATTTTGAAAGCATTCTAGAATTGGCCAAATAAAAGTAGTTTCTGGATTCTGACATAGATGAAGGAACAATACTTCTTTTTTTTTTGTAATCTCAGAAAGAAACTATTGGACAGAAAATCTAAAGAATCTGTTTTTTTTTTTTTTTTTTTCCTAAGAAACTACATAGAAGATGTTGCAAACTAAAACAGATTTGTAAACCTGGATGCCATGTGTGGTCCTGAAGTGTTCACAAAGGCCCTGTGAAGTCCAGGCCGGGAGCCCACAGCAGGAACGTGGTGGTCAGTCCAGTGGCTCGGGATTGATGGCTCAAGTTGTTCAGTGTTAACCTGGGCATTTTACAGAGCAGTGTGGGAGTCTGGTATCAGAAGCTGTGCATCTTTCAAAGAAAAGTTGCTTTAAACAACCGTTTCAACTGCTACAGTGAACTTTGTTCAGAGCTAGTTTCACAGCAGTCAACATCAAACTCTTCCAAGAAATGAGCATTGTGAGAAAGGTAGTGAATGAAAAAATCCAGGAAACAGAGCAAGGCTATCAGATAGTAAGTGCATGGATTTGAGTGAAAGGTGACAAGAATCAGGTCAATGATATGCTCAGAAAGAGATAATAATTTAAAGACCCAAACCAGAAGGTGAGCGAAGCTGGAGGGTGGAGCTGCAGGAGCCGTTCACACAGGCGGAGACGAAGGTGCTGGGCGCCAGGCTTCCCTCGCCTCCAAGTGCGGCCCCTCCCTCTCAGGTGGGTGCCTGGCGTCAGCTGGGTGGGCGCAGAGTGGGGCCAACCGTAATTTTATCATCTGATTTAAATGCAGAAAAGGGAATGAACGTGTCAGAATGATTTTTTTTAAGCTTAAGGAAGCAAAAAAGAAAGCTTTAAGAGGCTGAGAGTCAATTCCTCATTCTTCTTTTTTAACAGAAAGGCCCAGAAACAAATGACGCCCACACGTGGAGACGCCTATGACGCTCCAGGTGGCCTAACGCTGGCCCTGCCTGTTTGACAAGCGTTCGAGGGTCCGTGGTGGGAGGTGACCCAGCGCCTACAGTGCACTAGTCCCTTCTAAGTGGCGGAAAAGCCCCAGGCCCTGCCCTCAAGAAGCTTCAGGTCTCTTGGCAGGAAGGCTGGAGCCCCACCTTAGAGAAATGCACACGGGGATTCCCTGCACAGAAAGAGGCACTGGCATGACTGGACCTCATCAAAAATTCACAAATACTTAGATCACATCATCAATAGAGGTGTTCTGTGATTTTTTGTTTTGTTTTGTTTTGTTTTGGTGCAGTAGAGGTAGTCTTAACAAGTTGTATCTACATAAAATGACTACAAATCTGACTCTGAAATGCACTCGGGGAAATGGTAATTTCAAGACACCCTAAAAGGGTTTCTTTGACAAAGAGAAAGGGAGAAGCTTCTGCCTCTATTGGCCTCCGGCGAGATGTCCATGCGGAGTCTCTTCGTGGGAGGGATGCCACAGAACACACTCAGGAAAACAAAGCAGCTTTCTCATCCAGGGTCCTCAACAATCCCCAGTCATCTTCAGTTACCTTTGAAGAAAGGACTAGA
The DNA here is from genome assembly GCF_003255815.1 of Theropithecus gelada. Classification (NCBI taxonomy): domain Eukaryota; kingdom Metazoa; phylum Chordata; class Mammalia; order Primates; family Cercopithecidae; genus Theropithecus; species Theropithecus gelada. The sequence goes on along the minus strand of NC_037671.1, from coordinate 3,093,820 downwards.
AAGAATGAAAGAAGCTGTGAAAAGTCAGATAATTTTTGAGACCTTTTCACTTCTGTTTCTGTAGAAAAAACGAAATGGAACCAGTTGGCAAGTGTCAGGTGTTAGGGAAACCTGATTAATGTCAGCCTTCTATGTGACAATCATTCATAATCATGGGATAAAATAAATAAGGGACAGAAAAAAGGGATGCAGCAAAACTTTTCTTTTATTGGACTTTATCGTACCAGTAAAAAAAAAAAAGAAAAAAAAAGAAAATAAATATTACAGTAAAATAGGGGTATGAACGTGGTGATTCTTGGCACAGAAAGAGGGCACGCTGCATGACAAGTATTTCAATCAGATCACATCGCTAAACAGGTGCACTGTGGTTGCTTTTTGTTTTTGCAGTAGAGGTAGTCGGAGAGCGTGGTGGGTGCCCCTGAGCTCCGGCCTCTGCTTGGCAGTACGTGCTACTCTGGTCACACCCAGGTGAGGTGGGGGCACAGGGCCGGGCACCTCTGCACCCTTCCCCAACCCTGGCTCCTCGGAAGGGCAGTCCCTGCCGGCAGCTCCCACGGGGCAGGTGGAGATGAGGTGAGACTGAGCTGTAGTTGGAGGACCCAGCGGCCTCCTCCTCTTGTCACAGGTGTAAACCCCCCAGTGTGCCGTCTGCACCCCTAATGCTGCTTCCGCCTCTGGAGAACCCAAAAGCCACCACAGCCAGTCACAACAAGGAGACGATGGTGATGGCCCCCACATGGTTGCCTCATTTGTTGAATCCTTCTATGGAGAGGCCCCTGAGGCATCGAGTCCAGGCAGTGGCTCCCGCCCACTCCTGACTGCTTTTCCCTCCCAGCCACCAGCCCAGCCTCACCAGGCCTCAACCAAGCCCCAGGGCCTTCCACAGCCGCCCACAGCTCACAGCACAGGAGCCTCCTGGGCAGGCACCTGGAAACCAGCCCTTCCTGCTTCCAGTCTCTGGCCTCCCCAGGACAGGTCCTCAGCGTTTGCAAGTGCAATGCCAAGGCCATGCCAGTCCCGGGCCTTTCCCTGCAGGCCATTCGTGCCCCCGTGCCGTCACCCCTCCTCCCAGACCCCCATCCCCGTCCAGGGTACCCCCCACTGAGCAGCCCCTGTGGGCCTCCCTGCCTGGGCTCCAGGCTTCGCTCTGCTCATGGAATGTTCCGGAGTGACTGCCTTCTCTCCCCACCTCCTCTGCACAGTCTCCGAACAGAGGCTGCCCAGATTAAATATTCCTTTCCCTCGTGGCAGTCTGTGTGGTGCCAGCCTTGCTCTCACGGGGGGCTGTGGGCACAGCGGCTGACGGGGCTGCAGACGAGACCACCCCTCTTCATGGGGGTCTCTTAAAGGCCACCGTTCATGGCAGATGCTCCCATGCCCACAGCGCAGATGACCTTCCCCGGGAGGGGTTGGTTCTCCGACAGGCTTCCAGGAAAAGCAGAGATCAGTGGGGCACACAGGCAGGAATGCTCCCAAAGCAGGGGTCACGGTAAAGCTCCAAACAGCACATTTCTGGAGCACAGACTCCCCACTCAGACCCACTTTCAGTGTCAGCTTGTTGACACTCAGATGCTTCTCAGAAGCTGGTAGCACTTCCTCCATCCAATCACTGAGGCGCCAGCCCTACCCACGGCTATGGGCCAGGGCTGCCTGTGTGAAAGGCAACCCACCCGCTCTGTGCCCACCACCCAGGCCGCCCCACACACTCTTCCTTGCTGCACTTCCTAAAGCCTGCCCTGCCCAGGGCCTGCTGGCTCCCTCCAGGGTCCAGGTCCCAGTGGGCTCAGCTGCCACCATGGCCCAGCCCTGCTCCTCAGCCTCAGGGGCTGGAGGGAGCTCCTGCCAGGCTGGTTGCTCTGACACCCAGGGCTGCTTCTCTTGCCTGGTCTTGAGGAGCCCTTCTTCGTCTGAGTTCTTCGGGATGGGCTGCTTCCTGCCAGGACCTGGTGCCAGGCTGTGGGGAGGGTCCTGCCTCGACCACTCTGGACACACAGCGTGCTTTCTTGGACAAGCACAGCACATCTCTGCGCTTCTGAAGATACCTTGTGGGACATGCGGAGCTCACCTTTCACAGAGATGGAGCATCGAGAACAGAAAGCCCCCACCACTGCACACACAGGCAGTTCTATATTCCTGTGGAGGGCACCCTGGGGCCCAGGACACCCCCCACCACTGCACACACAGGCAGTTCCATATTCCTGTGGAGGGCACCCCGGGGCCCAGGACACCCCCCCACCACTGCACACACAGGCAGTTCTACATTCCTGTGGTGGGCATCCCCAGGCCCAGGACACCCAGGGCTCAGCAGGCTAAAGCAGAAAGGTCTGGGCAGAGCCGTGCATCGTCGTCCTATTGCACATGCAACGAGCACCCTTTGGCTGCAAGAATCACGCTCTGCCACTCCCCGCCTTCCTCCTTTACCTCCCCACACTTGACAAGGCCTCTAATCGAATGCACGCCCATCCTTGGAGAAGAACATGGTGGCACGATTGCCAGCAGTGCATGGGTTTCACCCTCCTCACCGTACTGGCACTTCAAAGGCACTGGGGTGACGTGGGCCACCTTGCCTGTGACTGGGGTCAGACTGCCTGCATTCCAGTCCTGACCTGGCTGCCTCCTGGCTGCCAGACTAGAGTTCAGTGTCTTCATCTGAAAGCAAGATCATAGTAAAACCTGTCTCACAAGTTGGTCACGAGGACGTGATTTCCAAAGAAAAGGTCCTCTGCCAGTTCTCACCACGAATCAGTGCCCAGTGGCTACTGGCCATGCTCAGGTCGACCACCCTGCCGTCTAATGGGAGGTCTTTGGGGAGAGAAGCAGCTTCCCAGACACATCAAAGGCCACCCAGAGAGGCTGGCTCTGGCCACATCAAATGCCACGAGACAGGGTGCTGTCTGCACCCCTCATCCCTTTAGGGAGTTTTTTTCATGGCAGTGGAGGGGAGAAGTTCCCCACATGAGTGTGTTGCCTCCTCGGGGACTTCCCCAAGGTATTCCAGAGAATCAGGATCCAACTGAACCTCAGCCAGGTCCGCCTGGCCCCAGCCACTTCAAGGCTCTCATCTGCTGATGCCACCTCCGCCCCAACCTGTGCACCTGGTGGTCCTGGGAGCTGGAGGGTCACGGTGATGGGAGGGCCTGGCAAGGCATGGAGCAGGTTTCTTGCTGTGGAAGTGACTTTCCAGGCATGAAACGATGGCAGCCCACCCTGCCGCACCTGAACCTGCAAACAGCCGCTGCAACCAGCCAAGATTCGGTTCCTCTCCTCTCACACCTTCCTGGCTTTCCCTGTGTCACCACACTGGCCCGGCTTAACACAAAACCCAGGAGAATCCCAGCAGCTGACCCTGGCACATGACAGGCCTCTCCCAGGACACTGGCTCTGAGGAAGCTCTGTGGGGCTGGGCCTGTTGCCAGGAAGGGCACACCCTTTGTAAAGCAGAAGGTGGCATTTCTTGGGTGCATGTGTTGGAGTCTTCTGATTCTTGTTTTCAAAAAAGGCTGCCCATCAGTGTCTGGGGAAACCCAGCGCCGACTGTGAAGCAGCAAACCTGCTCACCAGCAAGGTGCACTCCTGTCTGAGCCGACGGGGCCGCTGCTGGGGGTGGGTGCCCACGGCCCAGCGCAGGACCATGGACGACGTGCCTCTGAGGGAGAGAGGGGCCAACCTTCCCGCCACTGCTGGGCATTGTGGGGGCTGCTGCGTGGTGATGTGGCTCCTCGGGCCAAGCTGGGAAGGTGGCTCTTGCTGGGATTAGCACTTTTCCACACCCTGTCCCCTGTAACATTATTCCTTGAAGGAATTATTAACCCAAAAAGCATCCCTCACCCCCGTCATCTAGGGTTTTTTTTTTTTCAGACGGAGTTTTGCTCTTATTGCCGAGGCTGGAGTACAATGGCGTGATCTCCGCTCACTGCAACCTCCACTTCCTGGGTTTAAGCGATTCTCCTGCCTCAGCTTCCCAAGTAGCTGGGATTACAGGCACATGCCACCACGCCCAGCTAATTTTTTGTATTTTTAGTGGAGACAGGGTTTCACCATGTTGGCCAGGCTGGTCACGAACTCCTGACCTCAAGTGATCCACCTACCTCGGCCTCCCAAATTGCGGGGATTACAGGCGTGAGCCACTCCACCCGGCCTATATAGCTTTTAAAATCAGGCCTGTGTACACAGGACACGCACAGAAATGACCCCTTCCAAAATGTCTTTTCTGCTAAACCTACCTCTAAACCAACAGCCGCCACCACACGCAATTAGAATATTGAACTCCCCATACTTTCAGGCACCTGCTGAAATACATTTCTTCCAACACCAAGCTCTAAAAACTGAACTAGAAGCTTCAGGAAGGTTTGCTGTGAACTTCTACCTCTTTATGACCAACAGTTTGCATACAGATGTGGAGCCAAAATAAACCCAAACTTGCAGATGTTCAAACGCACACTGGCAAATCTTTCCCCCGATGGAAAGAAACACATGCAGACCCAGCACTCGCACCCTTCAGTCAGATGGTAATTTAAGCTGGTTAAGTCCAAGCCGCAAGAGAACAGTAATTGTGATACTGCGAGTCTCAAAGCAAGCTGGGCCTGAGGGCGGAAGGAGACCCGCTGCAGGTAAGAAGGGAATTCAGCCTCCAAGTGGCAAGTCAGAGGCTTGTTTCTTTTTCTCCCTTTCTCTGGGTGACGAAAAGGAAAGGGAAGAGGAACTGCCCGCTGCAGTCTTGGTGATTTCTTGTTAAGTACATATATAAATACAGCGTGTTGAAAGCATATTCTCAATAAAATTATTAATAACTCAGGATGGGAGGAGACATCTGATGTGGGATCACAGGGGTGTGATTCTTAGTGTGTTCCTTATTTTTATGACGGGAGGCTGGTGTGCAGAGCAGCACCGTGACCAGCTCTGGCTGCACGATGAGGGCTTGGCCATTTCCCTGAGCGTTTTCAGGCACCTGCTGCCTGAGCTACCTGAATGGCCAAGTACCTGAGCTCAGCACGCTCCGAGATGCTGCACATCCTGTAGGCTAAGGTGTTCTTTGAAGTAAAATTAAATAAATAAAATTAAAACAATAAAATACACATGGCTCCCACACGCACACCCCAGTCAGCAGAATTTATGGCTGTCTTGTGTCCAAATAACACGAGGCAGCTCCAGAAGTTGGAAACAGAATTCTCTGCTGAGACTGAAACTAGAAAGAGCTGGCACCCAATAAACAAGAAAAGCCACTAGCAGGAACCCAGGGAAAAGCACAAACGACGCTGAGAAGATCTGGAAACACTCAAGTTTAAGGAAGGTGATCTGAGAAAAGAATCACCTGGGGCAGACCAGGCGCGGTGGCTCACACCTGCAATCCCAGCACTTTGGGAGGCTGAGGCAGGCAGATCATTTGCGGTTAGGTGTTCGAGACCAGCCTGGCCAACATGGTGAAACCCTGTCTCCACTGAAAATATAAAAATTAGCCAGGTGTGGTGGCACACGCCTGAAGTTCCAGTTACTTGGGAAGCTGAGGCAGGACAGTCACTTGAACCCGGGAGGCAGACGTTGCAGTGAGTCGAGACTGCGCCACTGCACTCTTGCCTGGGCAACAGAGTGAGACTCTGTCACACACGCAAAATAATAACAGTAATAATCGCCATGGGCAGAGAGAGCAGGTGGCAGCAGGGGTCTGCCTGGGACCCAGAGCGGCAGCCTCAGGAACAGCAGCCCTGCTCTCGGATCACATGTGCCTCACCTGCTGCCCCCGCAGCGCCCCAGCCCGGGGACACGGCAGGCATGGACAGAGCCTTGGCTGCCAGCTTCAGGTCCTGACCACTCGTGCTCACCGCACAGTGCTCCAGGACTAAGGTAATCTCCCCAGATCTTGCTAACAACAGAACAGAGCCAGCCTGACCAGGGGATAACATTAGTCTTTGGAGAACCAATATTTTATCCTTCACAGTAAAACAGGAAATTGGAAATTTGAATTCAACCTTCATTTTCATGAGTCTGGTCCCTGGAAATGTGTCCTGGATGATGCACAAACATGAGTATCTCACTTGCAGAGCCATGTTACACCCAAGCACAGCCCCACTTGAAGGCCCCTGATCTGGGACCCAGTCGGCCCCTTCTGTAGCATCTTCCTTAAGCCTTTTTGCAGAGGCACACACACCACACAGTCCGGGAAGATGCTGGGACAAAAGGGCCACTGCAGTTAGCAAGATCCCAGGGAGCGGGCAGGGCACTGGGTCCCCACTCCCACTCCCCAACATGCAGTCAGTCACCAAGAAGAGTTGCGTGTCCTTCCCCGCCCTCCACCAAGCCCACTGGCCTGCTGGGCCCCTCTTCACCTCCACCACCACGACCCGTGGCAGGCTGCGGTTTGTTCTCACTGGGGTAGTCCTAGCAGCAGCCTCCTGGCTGGCCCCACATGCAGCCCCACCCCACGTGGGCACCCGAGTAAGCCTTCCGCCTGCACCCCGTCACGTGTCCCGCTGGCTCAGCACCCTTCCGCAAGCCCCCCACTCCCCCACCGTCGGCAGCACTTACAAGGCTACGGGCTCAGGAGTCAGACCTCTGAGAACACGGGAAGGTGCTGCCCCTCTGAGCCTGCCTCGCTCCAAGGGCTGGCCTAAGAAGCAAACCTGACTGGTCAGGCGTTGGCTGTGCCCACAGCCTTGCTGGCACGATTCCACTACTGCCCGGTCCTGGGAAGGCTGCTCTAGTCCTGCAGTGGCTGTCGTTCCTGACACCAAGGTCTTTCATGCCCACGCGCTGGGCCGGGCCTCCACCAGAACTCTCCTTCCTTCCCACCATGCCCCACTCATTCCATGGCTTACACTGCAGGTCTTAAATTAGGTACTGCGTTTTCTAAGACACTTCCCTTAAATGTGCCCACCTCGTCCAACTGGAACGTGTCTTTTCGCCCCTTTCCCCACACGTGGCACTAGGGCAGCTGCAACAGTCCTCACCACGCCGTCCTGGAAGCCAGCAGTCCCCAAGCTTTTTGGTACCAGGGACCGGTTTTGTGGAGGACAATTGTTCCATGGACCGGAGTGGGGCAGGGATGATTTCGAGAAACTGTTCCACCTCAGATCACTGGGCATTAATTAAATTATCATCAAGAGCGTGCAACCTGGATCCCTCGTGTGCGCAGCTCACGATAGGGTCTGTGCTCCTAGGAGCATCTGATGCGGATCTGACAGGAGGCGGGACTCAGGGGCGTGGACTCGCTCGCCCTCGGCTCACCTCCTGCTGTGGCTCAGTTCGTAACAGGCCATGCACCAGTACCAGTCTGTGACCCAGGGGCCGGGGACCCTGCTGTGACAGCTCTCCTAACAGCCAACCCCACCAGGCCACAGTCTCTCTGAGAATCAGGGGTGTGTCTGAGGCCTGGCTGGATCCCACAGTGCCTGTTACGATGAATATAAATTTGTCAAGTGAATGAACGAATGAATGAATGGAGAGCAGCTGACCCAGTTAAGTCTCCTCTGCCTGTAGGTTGTAGTTCTGAGTTTCAGGCTAGAAAAGACCCGTGTTCAAAGAAATCGAAGAAAAAACAGCATAACGGAAAGAGCCATGGCCCTCAGCCCACCTCACTGTACACACCCAGGTCTTCACGGGGCTCAGAGGTGGCCAATTCCCATCTCCAGGGTGACCCACACGGCCTGGCCGGGTCGTGAACAGACCGGAATCTCGGGGCCTCAGCCCACCTCACTGTACACGCCTAAGTCTTCACGGGGCTCAGAGGTGGCCAATTCCCATCTCCATGGTGACCCACACAGCCTGGCCGGGTCGTGAAGAGACCGGAATCTCTGGCTCGTAACATCTAAGATGGTCACCACCACCTCAGCATGGCCGAGTTTCCAGACAGGTCCGGAATTGGCTGCCCCCGCTCAATGGCCCAAAACAAACTCTCAGAGACTGGAGGGAAGCGGGCAAGGAGAGGTTCCTGGTTTCAACACTTGTGCCAACAAGTGTTGGCGCCTGGGGCCTGGGCCTGCCTCAGTGGAACCCTCCGGAGCCCATGAGGGACTCTGCTGAGCTCCTCCCAGCTGCTTGCTCCAGCCACAGCTGCCCTTGTGCCCGCATTCCTTCCCTCCCCGCCCACTGATTTGGGACCAAAAGATCCAGCAGGTTCCAGTCCCAGCAACGTGGACATCTTCAGGCACATTCCGAGGGGCATCTCACGGCCCCTCTGAGCCTCAGGTGAGTGAAATACCTTCTCTGTCGGTTTACAAAGCTTAGGGGAAACAGTTCGTGATCTGCAGACCAGCTCGCCGTTATGAGATGGCGGGTGCTGGTGTCAGATAAATCCTGCCGTAAGACACGGCAGTGGGAAGTGGCATTGGCTGAGAGCTGGGTGACCCTGCAGACAGGCGCTGTTGCATGAAAACCTGTTTTCCTGCTGTGGCCACTGCCTCACACTCCAGGAGACACACACAGGTCTTCCCGGGACTGTGCTGGGGCCTGGCTGCTGCCTCCCGAGCGGGCCCCACAGGAGACACATCCAGGGTTCGCTGGTCTGGCCCATGAAAACACTCAGAGGCACCGAGGACAGAGCTACCTGTGCCACACCAGGCACGCACGCTGCTTCAGGATAAGCGTCGTCCCACCCGAGGTGTTTCTGTTGCCTGAAACTGATCAGAGGGTCCCCTCACGCTCCTCGGGACTGCTCGGAGGCTACAAGCTCAGGAGTCAGACCTCTGGGAACCTGGCAAGGTGCCTCACCTCGCTTTGCCTCTCCTGTGGCCCCCAGCCGTTCCCCTGAGCCACTGCCAGGAGCTTCCAGGCATCAGAATCTACATAAAGTCTGCCACCTACAGTCAATCAGCTCGTGAGTTCACCTGCCTTTAGATCAAGCCAAACTTACCCTTGTAGAGTTAAATTTCCCTTTTCTCCCACCAAATCAGAGAAGGAAAATGTTACAAACTGACTTAAACTTCTCTTCAAGTCAGGTGATGTTCCTTCAGATTAAGAGCTGAATATGGAATCAGAGTAACTGTATTCAGTGCCGTGCAGCCGACGTACACGGCAGGGCTGGCTGCACCCTCCTGTGCACACACAGCTCATTCCAGGCACCAAACATGCAGTTCCCACTCCGTGCAGGCAAAACCTAACTCTCACGTCCAAATTTCTTTCACCTCACACTGATGGTCTGTTTTTCTTTCTTGGAGACATGAATCCACCTTTTGTAGCATCTGCTTTAGCGCCTTCTGGAGGAAAACAAGAGCCTCTAAAATAAAACCAGGAGCAGGCTTCAATCGCACAGGCAGAGGGGAGCGTGGTGGCTGCCCCTTGGCTCGGGAAGAACGCATTGCACACGACCTTAAACGTGGCTAAGTTGCCCTTTATTAATAAAAACATCGCGCTTTCGGTTAATTCCACCATGGAGAACACAAACCAGAGATAAAACCCACACCAAGGGCTACTTCCCAAGCCGGGGCATTTGAGAACACACGGGCAGCGCTCACGCCACACAAGCACACTCGGCTGTCCTTGGGGGGCGTTCACAGGAAGGAATCACGAGTGCGCAGCCATCCACACAGCAGTGCAGCAAGGCTCCCGGGGTCCTCACAGGCATCCGGGCCAGGTACAGAAACCTCCACAGCAGTGGGGATAAGGGAAAAATATTTTCTCTTGCTAAAGAATATGCTTAGTTCTCAGCATAAACATGACTACGTATATATTCAGCTTCAAATGAAAAACAAGTTTACAAATCACTACTGGATACTTAAAAATACAAACTCTACTTTGCTTTTCTTTTTGGCAGCACCAGCCTAAACTCTGCGGGTTTGCAACATTTCAGACACTTCAGGTACATTACAGTCTTCTGAGAAACGCCCAGTACTTCAGAATTCCCGGAGCGGCTGTGAAGAAAGAACATTACTGGCAACAAATGTTAAAACACCACTTCAAGAACTCCAAGAATACACTGAGAGGCTTGTAAAGATGCAAATATTTAAGCATTCAAGCTAATATCCTAAATCATTTTTCCGTTAACATATTTGTATTTATTTTTGGCTTAGGAAAAACATGTACTTTATTGGCAAATTGTTTAGCTGTAGCTGGATGGATGGTTCTACAGCCACATGCCCCTTTCTGGGTGTACACCCAGGGCCTGCGCACGTGCGCGGCATCAGGCAACGTGTTTTCCCCAGTCCCCAGAACGCTTACCGCTGACACACCCTCCACGTGCACGGGAAAACCGCTCTTCTCATTCAGGGCTCTTTTTGGGGTGGAATTCAGAGAAACTGGGTTGCAACATCTTTTTAGGGAGAGGTCGAGTATGTTTTTTCATCTGAGTGACTGCACGCTTACGGAATTTGGGTCGGTATAAAGGACTAGACCACTGAATTGGGTACAGCGTCCCAGGATGCCTGCAGCCCCCAAGGACAAACTGTAGATGCTCTCGTGGCCTGAATGTGGAATTTTACCCACCAGAAAGCACTGCTGGAGCCCAAACTGGCAACTTTAAATAGCTCAATGATATCGGTACCTTCCCCTCTGGTTTCAAACGCAGCCATGACCAAACATTTTCAACTGCGAGGCAAAGGTGACTTGCACACCAAAAACACCTTTCCAAAAACATTCAATGAGGTAGCTCAGGTCAATTATCAAACCCAAGTGAACACCAAGAAGCTTAATAAATGCTCAGGCATTTTAAAATGCAAATTGCTACAGTGCCTAATAAATGCTCTTTCTTCCCAGTTCTTGCAGGTGCGTGCAAACCTTGAGGAGGAACCCCTGCAACGTGAGCACAGCAAGAGGCTGGGAGTGAATGAAGCTGGCAAGGAGCAGAGAGCAAGGGCGCCCTGGTGCAGCCACCTTAGGCTAGTGCACCTGCCCACCACACAGCTCAAGTGCAATCAGTTCCAGAGAACAAACACCAAGGAGAACTCAGGGCTCGATGGGCTGGAAAGTGGCCCTGACTCGAGGCGCTAGGGAACGCTCAGCCTGGTGCATTCGCATTGACACTGAGGCAATCTAAGACACTTCCCTTAACTGCTGAGTTAGTATAAAGTTCTGGCCCACTGGACCAGCTCAGGGCAGTCTCTCACCCTTTCCAGGGCCCCAGAGCCACCCTCCATCTAGGGGAGTCTGGCCCTGCTGCCCCCACCACACCACCCTGGGTGGGTTCTGGGAGTGGCCACGCTTTTAGCCACTCGCCCCTGAGTTCTCACGGTCTGCCCACAAGCACAGACTGCTCTTTGCTGGGTAGCTTTTCAGAGGTCGAGCTCCAATGCCTTCCATGTGGAGTCCTGGACAAAAGCAAAGGTGGCCACACCAACCCAGGCAGCAATATGCATTCTGTGACTTCCAGCAGTGAGAAAGAGTTCACACACACACATTCATGTGCACATACACGTTCACAACGTACACACAGGTACACACCTAGGGTGCACATACCCTCACACAGGCACATGCATGCATCCATTCACTTACACTCACCCACACCCACGTGCACTCACACCCCCACGTGCACTCACCCACACCCACGTGCACTCACACCCACGTGCACTCACACACACCCACGTGCACTCACACACACCCATGTGCACTCACCCACACCCACGTGCACTCACACCCACGTGCACTCACCCACACCCACGTGCACTCACACCCCCGTGCACTCACACACACCCACGTGCACTCACACACACCCACGTGCACTCACACACACCCATGTGCACTCACCCACACCCACGTGCACTCACACCCACGTGCACTCACACACACCCACGTGCACTCACACACACCCACGTGCACTCACACACCCACATGCACTCACCCACACCCGCGTGCACTCACCCACACCCACGTGCACTCACACCCACGTGCACTCACACACACCCACGTGCACTCACACACACCCACGTGCACTCACACACACACGTGCACTCACCCACACCCACGTGCACTCACACCCACGTGCACTCACACACACCCACGTGCACTCACACACCCACGTGCACTCACCCACACCCACGTGCACTCACACACACCCACGTGCACTCACACCCACGTGCACTCACACACACCCACGTGCACTCACACACCCACATGCACTCACCCACACCCGCGTGCACTCACCCACACCCACGTGCACTCACACCCACGTGCACTCACACCCACGTGCACTCACACACACCCACGTGCACTCACACACCCACATGCACTCACACACCCACGTGCACTCACCCACACCCACGTGCACTCACACACACACGTGCACTCACCCACACCCACGTGCACTCACACCCACGTGCACTCACACACACCCACGTGCACTCACACACCCACATGCACTCACCCACACCCGCGTGCACTCACCCACACCCACGTGCACTCACACCCACGTGCACTCACACCCACGTGCACTCACACACACCCACGTGCACTCACACACCCACATGCACTCACACACCCACGTGCACTCACCCACACCCACGTGCACTCACACACCCACGTGCACTCACCCACACCCACGTGCACTCACACACACACCCACGTGCACTCACACCCACGTGCACTCACACCCACGTGCACAGCCACTGGGCGGCATCCCGGGGGCAGCAAGCTCAGGCAGCCAGGGTGGGAGTGGGCAGCGTGAAGGGGCCTCGAGCAGGGCTGGGCAGTGTTGCTTGGGAAGGAGCCCTGAGTGCCCCACCTCACCCTGGCGATCTCCCTCTCCTGTCCCCAGCGGCCACCACCACCGCACGGCCGCCCAGCCGGGCACACTGAAGACAAGCAGTGGGAAGGAAGGCAGCAGGTCCCTCGCGTTAGGTTTCCGTCGTGTAATTATCGTAGGCCAGCGGAGCCAGCGCCGGAAAACTGCTCCACCGCCTGGCGCCGGGCTGGGGCTCCACGCGCCCTTGCTCCTTATATTTACCCAGAATGTTTTTGGCTTCTTCTGCATCCTGCAAAGGGCTCTCTCCGTACTCTTCCCTCAGCCACTGCCGATACTGGAGAGGATGAAACAAACCCGACACGTCACACAGGTGCACACACAACCAGGGAAACAGACAGCCGCGGAAGTCGGAGCTCTGTGGTTGGCTAGCCAGGGTCAAGCAAGAGGAGTAACGGCTCCTTCAAGGTGCTGGCCTAGGACATGAAAATAGGCCAGACCAAGGAAATGGTACGTCACCCAAAGGGAGAGAAACAAGCTAGTGGGGGTACCAGGCACAAGGAAAACGACAAAAGGTAGGCGCCTGTGGCTTCAGCAGGTGCACAAGGGATGTGTGATGACTTCTGAGGGGGCGCAGCTGGGCGCGCTGGGAGCCGATGTCCTCCGTGGGCCTTTCAACTCCAAACGCCATGATGCTGGCTGTGTACGGAGACTGTGGGCACTGCCCAGGGGCACCGGCCTGAATCTCTGATGTCCCCTAGGAATTGCTTACCTGATGGACCTCATGCTTCTCAAACTCCTGGAGCTGTCTCTGGAAGCCCACGTTGGGGTTGGCACAGGATCTCCCAGCACGCACGGTGTGCAGGGCGTCCTCCCAGCCAAAGTCGGTGACGGTCATGATGTACGCGATCACCAGCGTCACGCTCCTGGAGACCCCGGCCAGGCTGCGGGGCCAAGAGAAGCACACGTGTGAGGGCAGTTTCAGATCCCCGGGTCCATCGCCCAATCCACGTGGAGCGGGGGATTCTGAGGACCTTGTTTAGAAAGTCTCCCTGTGCCTTGGATGATGTGTGGACAGCAAGCTCACTGCCAGGGAGCCACTCAGCGCTCAGCGTACCAGCCTCCTCTACTTCCTGGCACCAGAATCGCACGCTTTCCTCCGCTGCCTGAGCTTCGTTTATTGGTTTTCTATGGGCTGTGGCTCCAGATGCCCCCTTGCTCCGAGCCCCTCCTCAGGTCTCCCCATTTCCCCAGACAGATGACGTAACTGAGATTCCAAGGGAACTTGAGGCTTCCAGGGTCTACACAACAAACCCATTTATAATCTACGTTTGTTTAGGGTGCTTCATGTTCCTTAGAAGTCTAGTTTTCTTAGCTACACGAGGGCTAGATCTGTAGTTTTTAAAGCCCACGACATACAGAAGCCCTTACCCAATCTTACTTTTGTGCTCTTTTTGACACAAATATGCAGAGTACGCAGCAGGCACACTGTGTCTGCAGGGTGGGAGTGAGGCATCCTGCAGGCAGCAACGGTTAGGGTCAGTTACCTGGAGCGGGCCGAGGGAGGCCCGTTTTACATGTACATGCAAATGAGGGTGGTCACAGGAAGGCTGTGCTTCATCAGACTTGGAGAGTTCTAGCAACAGGTTAGGATGGGGAAGTTTAGCAAATGTCTCGCTTTTAGAAAAACCTATCTTTAGAGGTACCTAACTGAAATATTAATTCCTGGAATATCAGGCCGACACATATTCAAATATAAACAATAATTTGGAAACCCCACTCTCACGTAGTGGCTCTTCACTAGGGTTTTGTAGTAGAACCGCTAGGAGAGATTTTAGAAGACAGATCCTCTTGGGCTGCAACCCTGGAGATTCACATTCACCAGGAGCCAGGAGAGGCCCAGCAGCGGGAGCCCCAGAATTCCGCTTTCACTGGCTCCCTGAACCCCCAAGGTATGTTAAAGCCAAACAGAAATGAACGTTAAAATCCTACATTTGTATTTATTACACTTTCTACTCTTTAAACAAGTGAGATGAAAAATCATGTGATTTCAAGAACTGTATGAAACTGCAGACACCATTCTGAAAACAACTGAATTATCAGCGTCCTCCCGTGTCATGGGTTATTGGCCCTCAGAACACACCACACTTTCCACAGGTGGCTTCTCTGGATGTCATGCGCTGGGTCCCTGCGTCCCCTCTGTCCTGGCAGGGCTGCCACCGACCTCAGCAGCAATATTCCCCAGGAGTTACCACTTCACAGACCTAACGAGCTTACAGAGGAACTGTTTCGGGGAATGTCAAAAGATTGTTAGACTTTCAGTTAATTAATAACACACTTCATTCAAGACGGAGAGGGGACATGTCCGGCCCAGCACTTACAAAACAGAGCCTTGGCTCCAGAATTTTGGCGACTGGTTCCGTGAACAAATTAGCCATGTTATTAGTATGATTACGAGTGCTAATAAAAATGCCATCCCACTTTCACTAAGAACGCTCTCTGTGCCAGGCGCACGGCCAAGAGCTTCAGATGCCTCATCCTCGGGTTAAATGTGATACAGCAGCTTTCTTTTCACTGTGTGTACGTGTGTGTGTATCTACACAAAACATAGCAGAATGCAAACAGACACAAAACAGCGGAATGCAAACAGACAGCTGTCACTAAACTGGGTCATTTTGGCGATACTGAAAATCCACGTTTACAATCAAGTCTCCTAAAGAAAAACACAACAGTGTCTCCAAAAAGCCACTGAGGTTTCAGGGATGAGCCTAGAGAATCTGTGTCATCTGTAAAAGGCGGCTCTGACGAAATGCTGGAGGCAAGCCGGCAAAGGGAAGTTTCTGTTGTCCAGTAACCTTCACGGTCCCTACAGAAATCCTAACAGTGGAGATGGAAAAAAAAAATAAAAGCAAAACGAGTTAGGCTTCTCCTTCAACAGAAGGCAACGGTGACTAACACACAGCACTGGACACACGGAGCACGCATGTGAGACCGAGAGTTTACAGCAAACTGCTGGGAGGTGAAACCATTATTCACACACAGAAAACACTTGACAGGAAGCCGAGCCGACCAGAACACGCTAAAGCGAGACACACGCACCAGTGTACGAGGCAGCTCTCACCGCGCAGCCGGCACTCATGAATGAATTTAATACTTTCTTTGAAATGTCTTGTCCTGGGAAAAGAAAAAAGAGAAACGACATTGTCTACTTTACTCAATGTATGATGAAAAGAAATTTCTACCTGAGGCTTCTTTCTTAAAATGTTAATTGATTTTTATGTATAATTGACACAAAATTCTACATATTTATGGGCTACAGTGTGACGCTTCAATGCATGTATACATTGTATAAATGATCAAATCAGGATAATTACCTGATAAATGTTTAATCACTTTAAACATTTATCACTTTGTAGTGATAACATTCAAAAGCTTCTCTTGTAGCTCTCTTGAAACATATACTACATTATTATTTGCTGTAATCAAATAATCCACCATGTAATGGAAACCATAACACGGCTGGGTGCAGTCGCTCACGCCTGTAATCCCAGCAACTTGGGAGGCTGAGGCAGGCGCATAACTTGAGGTCAGGAGTTCGAGACCTGCCTGGCCATCGTGGTGAAACCCCATCTCTACTAAACATACAAAACTTAGCTGGGTGTGGTGGGCACCTGTAATCCCAGCTACCAGGGAGGCTGAGGCAGGAGAATTTCCTGAACCAGGAGGCACAGATTACAGTGAGCCGAGATCACGCAACTGTACTCCAGCCTGGGCAACAGAGCCAAAAAAAAGAAACCAGAATTTATTCTCCCTGTAGTTTACTGAAAGCTCTCCCAGTCCCATACCATCAAAACCCGGTCATGCTGTCTGCGGCGGGAGCGTCTCTGCCTTAGAAGCCGTCATTTACAATGCTGAGGCCTAGGGAAGGCTGTGGGTTGTGTGGAATTTCTCTGTAAGAAATCCCTGAAACTCACAGTGACCACGGAGTGGGGCTGGGAGAGGTCTGGACAGCCCCCCCATGTTCAGTCTGAGCCCCTCAAAGCCCCAGCAGCACACAGGGACCCTCACACCGGCTGTGGGTGGTGCAGGCCACCGTGACACGGGTGAGGAAGGTGTCCATGTCGTGTGGGCTTTCCAAGTCCTAAAAGCTAATTTACTCCTGGCAATCTGGAAAATCTAGAAGCATTCTCTCAGACTGGTCTCCCTGGACTTTGGCAGTCCTGTCTGCAGCTCAGTGGAGAGCTGTGGGGAGATGGAAATTCTGGCTCTAATCCCTCTTTGCCATTTACTGGACCATGTGGCCCAGGACAAGCCACTTATCTTCTCAGTTATAAAGTGGGGCTGGCATCTCACAGGGCGGATGAGATAATACGTGCCAATATGCTCTGCAAACTAAGGTCCTAAATAGACTGAACGCAGGGGCACACCTATCATCCCAGCACTTGGAGAGGCTGAGGTGGGCAGATCACTTGAGCTCAGGAATTCGAGACCAGCCTGGGCAAAATGTGGAAACTCATCTCTACAGAAAATACCAAAAAAAAAAAAAAAAAAAAATTAGCTGGGTGTGGTGGTGCATGCCTGCAGTCCCGGCTACCTGGGAGGCTGAGGTGGGAGGATCTCTTGAGCCCAGGAGGTGGAGGCTGCAGTGAGCCGAGATCATGCCACTGCACTCCAGCCCGAGCGACAGAGCGAGGCCCTGTCTCAATAAATAATAAATAAATAATAGAAATAAGCTCTAAATGACGACGCATGCCTTAATCCTTTCTTCTTCTAACTCTTAGCTCTTCAGACTGCCCTTTTCTCTTGTCACTCAATCAGCCCCCAGCTGTCACTCACTCAGCAAGTAGTTCAGGGACTGCCTACTTGCACGGCCGTGTGCCAAGCCCCTGAGACACAAAGCCAGGCAGGACTCAAGCCCCACTTTGGTGCGCTCCCAAGCGGCATGTGTGTCCCGCACCACTCAGACCTCATTCTGGACTGGTTTGTGGGTTAAGTGCAGATACCTCAGGGGACGGAGAGCACATGTACCTCTCCAATGTCTTCTACCTTTGAATGGCTTATGAAGCAGCAAAAGTTGCCCATGGACTAAACTGACTTCTCTTTAAACACTGATTGAATATTGACAATTTGCCAGGGACTCTGATAAACTAAGACATTCAGAACGCCAGGGCACATGAATGTAGTAAGAATGAGAAATTCAGGCACGGCCTAACAAACTCACCCAGTACCGACTGCAGAAGAAACTCAGCAGCCTCACGGTAGATGCTCAGTGAGATGAGGACGGCCAGGGAGCAGAAGCAACTGTCCATGTGCACGCAAGCACGCGCAAACATGCACACACATGTTCTGCAACATCTCCAAGTGTCAGCAAAGCGCAAATCCCTAGGAGACCAAATCAAGGACTCCAGACTCTGACCTGACATCCCTAACTAGCACATCTGCTTCTGTTAGCTGTTCCAGGGATAACTGCTCCCAGACGTAAACTCATAAGGTGGCTTGGTACACAGCAGGCAAGAAAGGATTCTTGCTTTCTTGCTGTAATCCCGAAATCTAAGGTATCCGTGCTGAAGGAGACTTCAGAGCAGACACCCACCACAGCCAGGCCGTGAAGCCAAGTACACAGCAGAGTGGGGCACCAAGGCGACCTCTTGGGCAGGAGCCTGGCCCCCAGCAAAGAGCCAGGCAGCCAGGTGGGAGCTCCCCACCCCTTCAGCAGGACTAGCCACGTGGGGTTGGC
Organism: Theropithecus gelada; assembly: GCF_003255815.1. Taxonomy (NCBI): domain Eukaryota; kingdom Metazoa; phylum Chordata; class Mammalia; order Primates; family Cercopithecidae; genus Theropithecus; species Theropithecus gelada. The sequence goes on along the minus strand of NC_037671.1, from coordinate 3,075,482 downwards.
AGGGAAGTCTGTGGTCTGCAGGTACTGGAACAGGAGCAAGACACGTCCGTTGCACTGAGTTTGTCTGGGAAGGACGTCCTGTCTTCCTGCAGCTCTGTCCACGCCGAAGTAACGGACTTCCTGTCCACGCCGAAGTAACGGACTTCCTGTTCACGCCGAAGTAACGGACTTCCTGTCCACGCTGAAGTAATGGAAAGGCCGCGGGTAGGGACTTCTGGAAAACCTTTCCCTTCCTGAAGAGAGGAAAATGGTCTATCTCTGCCCCTGACTTCCCGCCACGGAGCCGGGAGCGAGCGCCGTGCTCAGACCTGCACTACCTGCTGCCAAGTGTGTCTCCCTTAGAACGTCGTGTGTCAGTCAGACATGCTATTCCGCCACGCGTGGCCAAATTCCTGCTACCTGATACTACGCAACTAATTCAACAATGTTGAAAACCTTGAGCCAACTCATCTGGCCCAGACGTGGCTCCAGACGGCTGGTCTGCAACTTGCCTGGTGGTTTACACCAGGGGCCTGCCCTCCTTGCAGGCCCCTGCACACGGGAGACAGGCCAGTGCACAGGCTGGGGCAGCTGACTGGCTGGCTGCAGGGGTGCAGCTGGACGGCGCCCTCCTTGGTGCCCCAGGCTGCTCACACTGCTGTGGCCCCCCCCGGGTGCCAAGATGCTGCCCCCGCTGCAGGACCCGCTCTGGTCTGTTCCGGGTGGGTCTCTTTCTGCTCAGAAGGAGCCGTGTCTGCAGGCACAGCAGCCAAAAAAGCAAAAGCAAATCTAGAAATGAATGACGACCGCCCGAGTAAATGAAAAACCACAGAGCACCTCAGAACACACGGCAAAGACCACACGGCAACATGAAAGCCAGCAGTGCCCCTCTGACTGGGGACAGGACCGGGTCACATTCAGTTCTGTGAACCTCACCAAGGTCTTGTAAAGATGACAACTGAATCCCTCCACTGAAACCTTGGAGTGGGAACCACTTCTTATATCTGGCTTTGACATCTGCACGTCCCCAACCACAAGCACAGTGAAACCGGGCTTCTTACATATTGTGGGGTTGAACCTGGGTCCAAGAGTCAGCCTTGCCACATCTCAAAATAAAAGAGGGGTGTGTGCTCAGCCTGGCACCATCCAAACCCATCCGTGCCCAGGCAGCCGAGTGGGCATGGGAAGGAGCTGAGGAGGTTATGGAGAGGTGACCCCACTCGGCACCACCACCCCCGGTAGCTCGTTCTGTCTGCAGTGAGAGTTAGTCCAGTAGAGCCCACAGGACATAGCTCCTACCCACCACCGCATTAAGGGCCTGGGCTGCAGAGCCCCTGTGCGGGCATCACGACAGGGCTACTCACGGCGCCACGCCGGGAGCCGGAAGGATGCCAACAAGGCGGCTGCTCAGAGCCCCCCCCGCGAAACCTGACTCATGGACACAATTCGGCACAAGGCCAAGCCAGAGCAATATTCCTAGAAATGCCTTTTCCAAGAAAAGCCCAGAGGCAGGCGAGCACTCTGCCACTGCGGGGCAGGGCTGTGTGGGGTGTTATTTCCAGGGAAGCTGATGGCAGACGCCCCAGCTCTGGTCATTAAACTCCCTCCTCCACAGCGGGAAACACCCACGGTCCCAGTCCTTCTATTGCTCAACTGCAGTTAGAAGCAGAAGCGCGCGTCTGAGGCACTATCCCACCGCAGGCTGTTTCGATGAACACAAGTTCCCTGTTCCTGCTCTCCGTCTCACTGGCGGTTCACCTTGACGTCCACGCACAGCCGTGTGGCACAGGCTCTGTCCACAGAGTGCCAGGGAAGGTATGCACAGGAAGCACGGACCGGACCGCGCTTGGTTAGAAACGCACCAAACAGCGCCTGGGGCTATCACGCCCGCTCCTGCCCCTGGTCCTTGGAGCACACCTCGGGCAGCAGGGGCACCTCCAGGGAGAGGGAACTCGCAAACAGCCCAGCCACCCGCAGCTGTCTCCCTCCCTCCTCACGGACCAGCATCCTCTGCCTGGTTCCTTTCCTTTCTGCATCGAAGGCCAAGAGCCAGTGCCCAGACGGGCTCTACTGACCTACAGAGAGTCTAAGAAAAGATGGTGGGTGAGCCTGTCAGTCACACTACGTGGTGTTCACTTTTGAGGCCGGACAACGACTTCTCACTCCAGAACTGCAAGATCTGGAGGCCTCGATTCCCACTGTAGGATCTAAGGTGGTCCTGTCCTGCTCAAAAGGACCTTGCCTGTTGGAGTGGGAGCCCAGAGATCTGGCTGAGCACCTTGAATGGCAGCCGGTCCTACCCCAAAAGCCCGTGGTACCAGACCAGGCTGTAACAGCAGCCGAGGCCACAGGAACCCAGGGGGCTCCTCCTTCCTTCAAGTGATGCAAAAGTGTGTGTGCAAATGAAAGCAAAGGAGAAATCCAAAAAAGGCAAGCACCCTTATATATAAAAAAATGTATATTTTTATACATTACGTATGTAAATATGTATGTTTTTGCTTAGAAAAAAATGTTTTTGTTTGTTTGTTTTCTAACAGCAAATGAGCAGAGTATTCTCTCTGGGTCCAGGCTCTGGAAGGTGGTTTCGTATCAGAGAGCTGCTTCCTCCCGGGGCAGAATCTGTCCGCAGCCCCCCACCCACAGGCCCTGCCCCAGCAGCTCTGCAGCGAAAGGCTGACGGTGACGCCCCCAACTCCAACCCGAGGTAAGTGGGAAGGGCGTCCTCACCAGACAGGCACGGAGGAGCTGCCCCGTGAGCGCACAGCACTACACACAAAACCAGCCCACATTTCTATCAGTGATTCCCAACTTCGGTATGACATTTTTAATGTCAACATTAAAAATAAAATTGGGGGACACATATATTGTACTTTTCGTTTTGCCAGACAAGGTCTTCTTAAAAGCAAACTAAAACAAGGAAAGACCTGTCTACTATTTACTGCATCATCCCCCAGAAGAATATTTCAACATCAAAAAAGAAGGACACAGTCTAAGACTGATCGATAGTTCTTTAAGTTGAATAAATGAAGTCTTTGAAACTGAATGCCACTTTCAGCTCTCATTTCTTTCTCCTTGAGCAGGAGAACATCGCCACGGGCTGGCAGAGCCCTCAGGAACGGTCCGGAAGCAGGACCACAGCAGTCCAAGGGCCCATCTAGCTCTAATCTTGCAAAAGTGCTCCTTTATAATAAAATAAAGAAAAACATAAATGAGAGAAAAAGAGAGTTGAAAGTACAGAAGGTGTCAGTTAAAGAAAATACAGACAAAAAGATAGGGAGATAGAATAAGGCACGGACGTTTTACTGATGTTTTCAATACAGGCTCTCTGTATTGCTAATGCTGCTTCTCCCCACAAAAACCTCAAGAAATTTACAGACCTGCTAGATTCTAAAACCACTGAATGTCACGAAGGCGTTACTGCAATGATGCAGGCCCACCGACTCCACAGCCTGGCAGAGATCAAATGCCCTTGGACCTCACAGAAAAAGAAAAAAAAATCTATGATTACTTGCTTCATGATGTCAAACTACAAAATGCCAATGAAATATATTAAAACAGGATGAGTAAATAAGTTAATATGCATCTAACCATTCACTTTCAAAATACATTAATACTCTGTACTTGAACAGACAGAAAACATAATCATATTTTCAGAAATGCTTAGTGTTCATAAAAAACAATTTCACCAATACCATCCCACCTAACACTATAAAAGCCCCGTGAGACAGGCGTTTCAGATAAGAGAAGAAAGGTTAAAATGACTTGCCTAAGAAATCCCAGAGAGAAAGCAAAAGCAAGTAAGTATTTCCAAAGCCCTTAATTCCCTAACCCACACCACGCTGGCCACTCGGGGAACATGCAGTGTGTGCATTTGATAGAAACTCTAGGATGCCCCTAATTACGACAAAATCATGCAAAACACACCACAATAGGTCTGTGGGGTTATCACAACTCTGAGAACTTGAACTTTTACATTTCCTGACTTGGCAAGGCTCGCTGGTTGGGGAACTGTGAGCTGAAGTTCTAACATGTTAACGTTATCTCAAACCAGGTTTCTGCATTTTAAGTTCCTGGAAGACCAGAGTGGGAGATTTGAGAGGTTTAAGGCCAAGACAGAAAACTGACCTTTCTGGGCAGCTTGCAGCAGCTGAATGTCAAGTGACAACAGCTAGTCTCAAAGGTCACAAATCTCTTCCTAAGCATAACTAGCCAGAATTCCTGTTAGCGCAGGGATTTGTGGGGAAAATGTAAGACATAAAGTGTTCAGTTACATCAAAACTGCCATTCCTTTTCAACATCTGTACTTAAGTTTAAAACAATGAGCAACATAGGTTTCCAGAATCTATTTTATCATTGCACAGAGAAACTCCGAGGCATCAAGAATTTTTTAAGTGGCTAAAGAGCTACGATTTCAAATCGTTTAGATCCCGCAGAACACATTTTCCAAGTGGCAGGTAAGACTTCTTTCGCTTTTGTTAACTAGAGAATAACGAACATTTGTCGTCTGACCATCCTCACTGGTTGACGATACAGAAAGCAAAAGTGGATCGTCAGCACCGGATACTTGGTGAGTAATAAACACCCTAATAAATGCCCTGAGAGAGGCAAGTGATCTGCCTGCCAACCTGAGGTGAATCACTTGATTACACTGTGAAAATACGCTCCCCATTAGAAAGTTCACCATGGCTTCCAGCAGAAACCGTAACCGGTAAAAAGAAACGCAAGCTGCTTCATCGCCTGCGTCTTCACAAGCTGAGTCACGCCAAGTTCCAAAGTCAACTCCACCATTTCCACATAACTAGTACAGCAAGCAATATTTAGAGTCAGGGACACATGTGTGCCGAAGCCTGACTTATTCATAAGCTTTGCTGTTACTAATGGATTAAAAATAAACGTTTCCCCAAAACATCACACAAGAGCACGACTCCCAACAGCAGAGTGTCCACCTCTCTCCGCCTTTTCACGAGCTACGGTCCCGACTTCCTCCTCCAGCTGACACAGAAGTCGTACTGTTGTAGCTTCACTGGGAAGTGCAGCAGGGCACATCCTCCACACGCAGGCCCCACACACGGCACTGCCACACCCACCTAACCCCTAAGCCCACCTACATTTATAGTTTGCCTTTGTAACTCTTTCTTTGTCATCCAGACACAAAGAACGAGTTACAAAGGCAAACCATAAACTTAACAGAACCTCTTTACATATTTGGGATGGGAGAGAACTAATTAAAAGGGTAGGAGGGAGGTGGGGGATGAAAAATTGCTTACAGAGTAAAACGTTCACTATTCGGGTGACGGATGCACTAAAAGTCCAGACTTCGCCATTAAGCAATATATTCATGGAGCAAAACTGCACCTGCACCCCCTAAATCTATGCGTATTTTAAAAAGAAAAAGTACGGGCTGGTCCTTCGGCACCAAAGGTGACTGCAACTAGGCTGGTTTTGACAGATGATCTGAACTGACCCACGAGACCTGGAACTCAGAAAAGAAGCTGGCGTATCTCTGTCTCCCCTGTCCTAGGCTTCCTGGGCACCAAAACTTGTTATCGCAACTACCTTTTCTGTAACTCTCAAGATACGTTAATACACGCTGAGTAAAAACAGACTCATTTGTACAAGTGCCCAGAGTTCACAGAGAACACCTTCACATACATGACCTTGCCTCCCAAAATCCTGAGGGCAGGCATTTTCAGATGAGAGAACAGAGGTGCAGATGGTTAAAATGCCCAAGGTAGGGGTAACTGGCTTTACAGTTGAGACTTTTTAACATCTATGTCGACTGCTTACGTGTCTATAGCGCGAGGGGCCACTCCACGCTTAGATCAGGTCACTGTCACAGACAAAGACGGCACTCAGCTCCAAGCAAAGCTGGGAAGCACTAGGGACAGCTCAAGGACACGTAGCCACCTGCACTGACAACAGGTGTCCAGGGTCACATCTGAGTTTTTCTTCTACAGAATCAAATTGCCAATCAGGTACTGACAAGTTCAACAGCATGTCAGAATCTCGGTTTGAGATAAGAGCAAAGCAACCATTCTAAAAATAGCCACCAAAACACGGGCAGAAGATTGCTATGGTCTTCAGAGAAAGGCAGCGGCTCACTTCCTTCCGTGGGCACCATGCCTTCCAACCACTTCTGTTTCTTGACACGACCAGGAACCAAGGAAGTTCTCTAATGCTGCTTCTCCTCCTTCCAGGCCGAGAGCCACTCTGTTTTCCTAGGAAAACCCCTCCTCCACCATCCTCAATCTTAAAGGTTCACCTTTCTGTGAAGTATCAAGAGTGCATGTGGAAACACAGCCCCTGGGTAGCACACAGTGGCTGCAGCTTCCCACCTCCCATTCCCCTCCTCATCTACCACCTCACTTTTCCCATGTCAACCCATCTTACTCCAGCTCTATTTTTTTTCCCAAAAAGGTAGATCTCACAAAATTATTGCATAAACTGTGATTTCTCTGCTCTGCCCCAGTGAAGACTCAAGGTCGGCTGATGGCCAGCGTTTAGTAATTCCCAGAGTGGTGGGACACCTGGGATCCTGAACATCGGGGCACACGGCCTGCACTCCTGATTCGTAGGGTATGCATGCACCAGTGCTTGGGGCAGAAAAGGTGAATCCAGACAAGCCTGGGGACTCTCAAGTTCACGAATTCACCACAGCCTACAACTTCCCTGTGAAATGCAGTAACACGTAGTCCAGGAGGGTTGCTGTGTCTTTGACCTGTGTCATACAGCACCGGGCCAACCTGAGAACCAGAGGCCGGACTCAGCGGCACGGGCTAAGTACTTCACTTCCAGCCCCAGCCTCTCAGCCTGCAAAAGTCACATTTGTGCTTCAGGAAAACTGTCATCTACTCCACACCATGGTATTTCCGGGTTCCTTCTACACAGCCACGAGTGACTGCTAAAGCTGTAGCTGCCGTGGGTCTCCAGGGCCCTGCCCCCTATCTTGCCAAAACCTAATCCTACCCGTCTCCACAGGATTTCTTCAATACGGAAAAGGGGGCAATTACGAATCTCTCTCTAGGTGCAAACAGAGTTAAAACGACATCAAAGGTTTATTCGGCTATGAAGAAATAGAGGACCGGACTTTCCTAAGCCAGAACGACCTATTCGTCCAACTCAGCCAGGCTTCAGCGGCCTGCTGTCCCATAAGGCAGCTGCCGGCCTCCTGGGGTGCTCAAGCCCTGGAAATGCAGCTGGTCTGACCTGAGACGTGCGAAGTATGAAACAGCACACCAGAGTCCCCAGACTTTGTATGAAAGAAGGACATAAACTTGCTCATTAACTTTTTATATTGAGTACGTATCAAAATAGTATTTTAGATATACTGGATTAAGTAAAATATATTATTAGAATTAATGTTGCCTGTTTCTGTTTGCTGTTTAAAATGTGGCTCCTAGAAAATTTAAAATTGCCCATTTGTGGCTTACTATCTACTTCTATTGGACGGTGCTGCTTTAGACAAAACCCAACAAATCCCTTACGGTTTTATTTCTAGAGGAAAGATGAGCACACTAAAGGGTTAAGGTACCCTTTTTAAACATCAGACCCTTCTTGTGGACATGCCGTGGGTCTCTCTGCGTAACGGAAGGACCAGTCAGCCGCAAGGAGCCTCCTGCCACAGCTCATCCCAGTGTGCCCAGCATCGACTTCGCAGGCTCACAGCCTCTTCCCTGGGGCACCAGGCCTGCAGGGTCCACCAGGGTCCCACGGGCTCTGACGACTTCACAATCTTCTACTTCTTTGACTTTACCGTCCTCTATTCATTTTTTTAAATGTCTCCAAATAAGACAGAAAAAAGAAACTTACAGGTTTTGAGATGGTGAATCCGCTGCTGGGATGCACAGGTATTTAACTCCCTGCAGAATAATAAAAAGTAAAAACATAAAAATAAAAACATGAAACTCAGTGGAGAAAAAGTATTTAAGGAACTATTTACTCAAGTCAAAAAATAAAAAATAAAAAGGAGAAGTTTTTCACTCGTCTTTTGTTGCCAAGGAACTGCAGAAAAACTAATTAAAGTTCCTGGTTATTTTCCGTGACCATGCGTACAAATAATCCTGCTTTGGTCTGCAAACAGCTTGTAGGTTCAGGCAAAACTCAAAGGTCACGTCAAACAAGTGAAATACTGGAGTACTTTTCAGTAAGTTTCCACTACTTTCAAAACCAGCATCTCAGATGCTAGTTTATATATTCCAAATTTTTTATATGTTTCATTTAGGAATCTGAATGTTCAAAAAGGAAGCACTATTCGTAAAAGCCTTAACATAATAAGTGAAAACTATAATGTCACATTACAGCTTTCTACATCAATTTTAGTATCATGACAGCTACAATTTCACGGATGCACCAACATGAGCTTTACCCTAGGGATAATAAAGGTTTATATATCAAACAAACATACTTTTTTCTTTTTTAAAGAATGACCAAATTTGAAAAAAATAAACTTCATATACTTCTCTATAACACTCAGAAAAAAGGTTTATGTAAATCCATGCTATAATAGGCATGCTAAATTTGAGATTTATTTTTTTAAAAAAACTGGCTGTTTCTCTTTCGGAGGGACTGAAAGAATGTTTCAAATGCTCTGCCAAGTAGGAACACAAAACATAAAAATCTGATATTCTCTTTGTAAGAGATTATAGCCTGATGAAGAATTAGATGAATTATTTTTAAATTATTCCTCTCTTAATTGCCTGATCTCACAGAATCTTGCCACCATGTCACAGACAATACTAGGGGTGAGGGGAGCGCATCAGAAACTGGAAAAGTAACCAACCCTGAAGAACAAAAGCACAGGGAGGGAGAAGAGTGACACAGCAAACAAGCTCAGGTTCCTTGGAAGATGCAGTTACAACGCCGCACATCTTCAATAATTATTCACAAATAATTTTTGCATTTTTTAATTAAACTTTTACCATTAACTCCTATTGTCAGGAATTTCTGTGCTGTATTTGCTAATAGGAACAACTCAATGTGTAGCTGCCCCAACCCTTCCACACCCGACACATTTAATAACTCCTGGCATTGGGAGTCCTCCTTTTCCAGCACGGGCACCAGACACGCTCGTGTCCCAACCGCCCTTGCGATGAGGGACTCCCCACCTGGCCTCACGGACCCAAGGGTCCACCCTCAGAGTCAGATGGAGAGCTACCGAGCGGGATCTGGGAAGCACACATGGGCTTCGCAGGCGCAGGGCGGGGACAGAGCACGTGCGCTTCGCTGGCGCAGGTGGGCACAGGCGGGCACAGGTGGGCACAGGCGGGCCGGCTCGTGCCAAGGTGGGCGCTGAGCTTGGGGCCAGTTTTCTGGGAATCGCTCCTGAACTTCAGTCTAAAACCTGTTCTCTTTCCATTCCGAGGGAACCATGAGCTTTGACTCTCTCTTAGTAAGAGCTCAGCTTCCTGCTGAAACTGGGTCAGAGCAGGGTCTGTTCACCGCAACTAGGACCTAAGTGAGAGGATCTGTGGCCTCTTCCAGTGATGACGGTCGTAAGTGAGAGGATCTGCGGCCCCTCCACAGAGACAAGGGGTCAGAAAAACACGTTCCCCTCACAGTTTCTGTACAGTGTGAATCAAAAACATTTTTCCCCTCACAGTTTCTGTATATTTTGCTTCCCGCTGTGCATCAATCTTTACACCTTCCAGTAAAGGCCCTTCTGGGTCTTGAAGGAGAGGAGTTTTTACTGCTGTTTATCCACATGGGAACATCTCCCTTAAGACCGAATGGGCCTCAGCCACGCCAAGGGTTAACTGAGGATCTGCTGGTGGAAGAGGAAAGTGAAGCAGCAGCTTCTCCCTCCTTTGCCTTCATTCTGTCATCCCCAGTTGCCTCCTCCTGTCTCTGTCCTCATTTCTCCCTGGCCCGTGGGCTGTGCTCTGCCGGGAACACTGAGCAGTTGTCTGAAACTCTAAAGTATCTTCAAACCCAGAGAGTATTACAGCTGGGACTTAAAGGGAAAGCAAACAGAAAAGGAAATATTGTTGTTAAAAGTAATTTCAGTCCTTTCCCTCATGGAGGTCAGACAAGCTTGTCGGTATAGGTGCTCATACCTCCTGCAGCCACCGTTGAAATGACTCATTCACTTCTTTCCTTTTACTCTTAAGTGAGAGTTGGCAGTCGCTCAGTCCAGAAGCTTGTGAAATCCATTCCTCCCACACTCTTCCTCCACCCTCCCTGGAGACCAGGACCTCCAGACAGACCAGAAGCAGTCTCAAGTTCCCACCTTCCCTTCTAGTGCCATCTTCAGTGTCAGCGACTTCCATCTGGCAAGGAAGCTTAAGACGCGACGGAAATGCCCGCCTGTCACAGATGCTGACTGACAGCCACTCTCTTCTAGCAGAATCTGAAATCAGCCTGGTCTACATATCGAGAGGAAAGAAAGACAAAAAGGAGGACAGGAAAAGAATGGACAGAGGGTCTGCTGAATAGCTCTTTGCTGGCTGAGAGCACTCACTCTAAGTACCAGCCGTGGGACCGGACCGTGCTGTGCTTCCAGTGGCCGTCTCCGTGTGTCGCCGTGTTCCCCTCTGCGGCACCCGATGCATAAAAGGACCAAATCAGGTTGGTCCCATGAGGCAGGAGCACCTTGTCATGTGGGCACGAGAATCTACCCACAGGAGGACGGCAAAGGTGCTCTCTCCATCTGAGAACACCCAGGATGAGAAGGCAGCTCTTGGCCACGCTGGCCCTGCCCACATTTGCGGGGATGGGCATGTGGAGCTGCCGTTTCCCATCTGTGAATCTGCTACAGAGGAACAAAGTGGCTCCCAACCACAATTTGGGGACCCCCTGCGGTGAAGGCAGGACAGATAAAAATATAAAACCTAAGTCAAGATTATATTCTGTCGAAGACGGAGTAACAACAGCAACAGTAACAAACTTTCCTGCAAGGGTGCCCGGCACGTCGCAGGCACTCGCTGAAACGTCCGTGGAGTGATGAGCAGGAGGATGAGCACAACGAGCACAAAGGCCACACTGCGAGATGAGTGCAAGGAAAGAAAAACACTGCGAAGCACCATCCTCTGTCCTAGTGACCACGAGATGAGAGCTGGGCTTCGGCCCACACCATGCAAAGGACAAGCCATCCACACATGCTCGAGGGACACCAGCGTTCCTCCCGGCCACGGGAACAGGACGCAGCTGAGAGCCAGTCGGCGTGATCCACAATAAGAACATGCAAACTCGGTCCAGGAAGGAGTCAAAACTGTCAAAAAGGTTCAGCTGCTCGCCGCCCAGGAACACCTATTTATCTTGGTTTAGTTATTAACAAAGCATGAAAAGTCTCTTCCAAGCCACAGACTACAGAATGTGAGTTGCCTTAAAACAGCTTCAGATACTTGCACATGTGCACAAGTCACGACAGTTAATTACTAATTCAGAAAGCAGCATGAGTCCCCCAATGCCACAAGAAAGCTGGGCCCGCTTAACTACAGAAGTTAAGTTCTGCAAAAGTTCTAACGTGAGGTGGAATAGATGGTCTCACCACATAGGTCCTAAAGACAGGACCACGCTTCAGTTTTGAAGTTTACAGAAATAGAAATAGAGGATATGTTTAGATAAATTATGGGAAGTCTAACAAACTTGGAGGTTTAAAAAAAGCAAAAATTCTAGAACAATCTGAAAAATGTGTAAGTAACAAAAATAGCAACAATGTTTCCATTAGTATAGTGTTTGCTATAAGGTATTCACTCCTTCATGCTACTGCTACTATTTGAAAAAGGTAAAATGGGTTGTCTTCCTGTTGCAATAAAATTCTCACTAAATAAATAAGAATTCAGCACTTTCCATAATGTCCCAAAAAAGCGGACTGGTGGGAAGCCAATTAACATAAAGTTTTATGAGGCTATTAAATGTCAAGTTACAGGGCTTCAATCTCGAGTGCACTGAAGGACAGAAACAGTTAAGAGAAAGGGGCTCTGTGTGTGCTTCAAGACCGTCATGATTTCTGTGAGGACAGAGAAAGAGCAGCTGATGACGGCATTTTACGTGGCGTAACATGACGAAGTGAGCACCAGAAAGAGGAAAGGCGGAGGAAGAAACAGTCTCTTTCTACCTGTGTTGAGGGGACCACGTGGACACTGAACGTTACTAACACCACACAGCACGTATGAAACCATTAGTATAAAACCACTGGTATAAAACCAGGTGATGTCAAAATTAGGAAGATGCAGGCAAGAGGCCGGAGAGATGGGGGGTCTGCTAAGGAAAGCTTTCTAGTGGAGGTTTTGTGTTCAGGCTTTGAAAGAAACAACAGACGTCACTTGGAGGAGAAGAAAAGCTCAGAAAGGGTTCCAGCAGCTCTTCTGGAACCAGCGCCCAGAGCTGTCTAAGTCCATCTTCTCAAAAGTTCTAATACTTCTCAGTTTTCTGTTTCAGCAAGTATAGTAACCACCAAAAGTAAGGCTTTTACCTTTCTTTGGGCCTGAAACTAAAGATTACACTTAAAACGATACGGAGGCAGGTCCCTGAGAAGCAGGGCCAAGGTTCTGATTTCACGACTGGTAAAGAAAGAGATCAAACTCTCGCTTGTTTCAAGTATGATTTCTAACATTCACTGTTCTTTTCTTTCTGAGGCATCGTAAGGAGGAGAGTCTTCTGAGGAGCCCAGCTGACATTCTACTTTCCACAAGGAAGATAAGCCCTTCAGAAGCCACGCCTCTCTTCCTGCAAAGCCAACAGAACCCGGTTACAGGACAGAACTGGATCCCTGCAGGAGCCTGTTCAAAACACAAGGAGGAGGAAAGCAAGTTTCTAAGGGCCAGGATCAGGAAATCACGCAATGGAAACGTTATTTTGGCTGCTAATAAGCATGTCACGACTAGAAGCCCCGGTTTCTCATCTCAGCTGGTACGGCAGCCGTGACAGCACGGGCGAGCCCAGGAGGGGTCCTTCTCCAGCAACGGTGTCTGTTATTTGACCGTGAGTCCCGTGAGGGAGGCGTCGGGTGCCCTGCTGCACCGGCCTGTGCAGCCCCTGTACACACTGTATTCACATGGACCCTCCACCACAATTAACAACTGAGTGAAACCAGCCAGGGACCCCTCAAGAGCTACTTTCACCACATTCCCGGAAGCCTGACCCCGAAAAAAAAATAGAATTAAAAGCCAAATTTAAATTTGAACCACCCTCCCCTGATCAGAAGCAAGGTCACAGCTTACAATACGATGATGAGAAACACACAGCAGAAAACTCTCATTGGAGACAAGCTCTCTCTACACTATTTTGTGGTAAAATACACATAAGATTTGTCATCGTAGGCCGGGCACTGTGGTGGCTCGTGCCTGTAAACCCAGCACTTTGGGAGGCCAAGGCAGGTGGATCACGAGGTCAGGAGTTTGAGACCAGCCTGGACAACATGGTAAAACCCCGTCTCTACTAAAAAATACAAAAATTAGCCAGGCGTGGTGGCACGCACCTGTAATCCCAGCTACTCAGGAGGCTGAGGCAGGAGAACAGCTTGAACCTGGGAGGTGGAGGTTGCAGTGAGCTGAGATCACGCCACTGCACTCCAGCCTGGGACACAGCGAGACTCTGTCTCAAAAAAAAAAAAAGATTTACCATCGTAACCATTTAAGGTGTACAGTTCGGTGGCCTTAAGTACATTCACACTGTTGTGCAACCATCACCACCACCCATCTCCGGGACTTTCTCATTTTCCTAAGTAAAACCCTGCAGCTATTAAGTAATAACTCGTCATTCCTCGTAGCCCCTGACAACCACCTTTCTCCCGCTACGAATCTGACCACCACGGTCATATAAACCTGACGGCAAGCAAACCGTGTAAACAGTCTGGCCACACTTGAAGATCGCAGACCCAGGAGATGGCAAACACGAACTTGAAATTGCTTTCGATGCACACTGCAGGTGGGATGAGCTGTCTCCTCTTTGCAAGGTGTCTTTATTCCACAGAAAGCACGTGAAAATGCTCACTTACGTGTGTGGAAGCCCAACTCGGTGCCTGGCACATGCATTTTGATTATTTCTCCTCCAGGTATGACGTTCACATGGCCCATAACATTTGCAGGAATTATGTAAGGTTAAAGGGAAAGAGCAGAATTGGAAATCCCATCCCAAGGACGATTACACCTGGAAGAACTTATGTATGCCTATGGACTAAGTACTGGAAGTCAACACAAAAAAACAAAATAGGCAAGGTCCAGCAGACAAGACCTCTCCTCTTTTTTGTTTGCATCACAGCAAAAGTCCCAAATAAATTACTGTAGAAAGCTGCCATGGCAGATGAATATGCTCCTTTAGTGAGGCTGCATTACTCATGTTTTAAGTCCGGGTTCTAAGCTGAACATGTATTTTCTTAAAGCACCCATTTGCCACTGATTCTTCCTGCATTTGCTAAATTTAGGAAACAGTACTACAAATAATAACTTCCAAGAACTCTGTGGTACTGATGGGCGGGGAGGGAGGAGGGGGTCAGAGTGGAGAGACAAGATTTAGCCTCTGGTTTGATTCTGTGAGACAACATGCAAATGAGAAACCTCCAACACCTGTGACTTCTTTCAGGTTAGTCAAAAACCGACATACATTTGACTTGTCAGATCAACAGATGAGCACTCAAAAGCTTATTTTTGTTCAAGATATTTCAGTGCAAGGCTAAAGTGGGCACAGTCAGAATGCTGGATTTCCTCCAGCCAGTACGGGCTGGGTTATGGGAAGGCGGCGAGGGAGATTCACTCTAGCTCCATCTCACCACTGAAAGCCCTATCAGGTGCTTTCGGTTCAGCTGCAGGACTTGCTGATGTACAGAATTGTGACTCAGGAAAACTGGGCCAGTTTCAGCAGTCACTGGCATTCCGTGGCATTACTTAATGAAGGTGAATTCTGAATAGCCCATATCAAAAACTTGCCATGAGTGAAAGCTGCTGCTTAGAAAACAGCAGTAGGTATTTCTAGGAGCATTCTCTGTATGTATCATCAGGGAAAAATTTATCTTTTACAAACATGACCTGATCACACATCTCAGCTGCTGAAAAATATTCAGGGGCTCTCTCCGCAAAGTAGAGAAGACCCATTTTCACAGTGTTTCAACATCTGTCCACACCCTTCCTGACCTCGCATCCACGACATCTCCCGCCTATCACCCCTGCCTCCCCGAACGCCAGCAACCCTGGGTCCACACCCCTTCCTGACCTCGCATCCACGACATCTCCCGCCTATCACCCCTGCCTCCCCGAACGCCAGCAACCCTGTGCTGCCGTTAGTCTCCCAACATGTTCTGTGCTTTCCTGCCCCCGGCCATCCTGCCAAGTCCCTGTGGTTTTCTCTCTCTGGAATAGCTTTCTGTGTGGCCCTTCTCCGTAAAACCTCCCTGACGTACCCACCAGGCTCTCTGTGGAGCCTTCCCTCACCTCCTCAGCCTCCCCCTTAGCAGACTTCAGCCCCGTGCTGGGCACCCCATACCACCAGCAGCACACGGCGCATGGCCCTGGCAGAGAGGACTGGCACTGTGTGAAGGCCCAGTCTCTCTCACTAGACCCCCGGATTCCTGGAATGCCCAGGGCTGTGGTCAACATCCATCAGTCTCCTGGCACCTCTCCTGCAAACGGTTCCAAGTGAAGAAAGGAATGCACGAGGAGGGGCATGCCGTTCCAGAATTTTAAACATGTGGCCACCAACCCAATGTGCCCCGACAGCACTGTTCCCAGGCTGGCCACGGCACCTGCAGGCAGCCCCGCAGTCACCGTCCAGCGCAGGCCGACCAGTCCAGGGCGCTGTCAGGCCCGCGCCTCCACCTTCGCTCGCCTCCATTCTGTACGTGGGGCTCTGTTGCAGCATCTAGGGAGAGCGGTGAGCGTGGAAAACCACGACAGGCAAAGACAAGGCAAAGATGCTGGGCATTTTGGGGGCTGCATTAAACTGGGGGTTACCCAGCCCCAAGCTTCAGACCTGGCTGGGCTCCCGGAAGCCCTTCGTTTCCTCTCAGTAATGCTCCTGCTGCCCAACGGCAAAGCCCAGGGTGTGAACTAGGGCCCGTGTTCACAGGGGCACAGCTGTGCCCGCCGATGTCCGTTATTGTCTGTGGCTCCTCCCCTCATGGTGGAGGGTACAGTAGCTGCAGCTGAAGTCCCCAAAGCCCCAGATACTATCTGGGCCTTGACAGACCAAGCGTGCCAAGCCCTGGTCCGGACAGTCCCATTGCACGAGTCACTCTCGTGGCTGACAGCTTGTTTTTCATGTCCCATTTGTCTTCGACATTTAAACGACATCTGCTGCAGCACACTACCTTCTTAGAATTGCAGCATTCCTAATCGGCAGTTGAGCTTAGTTCTCCTTTAATGCAGAGAGGGAGAGAAGGATTTCCCTTGAACACAGGACTTGACACAAGGAAAGTCAATGTGACATGTGAAAAATACTGAGTGCAGTGCCAGAACACAGTAGGTGCTCAATAAACGGCAGCTGACAGGACTGTCGCCAGTGACTCTCCCTCAAGGGCAATCCCATCTGCACAGTTACCAGCAGATACGGCACCACACACGCCAGGACGCAGAAGCCCAGGGCAGGTGACTCCAGGCACCAGCAGGGAGAGGACCACACTGCTCTCCAAGCTGTGTGCTGTACCGACCGCCCTGAGCCAGCCTCCCGTCCCGGCAGGACGCAGCGGCCTGCCTCAGACACAGCTCCCCCCTCAGGGAGGCGCAGAGCACTGCTGGGAACACTGTGCCTGCTTTGCAGTTGGCTAAGCCAGTGAGCCCTCGGAGCCCTTCGCTGGTGATGCAATGGGTCCATCAGCTGCAGACGGGTTACGGGCTCCGCAGACCGCCGCTTGTCTTCAGGCTTGGACACAATGTGCAGCATCTAGGAAGCCCTTTTTGAACAGCACGGACGAACCCTCCGGCTGAACCCCACGTCCTCGCTCTGGGATCACACTCTCACACTCTAGAAGCTGTTTGGAAAGAGGCAAACGCTGGCCCAGAGCAGGGTGCTGCCCTCCAGGGCTGGCCAGTTCTGCACGGGCAGGGCTGAGGCTCAGGACGTGCAAAGGCTGGACGTGGTGAGGGCCATGGGAGCTCAGGGCAGAAAGAATGTCCATGGGTTGGGAGAGTGGATAGAAGTGAGAACAGCAGCTCTTCTGTTTCTCCTCCACACTGGGAGGGACACCCCTCTGTTACGGAGTGAGTGAGTCTGAGAGACGTGCTGCATTCCCGCTCACCGCCTGGTGTTCACACGGCAGGTGCGGGCGGGAGGACGTCTTCCTTGCTCTGCTTAAGGACCAGCAGGTCACTGCCCCCGGGCCTCCCCTGCCCTTCTCCACGCCCTCCGCCCTCTCCGTGCCTGCCATTGCTACGGGCCTCCCCTGCCCTTCTCCACGCCCTCCGCCCTCTCCGTGCCTGCCATTGCTACGGGCCTCCCCTGCCCTTCTCCACGCCCTCCGCCCTCTCCGTGCCTGCCATTGCTAGCAGTCTGATGGGCAATTTTTATCTGACAGCTGCATCCTCTTGCACCACGGCACAGAAGGAGGCCCTAGGTCACCTCGGTCAGAGCCCACATGTGGAAGCACAGGGAAGAGAGTGCCCCGGTCACCAATGAGGCCAGAGGACACTCACTGGGGCAGCCGTGCGGCTAGAAACCCACTGCCGACGCAGGGGCAGCTGCAGAGGGTTCATCAGAAACCTCAGCCTAGAGGACAGTTTTAAAAACCAAAAGGCAAAAACCAAACACACTTGGAAACGTTACCCTCCTCTGCTAGCTATGAGATCTTTTTTTCTTCAGGGCATAGGGTGGAGCCCTTCCATAATGCAATCTAACTGCAGCCTAGATCTACTCTCACTGACAATCATTTAGAGGAGATTCCGAACTGCTTTCCATTTGGGTGCTGCGGGGCGGATCTGGAACGAGGTATTTCATAAAATAGATACATTTGATTTGTACCTATTCTACCCTGGCTAGGCTCTGCCTCCTCCCAGGTCAGTACAGCTGAAATGATCCTGGAACTACTCTGCTCAGGAATAATTTCCAAGAGTAGGGGCCTCAAGCTAAGGTCTGAGCTCTGCTCTGTTCACCCGAGTTGCAAATTGACAGGGAAGTCTGTGCCTTTGCAGCCATCCTAAGATGGCAAAGGGAAGCCCTACGCGCCACTTCCCCCGCGTCCTCTCCTGGCACCGACCGTGGCTGCGCCTCTCACGGAAGGAGCCAAGGGCCTTGTGGATTAACCTCCACTAGCTGGGAAAAATCTGAGAACAAAAGTTGGACCTCAAGAGAAAGAGGCTCTAACTCAGATTTCAGATGCACCTACTCCCTTCCCATGCCCAGAACCTTCCCCATGCATTTCATTCGCTTTCCCATATGGGAAAAGGCGGCCAGAGCCAGCTCGTGATGCCCCTGCCCAGTGATGAATGCTGAAACCTGACGCTGGCAGTAGTTGTGGAGATAACTGAAAGGAAAGAGAAATAATATTTCAGTCCAAACCTAGGCTTTGATACTGTCCACCCCAACACACGCACACATGTGCACGCACACACACACACACACACACACACACGTCTTTAAAACGTCCCAGGGAGTCTGGCCACACCGAGGGGAACCCATTTTTAAAAGCATGGACAGAGCTTCTTCACAGCCTGTAATAAGGTGATGAAACTAGCTAGGTGCTATTGCTTCACTCTCAGAGTTTTAAAATAAGGTTGGATCACTTCCCTTGCAGGTGTGGGCAGACGCAAGGTCCACCTGCATTGCCGAGCAGGCAATGATTATTCAGGGCACCTGAAAACAGCAGATTTGCTTAAACCAGTCTTTGGTAAACTAGGGCACATTTTCTTATGGCTAAAAACAACAATGGTGTCCGGAGAGCCCTTTAACCTGGCTCTGGGTCTTAGCCAACCCCCCTTTAACTTCCCATTTACACTTCGGACTGCAGACTCGAAGGCCCTCCCCACCAAGCAGCCACAACCCACGGAACCTCCCTGGAGTAGGTGTTCTCGTCCATCACCACCAGCGCCACGAAGCTCAAGCTTTCTGTCAGCCACACACACACACAGTGCTGTCCTGACCCAGAACCAGATGCTACACACACAGTGCTGTCCTGACCCAGAATCAGACGCTACACACAGTGCTGTCCTGACCCAGAACCAGATGCTACACACAGTGCTGTCCTGACCCAGAACCAGATGCTACACACACAGTGCCGTCCTGACCCAGAACCAGACGCCACACACAGTGCCGTCCTGACCCAGAACCAGACGCCACACACACAGTGCCGTCCTGACCCAGAACCAGACGCCACACACAGTGCTGTCCTGACCCAGAACCAGACGCCACACACAGTGCTGTCCTGACCCAGAACCAGACGCCACACACACAGTGCTGTCCTGACCCAGAACCAGACGCACCTTGCCCTCCGCGGACGCTCTCCATGGACATTCCCCTCGGTCGTTTCTACCAAGCTGAGCCTGTCTTCCCTTTCAAACTCCTTCCAGAATCGCATCTCCTCTGAAAGCATCCCAGACGTACTATTCATGTCACCCAGCCTCCCCTTTCCAGTGTCCACAGCACCTAAAACAGCCAAACACGAGGGTCTTCTCGGGTTGGGGTCTGTGAAGGAGAAGCTGCAGCATCTCAGCGTGGGCGAAGCAAAACACAAGCTCTTCACTGGCGCCAGAGGGCCCCGAGGCACCCTGCAGGGAACCCCAAGGACTGTACTCAGAAGAGCTGAGACTAAGTAGAACCCACACAGCGGGTCACAGGAGTAACAAACATGTGTCTGTCTCACAAGGTCATGTGCTCACAGGCTGCGAAGTCCATCACGTAACACCACATAAAAGCAAGACGCTGGAGGATGGCCCGCCGTCATTCCCCAGTCATGCTGTCCTAGCATTTTCTTGCATGGTTTTATTCAAGAGCAAGGGCTTAGCTTCCTGCGTGCATACACTGCGATACTGTGATGCTCAAACCTTCAAGTCCAGCCTAGACCTCTCTCCTGAGCCCTGGACCTGTATTTCTATCCACTGATGAATATCACACGAACATCCCACCCACGGCTGAGCTTGGTCCCCTTCTTCCACCTGGCTCTGCTTCCTGTAGCACTCACATCCCCGGGACGCAGAGCCGTGGGTACTTACGGCTCACTGGCTGTACCCGCAGGCATCCCTGACTCCCCAGCCTGAGAAATGACTTTCTGTCTGTATTTTGAAGATGTCTGATGAGGTGCCTGAGTTTATGGCTGTTGTAACTTCTTAATGGATTGTTCCTTTATTTATGTAGTTTCCCTCTTTACCCTAATCATTATTAATTTTTCTTTTGCTTTCAATTTCATTTTATCTCATAAAAACTATCGCTATGCCACCTTCCTTTTGCTTGATTCTTGCCAGAGAATCTTTACCCTTCTTTCATTTTCAAGCTTGCTATGTCACTTTATGGAAGACTTTCAGATCAAATCTGATCCTTTCACTTCTAAAAAGAATCCAGTCCCCAGCATCCCAGTTCAGACCCTCATCACTTCTAACGAGGATTACTTCAAGAGCTTTCGAGGGTCTCTGGGGTATCCACCTCCCTCACTCCACTCCATCCTCGAGGCAACATCCTGCAAAAGAAATCTGAATGTGTCACCTGGCTTCATTCATGAATCTTTGCCGGGTCTCTGCTTACTGCAAGATGAAGTTCAGACTCCACAGCTTAACAAACAGTCTCTGCTAATCTGCTCTGATCCTGCTTTTCCAGTCTGGCCACGCTGGTGAGCTCTCAAGAGTGCCAGGACACACCTTCTCCTTGCATGCCCCATCCCTCAGTGTGCGCTGTGCCTCTGCACGTACTGCTTTCTCTACCCAGAATCCCACCTCCAACTCAACTGCCATCTCCATCACTGCCTAGCAAACCTCTGTTTTCATTTAGGACCAAATTTTCACCTCTGTTGAAGCCTTGCTGTCTGCCCTGCAGTGTTAGCTGCTTCTCCTGGGTTCCCAGGGCCCTAGCCTCTGGTATGTATTTTTAAGGATTTCCACGCCTGCCTCTCCTTAATTCTGGGACACATTCCGCTTCTCTTTGTATTTTATCCCCAATCCCTGCTACGAGGTAGGCGCTCAATAAATGTTTGCTGAGTCTGAAGGGATAACAACTTCCAACGCAGCCAAAAGGAGAACTGAAGACAGCACCACCCTTGCCCGTGCTGACCACTGTCACCACTCTATCATCAGGTGGGGCTCCTCTCCCCGTCCCTGACCTGCCCTGAAGCACTAAACCTACGGAAGACATGCCCCTCGCCCCCCTCCCCACTGAGTCAAACCACACCAGTCCTGCGAGGCTGTCTCAACACCCCTCTCCTGACAAAGGCTTCCCCAGATCTCCCAGCCCATGGCCATGCAGCCCGTGCGTGGACTGGCAGAGCCCGTGCCATCTACGATAGGTACTTTGGCTGCAGTGGCGTCTATGCACTACATGCTTCTCCCAAAACCTGGGTTTGGAGATCCTGGCAGATCTCGCCCCTCACACATTCCCCACCGTGGACGGGGTGAGGTGCAAACCAGGAAACCCACTCCAAGAACGCAGTCCTCCACACACCTGTGCCAGGTGATTGCTCAAGCAGAGCAGTCAGGAGGAAACGTCCAGACTCCGGGACTTAACACAAAGGCAAAATCTAGAAAGAGCGTTCTGCAAAAGTCTTCAGCTGTAGGGAGAGGCTGGTCAGTGAGTGTGAGCCCGAGAGAGAAGGTTCCCAGCTGAAGGACAGGGTACCTCTAGGAAGCCAGGCCAAAAGAGCTCTTTGATTTAGAAATTTAAAAAACCGTTTCCTCCCTAGACTCAGTTAAGTACCGGAAGATCTCAAGCCCTCTGAGTCCAGCCATGCAGGGGTTCTAGGGCTCCATTTGCAAGTGAGTCTGTGGCAGCAGGACCAGCAGGCGGGGGGGGCCGCCCTCACACACCTGACTGCCACACAAGAAGCCTAGATGCAGCTTGCTTCAAGAAACAGCGATTACTAGACAGTTTTCGATCCCTGCTATAATCATTTCTATTTGAGTCATATCTATTTAAATCTGGGGTTGGCTTCAAACAAATTTGCCTCAACACACGAAAGCTGCTGCAGCTTTTGGTACAGCAAGTACCACTGATTCTGGGTGGCTTCAAAGAGGTTTTCCTAGAGAGGTGAAACAACTGAGGTGTGCTGGAAACAACTGTCAATCTGAAAACCATTCCAGGTCAAACAGCAACTGGTTTTCAAAAGACTTGGACCTTTCTAGCAACTTGACACCCACAGTGTTTTTCGGTAAGATAGCTGAATTCACCCACGCAGGAAACAATGGCCAACGTGAATAGGAAATCTTGCCCAGTGCTTCAAGCTGTGTCCCCCGGGGATCTGTGAGTCCTGAAAAGGGGCACAGATTCATTCTGTGTCCAATCAATCAGGCAGAAATAGAGCACACAGGAAATAAAGTCTAGACCATTAAAGAAGTGTCTTGGGCCATCTTCTCCCTCTGAAGATTAAGATGACTGAAACGAAGTGGATGACATACTTGCTTTGGACCAATTGGCCATGGACAGCAGGATGTAGCCAAACACAGACTGCCTTCCAGTCAGGCCTGAACATTCAAATCAAATCTACCTGTCACTACCAGACACACAGAGCGTGGCCCACAGACGCCCTTCCCTTCTCTGTCTCCCTCTCTTCACTCAAATAGATACTTGGACATGATCTTATTGTGACAAATAAATTCAAGAATTTTTTTCTTTTTTAAATAGAGGAAAAAGTGGGAACCATCCATTCCTCCCTCCCTTCCCATCCGTCCCTCCCTCCCTTCCCATTCTAGTTCTCCAGGAAATAACCAGTTTGAGGAGTCTGGCATGGTCCTTTCCAGCCCTTATCTGTGCATCATCATGCATATAAATGTAATAGAGAAATACACCATTGACTTTAAATTTTACATTGATGTGATTATATTATGGGTATCATCCTATAACTTGCTTCTTTTTCTTAACAGTGGACTTAACCCTGTGAACACACAGACGTCTTCCTTTTCTTGTTGAATTGCTGCCAAGTATTCCTGAATACGGATGAACCATCACTGACCACTCCCCTTCGGCCGAATGTGGGGGTTGGCTCCAATCTGTTGCCATTACAAACAGGGCTGCCATGAATGGCTGCACACCTGAACATCCGCACTCATCTGTGTGTATGAGATGTGTGGCTTTGGGGCGTTGTCCTCCTTGTGCCTGGAGAAGTGCAACCTATAGCTTCTGTGACTTGCAGGTTCTGGACAGGAAAGGCCCTGGGGTCCTGAGAGCTGAGGCCTGCTGTGGTCACCTGGTGAAAGGTGGAGCTGGAGGTGACGGCCTGCATGGCAGCCTCAGTGGCTGCTGCAGGAGGGCCACAGAAAATGAGGCTCTCCCTTGACGAGAACACAAGTCCCTGTGCCCTGAACGTCCTCTCAGCTTTTCCTAATGATGATAAGCTCTACGAAGTCTGTGACGGCGTTTCCACAAGCTGTGTCCCCACCCTGGCATGGGGCTTGACCACGGCAAATCCACCTTTAATTGACTGTCACTGTCTGTGTCTTGGATGCATGGTCCTCCTTGCAGAGCCAAGCTTTTAATGCCAACCAAAGGTAGCTGTCTAGAGATCAGTCAGAAAGTCACAGGAGCTGTGCAGGTGATTATTGGTTGTTAATAACTTAGGAAAGGATCATTCCGAACTAGAAGCCACAGCAGCTCTATAGAGCAGGACATCCACAGGCACCACTGCTTACCAGAGAAAGGAGGAACTACACAGACAGCCCAGTTCTAGAAGCCAGGCTGCATTGGACTAACCGATCCTCTGGCTTCACAAATTGCTCGTGATAAAGAAATCATTCTTGACCCAACTCTACTTTCATACCCTAATGAACCACCAGTGACCAAAGACACGACAAGACATGACTTCTCACTTTGGAATGGGGCTACAAAGGTGCATATCTCACCTTTCATTAGCAGACGTCTGCAGAGGGGCCCGTGTGTGCTGGATCCACGCTGAGTGCGCTAAGGACCAGAGAAACCCCAGCACGGCGGCTGCCTGTGTGGGCTTGCAGGCCAGCTCAGGAGCCCGGTGTGGGCCATGAACACTTAGGTCATCAAGCACAGGTTAAATGGATGCTTAATACCCTACAGAAGTAGTGACAGTGCACACATAACTCATGGCCCAACTGAGAGTACAAACTGAAGATATTACAGAAAGGGGGCAGAAGTCCTGAGCTCAGAGGGCCCTGACGGTGTCCCTTTCGGAGGAAGGAGAGCTGGGGCTGAGCTTGGAGGGCCCTGACGGTGTCCCTTTCAGAGGAAGGAGAGCTGGGGCTGAGCTCAGAGGGCCCTGACGGTGTCCCTTTCGGAGGAAGGAGAGCTGGGGCTGAGCTCAGAGGGAGGGCCCTGACGGTGTCCCTTTCGGAGGAAGGAGAGCTGGGGCTGAGCTCGGAGGACCCTGACGGTGTCCCTTTCGGAGGAAGGAGAGCTGGGGCTGAGCTCAGAGGGAGGGCCCTGATGGTGTCCCTTTCAGAGGAAGGAGAGCTGGGGCTGAGCTCGGAGGACCCTGACGGTGTCCCTTTCGGAGGAAGGAGAGCTGGGGCTGACTCAGAGGACCCTGACGGTGTCCCTTTCGGAGGAAGGAGAGCTGGGGCTGACTCAGAGGGAGGGGAGAATTCATGTGGGCAGGAGAGGGTGGGAAGAGAGGAAAGAGAATACACACATGCCTTCTTCAGCTTTAAACACCCTTTATCATCTTGCTTCTGGCTTGCTTTACATTTGGAAAGCCAACAAAACTTCTGTTCAAGAGAAACGGGGTGGATCAGCAAGAGGAACACGTGGCAGGAAACCAGGGCCCCTCCAGGAGCCTCAACCTCAGGGCCACGTGGCTGCTGGGCAGTGACCCAGGGAAAGAGGACGGGGCCATCCAAGCAGACTGGGCATCTCACCTTGGGGAGCTTGCTCATCAGTAAGCAGGTAAATAAAGACAGAAGTACAGGCATACAGATAACAACCAGAGGCAGAAGCCAACCACAAACTAACACAATTGAAGTCCTGGCACCAACACTTCCAAAAATGTCTTCAGTGTTAAAAGAAATATAAACAGAATCACCAAGAATAAATGTCTGCATATGAAAACATCTCATTCTTTTAAAAATACCATAAATGGTTCACACTGAAGACAGAAAATACCCAAGCTGAACTCTAGCTCATAAAATCTACCTGGTATACAAACAATACCCGGTCTTCATAGATGAGTATAAATCACTTTTTCTCTACCTGATCCTGCACTGTAATCTTACAATACGTGTTATTTTTAAAAAGGTCAGGTTCTTCGTGTTAGAAGCTTAGTGAAGGCGTGATAATATTTCTTAAAACATTTTTTGTTAATAGTGAGAAATAGTTTTGTTTCCTGCAGGTGCTCTGGTTAAATACACAAAATGAAAAATGAAACACCGAAATTTTTACATTAGAAAGAGTTCTGTTTCTTTTTTTCAGGGGAAGGGAGAAACCTTTCATTGCCCAATATTATTTTCTCAGCAACTACAAACAATATCGGGTTTCTGATTTGAAAAATCACTGTCTTTGCAACCGAGTTTTCACCAACCCTCAAACCCAGAACCATCAGCAGATGCTGGAGACGCTGCCCCCGCCCAGCCCCACAAATAAGGAGACACTTCTGAGCAGACACGAGCAACCCCCTGACAAAGTCCGAAGCATGGAAACAGGTGAAGGAGAATTTTGTTTTTTCCTCTTACGCAGGTCTGGGCTTACTTTCTATTGAAATTATTATATGTGGCAATGATTTTCCGCCATTTTACCAGCATCATGTGCTCCAAAGTTTCGATACCAAAAGTGTACTCCTGAAGCGCTATGGCTGGCTGCAAAACCCTTGCCTCTGTAGTGAGAAGGCCTCGGTTCCAGCCCTGGCCCTGCCACGTGCTGACAGATGATGAGAAGTCGCCCAGCCTGGGTAAGCCACAGAGGCACCAAAATAACACCATCCACCTTGCTGGACTCAGGGTTCTCAGAGGGTCATGTCCTGGCATTCTCTACCAGCTGGAAGGCCAGGGGTCACATTTTCTGAATTCCTAGGCATCGCCAAAGGCCCAGTCAGATGTCTCCAGATTTGGCGGCAGAAGAGGGACCTCATTCTCCGGGCTTCCACCGGCTCTGTTCCTACGGGATTTGCACCTGCTCCAAGCCACGGCTCTTCTCTCACTGTCATTAATGTTTATAAAGCATCTACAATGCATATCTTGTGCATACACCAAAGGCTCTGCCAGGGAAGATCTTGGGATGAACTCATTTCTGTTACCCACAGTACCTGTCCCAAGGCCTGGAACGTAGTAGGGGCTCAAGAAATGAATAAATTAGTAACCCTTTGTCTTCAAAGGGAAGAACTATCTGGAAAGGGACGGGATGTGTGAAGAGGGTATTTGCAGCAAATAACAGCAAAAATCTTGCTAATTAGAAGTAAAGAAGAGCGAAGATCAAAGCTCTGTGCTGGTGATGGCGTGGGGGGGAAAGGCACTTTCATACATTGCTAGAGCAAGCACAAATCACACAACCTTTTTCAAAAGTGATCTGGTAAGATCTACCAATACCACTAAGGATATCAGAAACATCGGTCGTGCCAGGAGAGAATGGAGGCAGCGAGGCATGCCGGGAAAACCACCGGTCTGAACGGGGACTCCCGGCTTCCATCAGGCTATCCAGACAGCCGTGGGAATGAACCCCAGGCAAGCCCTTTCATGTCTCCCGTCGTCCAGGTTTCCAGGTTTCTGTCCACCCAGCGACGGAGCTGGGCTTGCTGATCTCTAGACCCTGCTTAGCTGGGACTTCTGTCTCAGATACACAGCGGTGGGGCACAGAAATAGGCCAGAGCTGCTCAGAATCTCAGATGTGACTTTAGGGCGGACCAGAAAGCCTGCAAGTCCCCAGGTTTCTATTATGTTTCTAAGATCTTCATTCTGGAAGGTCTACTCCTCAGCCACTCTTCTGAAGAGGTAGAAATTGGAGACACAGGCCTTTTTCCCTTGGCTGACCACCTCATCCCTCATGGTCCAGGGGATAAACACACCTTGTCTCATCCACCCAAGACACACTGGAGACCATCCAGCCGCTCCCTGACCACAGGCAAGGCACAGCCACTCTGAAGGCCTGAGAACAGACCTTCCATGTTATTTAAGCTAGCGGCCATCAATAAACACGTGTGGTTTTGAAGATCTCAGAAAATAGAGGAGGCCCAGCTCTCTCCTCGCCTACCATTTATCCCTTCACCCTCACTTAGGGGCTCTCACCAACCGGGGGGTCAGCGCACTGCATTTGCTTGGCCCCGCGCAGTCGCCCCGCTCACCTTCATCCCTGCCCCGTTTCTCTCCCAGGATCAGGGCCGGCAGAACATGGAGCTGCCGAGGCATCAAACCCATCCATTAATTCCCCACCGACTGCAAACACATCATTTCCCGGACTCATCTCGGGCTGCGTGAGGACACAGCTTCCGGATCTGGATTTGAAACTCAAGACAGAAGGCTGCCTTTATGCCCCAGGCAGACAGCTAAACAAAGATTTGAAACTTCTAAGAGTATAACTTAGTGTGGGCACCACCAATTCAAGTAACTTTGGTGCCTCACTCTTCCCCACTGTGCAATCAGAGGCTGTTGTTTTAATTTTTAAAATAAGAACAGACCATGCATTACTTGCGAACTTAAAGATTAATAAAATGCTAAGGGGGCAATACTAAACTACATTATGCTACAAAACAGTGGTATAACACTTAATAAATATAAAATCACATGGAAGTACTTATTATGAAGCTAAGATAATAACAGCACCCAGAGACCACAACAGGATGTCTCCAAGAAAAAGCCATCCCAGTGAAGAAAAAGGGCAGCACTTCTCTCTCTTTTTAATGGCAGAATTTGTCCTTATAGACTGAGCTACAAAGGGAATAAAAAAGCATCTGCAGTGTGTTGTGCTGGGAACACAGTTTGCCCACACCTCTGAGGTTTTACACAATCGGTGGGCTTTTTATACGTGAGTTACAACCCCTGCTGCTTCACTCGCCAGCCTGTGGCTTCCCGAGTGACAAGGGCTGGAGCTTTGATTTCTAACACTGGCAGATCTCCTGTCTACACAGAGGTTACAATGGGAGCAGATTTAAGGGTCATGTGCACACACGAGTGTGTTCCATTAAATGGAGTATAAGGCAGGGAGGCAGGCCTGGGGGCTGAGGGTGGAGAGGGCATCTCTGCAATTTATTAAAATAAAGGAAACCTCAAGCCTCATCTTGTGATTTAAGAGGAAGTCAATCATGACCAGTTTGCAGTTTAACTTACCATCTTGGCCATAGCTTGGCTGTATTTTAAATACAAACTACTGTTGACAGATTAAAAAATGGCTATTTTCAAAGGAACTGTTAGGCTCCAAAAACTGTTTTGTTGTTGTTGTTATTTCCAATAAAATCACGCTGGAACACAAATTACGGCACCTTACCAAAAAAATTTATGAGCTAAACAATACAAGGAAGTAGGAGCTCGGCGATCTGGAGAAATTAATTGAGGTTTGTTCACCATCTATGGTTCTCTGGTACTACAATGTTTAGTAGAATCATTTATTATTCTACATTCTCACTAGTTTTAGCTTGCTTTATACTAACTAAAATCTGGCAGCCCTTATGGCTAAAGAGAATAGATACAATTAAAAAACATTACCTACTCTTGCCTAATAGAAATCTAAATGAAAACAGCCTGAACCAGGATTCTTTCTTTCAGAACAAGTCACCCCTCCCTTTCCAACACCCCACCCTAAAATAGAAAAACACAGACACATCGCAACCACACAGCATTATTTTCTAAAAGGAGGTAACTTGGGCTCTGTCAAGGCCAATAAACATAAATAGATTTTACCTCTAGCCAACAGCTCAAACCGTCCATTAGGGTAAATTTAAAGATGTTTTTGGAATTAGTGCACAAGCAGACACACCCTGTTTACCCTGAAAACCTAAAACACAACAGCTTCTACACGAGTCTCCAGGTTACAGGGCCCTGGGAAACCTCCAGGCACAATTTACCTTCTGTTTTCTTTTACCCCTGAATGCCAATGGTGGCTATTTCAGCTTAAATGGGACAAAATCAGGAAATGAGCAGGCTGAAGTGTTTTGGATTTTAAAACCAGAGATAACTCTGAAAGGAATGAAAATGGGCTTTAAATGTCCGTAAGGGCCAGTGGGAAATGCAGCATCAGCTTATTGCGAGGCATTTAGTCAAGAAAGCCAAAGTGGCAACGCAGCAGGAGGGTGATCAGAAAAAGCACACACCCTTGCACCACGCCACAGACAGCGCGTAACGTAAATACGGCCTGAGCACAATGGGAGAGACCGCAGGAGCAGGTTCGCACGGACAGAACGTGGCTGCCTTCGTGAACGTCACACGCACTCCCACAGAATACAAACGAAGACACCCACACACGCCCCCCGGTGCTCTCTTACCTCCAACATAGGCCTGGCACTATCGTGGACAGACAGAATATGTGTCACCTTGTTCTTGCTCAACTGTTCCGCATCCCTGGCATCTGTCAGAGAAGAAAGGGGATGGACATTTTGATATCTTTGCAAGTTAATTACTCCTAAACTCTAGCCAGAAAAAAAAAAAAAAAAACCCACAAAA
This sequence comes from Theropithecus gelada, assembly GCF_003255815.1. Lineage (NCBI taxonomy): Eukaryota > Metazoa > Chordata > Mammalia > Primates > Cercopithecidae > Theropithecus > Theropithecus gelada. The sequence continues at coordinate 3,045,900 of NC_037671.1, read as the reverse complement.
TGACTTGCATATTTCTTTCCTGAAACTTCATAACTGACCATACACGTAGGGAATTTCAGGCTACTGCTTTCATACCTTTTGTCTAGCTTTATTTCTCATTGTCTCATCTTTTGACCCAAAGTGACAAAGAAAAAAACTTTCTATGAGGAACAAGAGTCCCTTGAAATGATCAGGCACAGAAAGGCCTCTGGAATGTAACAGCAGCCTCTGCTCACTCCTGCTTGGCTAAATGGCTACCTCGAACCATCTGCCATGTGGCCCCTAGACTGATGCCAAGGAGCCATAAGATGCCGTACATCACAGTTCAATATCGTATAGCCAGGCATTAACCAACGTTACTTCGATAAACCAATGAGAATTCCTGCTGAACAAGTTTTTGTAGTCACCACTCTCCTGATTCGCTTTTTTTTCTTTAAAAACTCGAGCCTCTATTTTATTCTCCGGGGCACTCCCCAAGGCAACTTGAAAGTGTGTTTCAGGCTACAGTCCTCAAGCTTGGCCCAAATAAACTCTCTGTATTAATTTTGCCTCAGCTTCTTCCTTTTAGGCAAAAAACGTGTTAATCTAGAACTTGAAGTGCACTTAGATTAATCAACGTTGTAATCATGATGGATTACATCATCAAGAAGCTAAATTTACGAGACCATTTTGTAGTCAGCATTTGTAAGAGACGACCTTAGGTCAGTCTTTTTGCATGAGACACATAATATTAGGGATATTTAAAATATATTTTTTTTAATTCAATGACCTCTTAATGATTAGAATTCTTAAAAAGCTAAATACAAAAGAACCACTAACTCTGGAAGACAAAGGAGCCTGTGCGTTACTTCTTTCCCCAGATGTCAAAAGCATGGACAGTTCTGGAATCAGACAGGCCTGTGGTTTACATCATCTATATTCACTTTAAAGCACAATTAGAAAATGAAACTCGCTCTGGAAATTCCAAACAGAATTGTCTATCAGCTCTCAGTTGGCTATTAAATTATCTCCATATGAAACTAGGAAGAAAACAAAATTATATTCCCTTCCAATGTTCCCACCTGCAAAAAGAAGACTGAATGGTGTGATCCCCTGAATTGGAACCTTCTACTAATCTACAAAACGGGGGCCAGCAGGAAATGAGGAGGTCCACTGCCCTGCGCCCCCATCCCAGCCTGGCCAAGCTTTTCAAAATGATACAGGAGAAATGGATTGAAAGGCAAATGTTTAGGCCGGGCGTGGTGACTCACGCCTGTAATCCTGGAACTTTGGGAGGCCGAGACAGGCGGATCACCTGAGTTCAGGAGTGTGAGACCAGCCTGGCCAACATGACGAAACCACGTCTGTACTAAAATTACAAAAATTATCTGGGCGTGGTGGTGTGCACCTGTAATCCCCACTACTAGGGAGGCTGAAGTAGGAGGATCGCTTGAACTCAGGAGGCGGAGGTTGCCGTGAGCCGAGATCGCCCCACTGAACTCCAGCCTGGGCAACAGAGAGAGAGTCCACCTCAAACAAAACAAAACAACAACAACAAAGAAAGGCAAATGTTTAATTGTCACGGTTCTGGAGACTATTTCATGGCATGGGAAAATGCTCAGGGTATAATGTGAACCATGAATGTGACACAAACCCAACGTATATAAGCACAGAGACAAACACAGCAGGGAGCATGGCGGGACTGGTACAAAGGCAGCCCCAGCTCAGAGACGGAATTACAAGTGGGTTTTTCCTTATCGTTTACGCACGCGCGCGCGTGTGTGTGTTCTACATGAGTGGCTCCGAAGTTTAACACCCCGTGAACTATCAAGAGGCTCAGTTAGAAAGGTGGAGGCCAGAGCTTAGTTCCTGATCCAGCCCGTGGCTGAGGCATCTCCATTTCCAACAAGCCTTGATGAGGACGCAGAAATCAAGAAACGTTGTTCTAAACATTCAGCAATGTCAGGAAAAAAATTTAACTAATATCAAAATACCAGTTTCATTTTAAGACTCTTTTCATTGCTCCAACCTCTCAGGCTTCACATTCCAGGCTACTGCTTTCCCAGATTCAAATTCTCAAGCTTCCAATTTAGGGCTATTGCTTTCCAGTATTTTGCCTCAGTTTATCTCTGACCGGCTCATCTTTTGACCCAAAGTGAGAAAGAAAAAACCTTTTTATATGAGGAACACGAGCCCTTTATCAGGCTCAGAAAGGCATCCATCATGCAGGAACAGTCGCCTCTCACTCCTGCTTGAGCTAAACAGTTACCTCGAAGTCCCCTGCTATGGATGGGAGCCATCTACACAGCACATGCGGACTCACTGCCAACCCCCACCCCTCACAGGTTGGGGTACCAGCAGGGCTAGCTTGGAATTAATTAGGCAGAAGCTAGAATCGTTTTGGAAGCCACAGGCAGCCAGTCCCACATTCACACCAAAATGGGATTTTCCAATCGCCACCAGCATGGACGTTTTAGACAAGCAGTGAAACAGACGAAGCCAGGGCTCCGGCGCTCCCCGAACCCGCAGGAGGTGGGACAGGCACCCAGCAGACGTGGGGCAGCCTGACGGGGCCAGCTCATCTTACCCTCCCGCCTGGCTCCTCCCGACACCCATTCCGCCTGGCGTTCGAATTTTAACAATCCGTATTTGTTTCAATCTACTTTTCTCCTTTCACAGCAGCTTTAATGAGATATAATTCACATACCATAATATGGACCCTGATCAAGTCCATGATTCAGTGGTTTCATACGTTCACAAGGCTGCGTAACCGTCACAGATCATAACTTTAGAACATTCTCTTCACCCAGTAAAATGCCTTTATAATACAAATACACAGTGAATCTTTTTAAAGTGGCCTGGGGAAAAAAAAGTATACATTTCTGAATACAGAAGACCACTCGATATCACACAACAGCCAGCGGACTGCTGGACTCCGAAGCAAAGGGAAGCACTCCAGGGCCAGTGCTTCTCCTCCCCCTCACTGCAGGCTCGCACCACGTCCGCTGATGCATCCCTTCCCGTGAGGCACAGGCTCTGCCCACTTACTCGAGTGCATAAAATGCTTAATGAAACCTGCTGGGTGATGACCCTGGAACTTTATTTCTTACGGACTTCACATTATTGATTGTCCTGGAAGGCCAGGGAGCAGCGAGGTCACGAGCTGGGAATCCAGCTGTAAGGCCCAGGGTGGAGCTTCCTCGGGGCACAGACACAAGCTTGTATATTTCCAGCGCGCTCCTCCTGAGCACAGACCTACAGGGGCAGAACTCAGCACGCTGGTGCTCAGCACGGGGTCCTCCAACCCTCAGCACAGCATCACCTGGAGCCGACTGCACCCCGGGTCTACTCCAACCCTCAGCACAGCATCACCGGGAGCTGACTCCACCCCGGGTCTACTCCAACCCTCAGCACAGCATCGCCGGGAGCTGACTCCACCCCGGGTCTACTCCAACCCTCAGCACAGCATCGCCGGGAGCTGACTCCACCCTGGGTCTACTTGATCAGAACGTGCACTTTAGCGAGAACCCCAGAAGGCCACGTGCACCCTAACAGCGAGCCCCAGAGGGGACAGACTTCGGCCTGGTGCCAGTGGCTCCTCCCCAACTGCCAATCACAAATGCAACAGGCTGGTAACTCATAAAACCAACAGGAAGGTAACCAGTGGGAATTCACGTGGAAAAGTAAGTCTGGATGGACATATGCTGACCTATCGAGCATGGTTATCTTGTCTCAGCGAGCTGACAGCAGACTACCTCTGACCAGGCTGGCCTTGTCCAAACAACTGGGTACCCACCAGGGCTGTCTGTCTCCCTGGCAGACACAGAACACAAGCTCTAGACTGCGAACATGGTCTCAACGCACACCACCGCCAAACACACCGTGCCGAAGAGCGTTCCCTCTTTTCTAGAATCTGTGGACATCTTCAAACAATGAGGGCTTCCTGTGTCAGCTGACATCCACTGTTGCTGGTGCCCAAATGGAAGGAAGCCACGGACCCACCCTCTGGCCCAGGGAGGGGCTGCTCTCTCTGGCTTCCCTCCCGGCGTGTGGGCAGCCCCAACAGAGACGCTCTCACCAAAGCGTCGAGGACCCAAAGGCCGGGCTCAGAGCTGGGTTTGTTTGTGGGTCTTCTCCAGGAGGAATAGTCACCAGGTGCTGCAAAACCATTTGTTGATTCATTACAAAGCTTTTTTTTTTTTTTTTAAGGGTTGCAGAGTGACATGTGAGGGATCCCACTGAAAGGAAGGAGGGGAGAGGAGAAGGAAGGAAGGGAGGGAGAGAAAAAGGAGGGAAGTGGGGAGGGAAGAGAGGAAATGGGAAGGGGAAGAGAAGGGAGGGGAGGAAGGAGAAGGGACAGAAGAAGGGAGTGACTGTCCACGTTCCTTTCCACTTTCCTGGTTCTTGTGTTACAAGAGGAACGTATTACTTGTGATTTTAAAAGAGCAAGATAAATGACTATATGAGATGCCAGGCGAGAGCACAGATGACAGCTGGATTCACCGCCCAGGAAAAAAGAAAGAGGCCACATTCCACACAGGTTTCCACCCTTGCCAGCTAATGCCACCCAGCTGCCTACTGCAGACCTGGCATCTATCGGGCCCCATGGCAGTAGCAGTGAGTGTGTGGGTGTTTATTTCTCAGGACACCAGGTATTGGGCACTGAGCCACCGAGGGCATCGCCCATCGTCTGGGTCAGCCCCGCGACAGCCCTGTGAGGCAGACGCCATCTTCCCAGTCCACACCCCCAGGTGTGTAACTCGTCTGAGGACACACACTGGCCCCTGCCTGTTCTGCACCTGCTGTTGGACTCTTGACAGCCTGAGGACAGGGACGCTGGTCCACATCCAACTCCCAGCACACTGTGTGCTCCCGACAAGCTTGTGCAATGAACAAGTGAATTCACAGCACAACGGGGGAAAATACTTCCTCTCCTTCCAGCCCTATTGCCAATTCACTGCACTCTCCTTCCTTTCTTTCAGACAAGCCTTGTACCTGGAAAGCATTTAATAAACGTTTGGCTAATGAGTGAATAAAACACAACCTCATGCCAACATCAGAATAACTCAAGGTAGTAACACAGCACCGACCCGAAGAACAAGGAGAGGAGGTGGGCTGTCCACAGCACTCTCAGAGACTAAACCACAAAGCACGAGACCCAGGAAGCTGGAAGGAGTCCTATGTCACGGAATATTTAGAAAACAGGTGTAGCGTGTAGTATGAAAAGAATTTTAAATATTTTCCTAAAGCCATCCTTCCAGAAAAGGTAACCTTTCATGATTAAGGCTGAAACTCTCACATACTATTGTCAGAAGTATTGAATTTGGTTCATATTTATTAAAATGTTCAATTTCAAACCTTTCATCCAGCAATTCTACTTCTAAGAACTTATCCTAAACTCTGTTCTCAAAGACACTCCCTTTCCCCATGAAAACAGTTAATACCTCACTAAATAACTCTGACATTCGCTTCATTAATGTCCCCCAGCCTGCCCCCCACAACGGGTTTGCTGCTTTTTCAGAACCACAATGCTTACTAATTTAGCAAGCCCAGTACTATTTTTAACATGCTGTACAATCAGCAGCTGTCAGCTCTGTGCTTAATTCTCCTGGAGGCCAATGAGTGAGCTGGAGGGAGATGGGGCGGGAGGTGTGTGGAAATAAACATCATACAGAGTGCAGAGAAATAATAAAGATTATTTGCACAATCAGTTTGAATCTGAACTCGGAAATTTCAGCAGCATCCAGAAAGCCGACAGGAGTGGCCAAGTTCCGGCTTGTGAGGGAAGGGAGGAGCAGGAGCTGCCGACGACACGGTCCGGCTCTGTCCAACCTAACACGGTGGGGCCTTGTCTGCAAGCTTCCCAAGCCCCTCCCAGCCTATTAAGGGCCCCTCATCTCTATCCTCCCACCTCATCTCAGTGATTCACTTACACAAACTCTGAATGTCACCTGGCAGGCGGATTTGGCCCCTCCCTGGAAGCCGATAGGCCCAGGGACCACCGAGCTCTAGAGCTGAGTCAGTAGCCGACAGCGAATCAATTAGTACCGAACAAGGGGCAGGAAATGTGTGAGAAGAGCAGCAGCAGCAGACGAGGAGAATCTGCCAGAAATGAAATTGTCACTCTTGTTTCCCGGGTGACTTAAAAAGAACAGGCTTCTGAAAATTTCTCAACAGTAACTAAAAAATGAAAGTGGTCAAAGGTTATAAGTCAGTCACGTGATTGCTGAATGTGCCTGTTGTCCACCATCTTTTGATGATAATGTCCCAACGGGTGTGGAGAGTTAAAAGGAGCACCTGAGGCAGAGCTGGAGCCTCACAGCCTCACCCCACTCCATGAGGGGACGGGCAAGGGGTTGGGGTGCACCCAGCAAGGGGCTTGGGTGCACGTGGTGGCCACTCCCAGAACAGACCGTAGCCTGAGCCTACACTTTGCCTGTCAGTCTCACCCATGAGAAGTCTAAAGCTGATCTTTTAGAAAGTGAGCTCACTTTTGGTGGAAACAGCCCAAACATCCACGAACAAATAAATGGAAGCAAAATGAGGCCTCTGCACACCATGGAATACTATTCGGCTTTAAGAAGGAAGGCCATTCTGACACTTGCTGTGACATGGATGAACTGTGACACTGTACTCAGTAAAATAAGCCCATCTCAAAAGCACAAACACTGTGTGATTCCACTAGGAGGAGGCTCTGAGAGTCGTCAGATTCTTAGAGGCAGAAAGCAGAAGGGTGGCTGCCCGGGGCTGGGAGGAGCGGAATGGGGAGTTAGTGTTTAACAGGGACGCAGTTTCAGTTTGGGAACGGGAAATGTGCTGCAGAAGGATGTTGGTGACGGCTGCACAGCAATGCAAATTACTTAAAGCCACTGACCTACACACTTTAAAATGGTCAAGAAGACACATCTTATGTTCTGTGTATTTTACCACAACAACAAAAAAGCAAGAACTCACCTTTGAAGTTGCCGATGTACAGGCCGGGCAGGATCTAGGAGGAAGACAGACACAGACGTGAGCCTGGCAGACTCTAAGTGGATGGCGTTGCAGAAGGGGCCTCACCCAGCAGCAGGATCCCTGCAAAGCCCAGGCGCTTCCCCAGTACAGCCCCTCCCTGACAGACACGCGGGCGACCCAGCACCCCCAGCGGCCTGTGGAAGGCTGCAGGTGGTGCCCATCGCCTTGCTGGGTTGAGGGCCCAGCTTTGACCCCGTCATCCTCATTTGCAGCCCTGCAGTGCTGGTGGGCATTCTGAGGGCCCAAGTCCCCTGCCCCGCCTGCCCACCCTGGCCCCGCAGCCCTGGCGGCCCCACAGCCCTGTGCTCTGCTGCACGAGGCCACTGCACACACGGTGCCCGCTGCACACACGGTGCCCGCTGCAGGCGGTTACGCTGCCGCCCACCTCACCCTTGGCCTGTCCTGAGCCCTGAGTCCAGGGCTGGCCCCCGACTCGGCCCCCCACTCAGTGCTGGTAGCCCTCCGTGTCCCCTGGGTGGCGATGCTGTTGCGAGGGCATGACCACGTGAAGACCCATCTGTCTGTCGGGAAAACTCCTTGGGCAGCAAACGAATCGTGTCGCTCACTGCTGCCTCCCGAGCCCCAGGCCAGGATGACAGTCAACAAGGGGTTGTTAAATAATTAAATACATGATCCAACCTGCAAATATATGCAAGTTAATAAAAACACACCTTTGTTGCAAAATGTCCAAGGCAGTGGTTCTCAAACCAAACTCCCCATCAGAACTCCAGACTCTGTTAAAAACACAGATTTCTGGGCCAGCCCTCCTCTCCACCTCCAGCCCCCATACGGAATGATTTAGCAGATCAGCAATGAGAACTGGGGGTGGTTTCTTTCACACCCATGATTTGCGAAATCGGAAGCAAATTCTTGTCTTGCCAGCACTTTGCATGGACACTCTGAAATTTAAATAAGGACACGGTACCATTCATTAAAATGTGCTCACTGTATCACTCACCATGATTTCCAAGCACATACACCCAGCGGTTTTGGTGACACTTCACCACAGATCCCAGGATGTCCCAGCCTCACCCTCCTGTCTGCCACTCCCATCCCCGCAGCTCCCCTGTCTTCCTTCAATCCCACTGAGAAAGTCGAAAGAGCCTGTAGTACGGTTCTTCATGTTTGCTGATTTCTTCAAGAATCTTCCTGACCACCGGCTGCCTTGCTAAAAACGGATGGCTCATGTCTAGTCATTGCAGGGGACCTATCGTGGCTCACATCAGGGCAGCAGTGCTAGGCCCAGAGTTAGTCTCTCTGCAGAGGGACAACGAGCCAAGGGGCCACGTAATGTATCAACCAAACTGGGACGGTCCAAGAATGAAAACAGGCTCTGCTAATCATTAGTTCAGGAAAACAGGCAAACACCAGCAGTGCCCCGGGCACAGGGCTGTGCCATCACCCTGGCTGACTCAATACCCAGAGTGGTAAGGATGCGAAATTAGCTTGGAGAGTGCCCCATGGGACGGAGCTCAGTTCTGTCCGTGACTGAAGTCACCGATGGAGGCAGGTCGGGTTAGCCCCGTAACCAGGAGCATGTGAGGTGACGTCTCAGAGGACAACGCCAGCACCCACTGCCCGGGAGCTGAAACACCTGGCAGGTCTTTCTGGAAGCATAACCAGTCTTTAGGATTCTCCTCGGAGGAAGGGTGGAGTCTATACTTTATCATTCCTATTTTGAAACACAGGAACAATGCAAGTTCGCCCTGGATGTGGATCCCGCTGACGTTCTCCGGCGATGCTTGGCTGCACAGAGCTTTGCTGTGTGTAGTCTCTCATTCCCAAGGGTCTCTCCTGTCTTTTTCAGGATGTGGCAGTAGATACTAAAGAGCATCATTGCCACGTGGCTCCTTTGGCTGGCAATGCAATGACCCCTCCTTGACCAAACTTTAGCCAGGTTCCTGAGTCCTTTTCTCAAGAAGGCCCGGTCCTTGGCGAGCAGAGACCTGCTGAGTGTATCCCCTAAGACCCCACCAAGCGCCCCTTCCTCCACCCCGACGTCTAATCCAGTTCCCCTGAGTGGCGTTCCACCCACTCCCTCACCCTGCCCTCCGCTTTCCATCCACCCTCGTCCCTGCCACACTGGAGTCGAGTCCTCCCCTGTTGCAATAGTCTTGAATGGAGTCTTCCTTGCTGGCTTAAGCAAGTGTCAAAAACACTTTTCTTTTACAGCAGTGACTGCAAATGGCTCCATATCTCTACAGTTATAATCACTGGGTGATTTTCTAGATCAAAATGTTTCCAGACCATAAGCATGTGTATCTGCCCAAAGTCAGAGAACATACTGCTGTGGATAGAGTTCCTCGGGCACAACGCTGCACACTCGGGGTACTGGTGTGACTGAGAGACCGGGCCCTGCCCTCACGGAGCAGCTCATGTAGGGAAAGTGGAGGTGACCTGACCACTCTGGGGTCACAGAGGGCTTCCTGGGGACAGTGGCACTCAGGGGAACTGCAGCCCAAGAGGAGCAGGCAGACAGGTAGGGGACAGAACAGTCAGCCTGGAGAAAGGGTCCTGTCTCTACTGGGGAGGAGTGGGAGAGAGGTGGAGAGAAGGCAGGGGCCAGTGCAAGGAGATGGCCCTGCACAGCGGACACTGTGGCCACTGGCCGCTATCCAGACTCTGAGTTAGGTGCCATGAAATGAAATACTACTAAGATGCCTAAGATGTGTGGGACTGTGAGGAAGACAATCTCATGCATTTTAACTTAATACATCTTGAAAATGGTATGAAAAACAGGGAAGGTAGAGCTGTGCGCAGCACACTCCCTTCGTCACCACGCGCACCTCGGTGACGGCGACGGCGGGCTCCCGGAGGGGGGCTTCTGCATTTCTCTCTGAGCTTGCCTACACCATCTGACGCGCTAGTCCTGTGCATGCACTATGCCAATTTATGGTGGTTTTTTTTTGTTGTTGTTTTGTTTGTTTGTTTGTTTTAAATCAAGAGGGATTATTTGGAAAACAGATTACGGCCCATCTTTGCTTTTTTTCTTTGTACATCTACTGTTTTCTCTACTAAACACAAACTAATAAATTTTATATTATCTTTAAAATTAAATGAGGGCATGAGAGTAGACCATCTCCACATTCTAAATGTTGTAGAACCGTGATGTTCTGACTCCTGAATTCACCGTCTGGAGCCCGGCTTGCTGCAGAACCATCTCGAGCAAACCACTCTTTTCCCACCCCCGTGTCGAGTCCTCCTGCCCCGATGATGCCACCTTCTCCCAGTCACCCCGCATGGAAAACCTGGGGCTCCCACCGCTGTGGCACCTCTCTCACTTCTCCGCTCCCCTCCTCACGGTATCCCTCCTCGGCCTTGCCCAGAGCCTCAGTTCCCACGGGGGTTACAGTAGTAAACACTGAACTCACTCCTCTGTCCTATCAAATTAATTTTCTAAAGCCATATTCTTCCTGGGTGATTTTCTACCTCAAAATGTTCAGTGACAACCCTTTTACTTAAAAAATCAAGGCCAAACATTCAATACATATTCAGCATGGCTTTCGCACGTTGGCTCCAACGTATCTCTGAAGGGTTCCCCTAACTTCCTTCTCACGTCCAGCCCAGCCAGGTCACCCCCACTCTCCCAATACCCCTTACTGGTCCCACCTTGCAATAGCACTTTCTTTGCCCCAAATAATCGTTCTAAACAGAGAAGTTCCCACTGTGTGGGGTCCTTTATCTCCTGGGTATGCTCGAAAATCACAAACCCTGTAATGGCCATTTATTTTATTGGTTTTCCAGTCTCTGAAACCCTTTCCTAGGTTTGGGGATCTCCTGGGCCCAGGGAGTCTGGGTGGGAAGCAGAGCCCGGCTCTTAGTACAGAAGCTGCCAAAGCCGGACACCTGCTCACATGAGCCTTCGCTGCTACATGGGTGTGCCCCGTGTGTGACAAGTCTGCTCACCGACGGCAGGGACAGCCTGGAGTGTCCTCTTTGGCAACAGAGGCAGCAGGGCTGTTGGCACCTTCAGAGTCCACTGGCTGCAGCATCAGCATCTTGCAGTAGCCCCAGAAATGCTCTCAGTGACCAGTTTAAGCATCTGCTCCCGCCAAGGTTGCCCCGAGTCTGGCTCTCCAGCTACCAGGCTGTCTGCTCTGCTCTGTTCTACCCAAGGTAACCACGTTTGGATGCTGTTGCTTACCACCACGGACCCTGATGTGGGCTTTCAACCTGGAAATCACAAAAATTTTGACCCATCTACTTTCACGATATTTTTGTTGCTGGTAATCCCTGCGTACAGAGAGAGAGAACATGAAATAAAATCGAGTAACTTTCCAGCAGAGGAGACCTGGGAAAAACAAGGTGTTCATCTGGTACAACCCGGCTGACCAGTCAGCCCATGCAGGAGCTGAGCTCAAGCCAGAAGCAAGAAACACAGAGAGAAAATGAAATCATGACCACCTGGTAGAAAGCCAGGCCAAGTCGGAAAAAAGAGTTTGTAAACGCAACTCGGGAACGTCCCACTACGCTAAAGTAAAAAGCACAGAATTGACGCTAATCCTCTTCGGGCCTCTGAAACTGTCCTTTCCCTGTGCTGGGGACGCTGGTCCTGAGCAGCCTCCCACAAGATGACCATTTCCAGGGAGGTCTCTCCTGACCACCAAACTCCCCGGCACTCTCTCTCTCATATCGCCTTGTTTTATTTTCTTCACCGCAGTTATCAGTGGCTAAATGGCTTTATTCATTTCCTGACTTTCGGATTGATCTTGCAGCAGGGGCTGCATCTGTCTTGTCTCCTAATGTGTCCCTAAAACCTGCCCAGAGTCGAACACACTGAGAGGAAGTCAGTGAACAAACGGTGATGAAACAGCACAGGCCACAGAGGAAGATGGTCTCTGGCATTCTGCAGGTCAAAGATTCCTGTTTTCTGTTACAAGACTGTCTGGGCATAGATAATATAGGCAGAACCCTTCTGCAGAAATGCTCTGAAATCATCCTAAAGATTCTCCATGCTTGATGGTTCCTCTTGATGGACAGCTTCACACCCACGTGTTACACTGTGCTAACTCCAGCTTCACAGAAATGCAAAAACACAAATCCTCAGCCACAAAAACGCACTTAAGCACAAAAGAATACTGCTTCTAAGGCAGGAAATATTTTGAGTTTATTTTTTAAACATTTCTTTTAGTCCTTCAGGATGCATGGAATCTAAGAACCCCACCCAAACTGATGTTGAGAAGTAAATTCCTGAGCAAGCAGCCGCAGAAGGCTGTGTGTGGGGTGGGGTGGCGGTGGAATCTTAATTCTTTCTATGTCAGAAAGGACTTTCTGGGTTTCAAAGCCAGGGATGAAGGGGAAAAACTCTGGTGGATTCCTTGAAGGGTTAAATGTCACACAGACTTTTTAAATGCCATTTGGCCATGGACTTAACCAGGTTGCATATAAAAAGGGAAGAATATGAGAATATTCTCCTGGGCCCTTAGAACACTGCCTTTAACATCTGCTCTTCAACATGAAACAAAAATGTAATATTAAATGGAGAAAGAGCCCTTGGGGGGTGCTGTAGAACCCACCAGCACGTGGCCATCTGTCTGTCAGTCCTGCAGCAGCGGCTGAGTGTTCACTTCCTGCAGGAGGCTTCTCTCCAAGCTGCCTGGGACTAATCTGCATGGCGGGGTCTTCGTGTCTTTCATACTAACAACCCACTACAGGATCTAACACAGTGCCTTGACAATAGCAGGTGTTCAATAATAATACCATGAACAGGTGAATGGATGGATGACTGGACTACGCAGGCAACCAAGTCACCTGCCGCCAGGTGGAAACACATGAATTTAGCAGCACAAAAGTGCCTGACCTTCCAGTCCCTTCCCATATGAAAATACAGCTTCTCAACCCTGTGGCCCTATTCCACCTTTTGCTAACTCTCCAGTTCCAGACCACACAGGCCTCAGGAAATTCTGAGAGGAAGAACCCTCGATAGTGGTTCTCGACTGGGGATGATTTCACTCCCCGGGGATATCTGCCAACGTCAGGGACATTTTTGGTTGTCACAGGTGGGGAGGAGGTGCTACTGGCAACTATTGGGTGAAGATCTGAGATGTTGCTAAACCTCTCATAATCCACAGGGCAGTCGCACAAGTAATTATCTTGAAATGTCTACAGGAGCAGCCGTTGAGGAACACCGGTCTGTGCCTAGAGGGAACATATTCCCCTTGAATTATAATCCTTTCCCAACTACACTCCCTCATCTTCCTAACAGGGCAAAAGCCATCCTCAAACAAGTGTCAGTCACATCCAAGAGTACTCAAAACAGACTGTATTTGAACTTTACAGTTTGGAAAACTGTGTTCTAATAAATTCCCATTTGCTTCTCCCAGTAACTCAAGTAGTAACTGGGGAAGGTATCATTACCCTCATTTCAGAGCCAGGGAGGAGGAGATTGGATTAGCTAACCTCCTAAGGTCTTTCAGTTCTACACATCTACGAATCCAGGAAGGAAAACAATCCTGACGCTGAGAAACATCTAAGTGACTTGTTCAAGATCACAGCCGTGAAGCAGCAGAGAGGCGGAGGTTCCCCAGGTCAGGCTTTTTGGTACCCAGCCCCTCTCAGCAACAGTGGGCTCCCCAAGGGAACAAGACGCACCCACTGAAGTGAGGCCTCCCAGCACCATGAGAGGCTTCCCGAGAAGAACAGGATGGCAGCCATTGCCACCAGGCAGCGAGAAATACAGGATGGCAGCCATTCCCGCCAGGCAGGGAGAAGTACAGGATGGCAGCCATTGCCACCAGGCAGGGAGAAGTACAGGATGGCAGCCATTCCCACCAGGCAGGGTGCTTTCAGAGGACACACAGCAGGGAGGAAGGAAGAGGCCACAAGAGCAGGCAGGCCGGATGCTTGATGAGCTGAACAAACCCTGGCAGTCAGTGGAGGGCAAGATGCCAACCAGAGGGTCCTCATATCCTGCCCTAGAACGCGAGGCTTCAGCCCACTTTGAGGCTGATCAAGATAAAGACTGCTGGCACATGAGAAGCATTTCGGGCAGCCTTCTCTGACATAATGTTTGGCTAGAGACTAGTCGCTGTTTTGTTTTTAATGGGGTATTGTAGTACTGAAGACTAATAAGTAGACAGTGAGGACGGGAGTTTTGTTTACAGGCTCTCCCCCAAAAGATTTGAGGGTTCAGACTCGAGAGAACTTTGAGTCAACTAGGAGTTTTCAAAGGCTCCACAGGAACACGACATTTGCATGCAACACCCTGCTCACTTTAACCCTAATCTTACCAGAGACATTTACTAGACGAACACCTCAGCAGACGAGTATCTTAGAGGCACTCTGCATTGTGGCTGAGCCACTGTGGCTTCGAGTCCCGGCTCTGCTACCCACCAGCTGGGTGACCCTGGCAGTTCCCTAACCTCTGTGTACATCGAGAAAACAGGCACGGAAATAACAGGACCTGCTTCATGGCGTTGTGGCTTACTCTACGTGGTAACGTACTCAAAACACACCATAAACTCACTGGCGATTATAATTTTGGCCAGCGTGGGGCATCTGCCTAGGAATTGCACACACAAACAAACAGAAACAATAAAAAAAATAGTTTTGGTTTTGCTGCCTTTTACCCCCTTCCTTATCAATGTCAAACATGAAGGAAGAGAGGTGATTTTGGCTATTTGACAAGTAATCGAAGCTATGAGGAGCTTTTCAAATTACTTTTTAGGAATTTTAAAACTGACTTGGGATGAATTGGCACCCAGCTCAAAGGACAGACTTTTCCTATCCTCAAAATCAGTAGAGACTGGGGTCCAAACCCAGTTCCGCCCTGCCTAGCACTGGACCTTATCTTACCTAACCTCTCCAAATCTCCATTCCCCAATCTGGGCAAATATAAGGTCGTTTGACCTTACAGGGCTATTGTGAGGCTGAGATTTTATAAAGTGTTAAAAAAAACAAATGGTTCACAATGGTGTTGCTTTTTTTTTTTTTTTTTTTTTGAAACAGGGTCTCCCTCTGCTGCTCAGGGCTGGGGTGCTGTGGTACAATCACGACTCGCTCCAGCCTAGACTTCCCGGGCTCAGGTGATTCTCCCACCTCAGCCTCCCAAGCAGCTGGGACTACAGATGCAAGCCATCACACACTCAGCTGATTTTGTTTGTTTGCTTGTTTGTATTTTCGATAGAAACAGGGTTTCGCCGTGTTGCCCAGGCTGGTCTTAAACTCCTGGACTCAAGCAGTCCACCTGCCTCAGCCTCCCAAAGTGCTGTGATTACAGGCACGAGCCACCGCACCCGGTCCTGCCTTCATTTCCTCATCTTTAATTTTCTAGAATACAAAAGCCTTTTTCCCTTCCATCTTCTGATAATCTGCTGTGTATACCTAATGGGAATTGGCACAGTATTTTGCCATACAGGAGACCGGAATGTACTGACAAGAAGAGCCATCATGGGGATGCGAAATAATAGAAACTGCTCTCCCAAAGCAGTCAGAATGGAGCCTGCACTGTTTAGACCAGAAATGTTCTTTTGCCAAAAATGACCAATGCGTATGAGATTGGAAAGAAATCTTGTCCCAGTAACCTCAGGGCACACACATTCCAAGTTACGTTAGTTCCCGAGGCATTGCACATATTTATAAATGTTCTTAGAAAAGGATTTCTAGGGGTAGCACCTTCCACTGATTCTGCAAATCAACATTCTTTTTTTTTTTACAGATGGGAAAAATATGAAGCCTCGTTCCAAGTCACACGGTAATATGTGGAAAAGTTCTGGTTAAGGCTCTTAACTCACTGGCCTCCAGCAATCTACTTTGCCACGAACTAACCTTGTGATTTGGGGTAGTTCCTCCTGATCTCACGTAAACATGTTTACTGCAGCAGAATTCCTTGCCTGGGCTGAATGCCCCTTCTAGGTCACTTTCATCCCATCTTCTGCTTTCCCCACTTTTCTGAAATTGCCTATGTTATCCTCTGGAGCCTCTACTCCTCCCCACCTTGTGTTCTCTCTCTCTCTCTCACTCCCACACACATACACACCCTGTGTTGTGCAACACAGCAGCCATCAGCCACAGTGACTATTGAGTACTTCAAATGTGGCTAGTCCAAAATGAGACGTGATTTAGGTATAAAATACATGCTATGCTTTGAACATATAAGTGATCTGGGGATCCCGAGATTTTTCCTTTCACAAAGACATAGCAAAAAACATGAAAACTTCCACGAATAATTTTATATATTAGTTACATGTTGAAACAATAGTTTTAATATATTGTTAGATAAAATATATTATTAAAATTAATTTCACCAGTTTATTTTTTAATGTGGCTCCTGGAACATTTTAAGTTATATACATGGCTCGCATCATATTAGTGCTGGACAAGCGTTGATCTATACTGAAGGTTCTGTGAAGGATTTTTGGGTCATTTACCACCGCACTCCCTTTTCCTGCCTCCCCACCCACCAGCACAACACCTGGCTCATAGTATGTACATAATAAACAAGCGTTGAAGCAGAGAAGTCTCTAAATCTCTCTATACATATATTTCTTCATTTATACACTGTGAGTCTCTATTCACAAGATACTAAAAGTCAAGCAATTTATTACCCATTTTGAAAGGTAAAAAGTGTATGAATATTACTGCTTTTGTTGAAAAGCATGAAAATAACGTTGATCCCTTAGGCAACCATCTGTATTCCTAAATATATTTTTTGAATTGTATTACACAAATACTATAAATTTAATGCTGAAAACGGTGGAGAGTGAACAGCTCAAGTGGGAAAAACTGTAGAAATAACCAAAGGAAAGCTGAGATACCGCCGTCATCAATGGCAAGGCAAACGGAGCCCACAAACTTACGATGACCATCTTTATTGTTGTTTTAATTTAAAAAGCAGAAGGCTCGGGGTGCGATGGATTCCAGTGCCCATGGGAATATAATACAAGTATTTAGCCGAGAGAGAGTCTGTTTCCAAACTTGATCACTCGCCAAAAAAAAAAAAAAAAAAAAAAGTGAATACAATTCTGTTTACCAAAATACCTCAGTATTGGCATGCAGGCCCCAAACACACAATAGTTCTTTCACAAACGGAGTAACCAGGACACAATAAACATGACATGGGCACGGGAAAGGTTCGGTTTTCCCTGGACTGACTCCCCACTGCATCTCCCCTTCCTGCCGGGAATCCGCACTTGCAACACTCCAGCCCAAACTCCCAAACCACTGCCGACCCCGTGTTGAGGGACACGGAAGAAAACACAGCCGCACTGCCATCCCCACGCAGTGTGGACGCCGACAGCGTGTAGAGCTGCGGGTGGGCGGAGCGCAAAGAAAAAGTGAAGCAGAAAAACGACTCATCCAATCCAGGACCATTCAAAGACCTGCAAAAAGCTACTGTCTGTGTTGTGGGCTCTGTAAAGTCTGGTGACTCCTTCCTTGAAACCAGCCCAGCACCAAGGAACAAAATCCTGAACCTTGTGGTTCACACGCACACACCCCGGCAACTCCCGGCCGCCGGAGCTGGCATCTGGCAGCGTCCGTGGACGGGAAAGGGGTCCCACGGGCTGGGAAGGGAGGTGCGGCCCAGACACTGACGGGACAAAGGGAGCAGCGCAGACTTTCTCGAAGGCCCCGTGGGGCCAGCCCCAGCCACAGGCTGCCCTCGCCGCAGCGTCACACAAGCTAGCGCGCTCCGAACCTTTCCTCCGCTTCCCACTCATCTAGAAACAGCTCAGGGCTGAGGACTCCGCTAACTTCTCTGTCCACAGAAAAACTATCTGCGCCCACGGGCGGCCGCAGACTCTGAGGGGAAAGAGGAAATGACAGCGGGCGCCCGTTCACTAACGATGTGTGGGGGGTGACGCTTCCAGGGCGCAGTTCGGGAGCGAAGAGGAGGGGAAAAAAGAAGCCACATCCATTCAGCTCATCTCCCGGCGGAAAGTGTCCAGGCTCTCCAAGCGCGCGGCGCGCTCCAGCCTCAGACACGCACCGGCTGCGAAGGCGGCGGCCCGGGCTGCCCACCCGGAAGCCGGGAGGGCGGGGGCGGGCACCCTCCGAACCCCGATCCGCAGTCGCCGCCCCGGCGCGCCGCCCCTCCCTCCGCGCCCGTCCCCCCGCGGGCTCCAGTCGCCGGGCAGCCCGGACGGGGGGCCGGCACCCGCCGCAGAGGAGGCTGCAGCGCGGAGCACACCCAGCGCGAACGCGGGGAGACGTTACCTTGTTCATCCCATTCCCCATGGTGGCTGAAGGCGAACCCTAGCGCCCCTGGCCGTGTGCTCGCGGCTCACTATGGCATGTTACGGGGAGGAGCGGCGGCGGCGGGCGGGGAGGAGGCGCGGGCGGGACTGAGCGCGCGCAGTGTCGACAAGTCGGCGGCTGGGACCGGCCGGGCCACCCGGCGCGCTCCCGAGGCCGGCGCGGAAGGCTGGGCTTTCCGTCCGCGGCCTGGAACTTCCCGGCGGGAGCAGCGCAGGGGCCCCGGAGCCTGTGCCGGGCAGTGGTCCCGCCTGGCCGGTCCCCGCCCCGTGCGCACCGGGCAGGCCCAGCGTCCCTCCTCGGTCCGCCCGCCCGCACCCTGGGACTTGTAGTCGGGCTCCCGCTCCGCCTTCGCGGACCCCGGCTCGCGGCCGCCGGGCGGGGGAGGCTCGGGCTCGGGCTCGGGCTCTCGGGCGGCCCCAAGCCCACGGCGCGTGCGCGGCCCGAGCCGCCCGCGGGGCGCCCGAGACCGGGGGCGGGGCCTGGCGGACGCGCAGGCGCTGCCCTGAGCCGGCGGCCGCGCTGGTCTCGAGCCCGCTCCAAGGTCGGGGGTGCCCAGAGCCCCTTGGCCTTTTCCCCCGGGGCGACTCCGGGGGCCGGTTACCAGCAGTCGCTACCCTGCCTTGGCTGCCTCCGTGAATCAGGTGCTAATCAGAGGCCTGGTCTCTGGGGGCTCCCCTGCCTGGGTTTTCTGAGGGCGACAGATTTAGGCCGGGGGATTTCCTGCGGCCCTGCCCGGTGCACCGAGACCGAGAAGGCTCGCGGGTGGGGAGAGGTGGGCTACGTGACTCACCCCCGGGAGGCCTGAGCTCCCTACGCTGGGGGAGCAGATGGCTGGATCTCTGACCGCAGACCCCACGGCCTTGGACGATGTGTGCCCCTGAATGTCTGCATCGTGCTTCTGGCTGGAACGGATCAATTTCTAACCTGTAGCAGAATTGTTCTGGGCATTCTATCAGCGTTCGTAAATTCTAAGTTTCTCTCCGGGGACAGAATCCTTGAGCCGGTGTTTTTTCTTTTTAATGTATGTATCCTCAACAATGTCCTGAACATAGTAGGTGCTTAATAAATATTTGCTGAATGAGTACATGCATCAGTCTGATGTGCCCTGGCTCACTCCTGCTGACCTCATTTTATCTTCTTGCCGAGCGAGTTACAGACATGCGGGTCTGCTGTGTGTTCCTTGAACCTGTCAGGCTTGCTGGGCTGTGCTCACTATCCAGACACCTGGATCCCCAGGTCTCTGCATAGCTGCCTCTTATCTCTGAGGTATCGGCCCAAATGCCATCTCTCCTAAGAGGCTTTTCCTAACCACCCAGTTCCAGGTGGGTCCTCCAGTCACTATCATATTACTCAGTATTATTGATCGGAAAATATATGTATTTGCTTTCTTTTTATCTGTCTCACTAGCCAGCAACTTTCAGATATACAAAAAAAAAAAAAAAAGTTGTCTTATTCAATACTACAGCCATGTGGCCTGGGACAGAATCTAGCACAAAATAGTGATTTTGTAAATATCTGTGAAATAAATTAATAATTTCTGGTGGCTGAGAAAACAGGTGAAGTTCTGAGGAATGTGAACGTTTGGAAAGAGCTTGTAGACTCCATCTGTCGCCATTTCTGTCCTTGTACACCATATCTTCTGGGCAAGAAATGGTATCAAAACCCTCCGTGTAGAAAGCCCTCACTCAGTATCGGCTTGCATGTTTTCTGTGGGTAGGATGGGACCAGACCCAGAGTGCCCTTTCTGCGTCTTGTTTTGGGAGCGTGTTCCTTCTTCACTGCCTTCACTTCCTCTTCTCCCGCCTGCTTCTCAGTCACCTGGACAGCCTGCTTTCCCCTCTGCCACACACTGCCATTAAGTAACTGTTTTTACCGCCTTCCTGCTTAGAGACAACACAGAATAGTTAGTGGACTGCCTGGGGAATCCCGTAATCAGCCTCTATTTCTAATTCTTAAGGAGGTCTTGAGCAAGATGATCAACTTTTCTGATCTAGCTTTTTTTTTTTCCTCTCTTTAAAACAAGACCATTAAACTGTGAATTTTTGAAGCTTCTATCCAGCAACCAATGAATTACTTCTGCAGCCCTCTGCCCTCCTTGGGCTGTTCATCCAACAGTCAGATGAATGTTTAAGAACACAACCAGTTCATAAACTGGTACTTGACCATGAATGACAAATTCATACCGATTTTTTTCTTCTGTCATCCGCTTGGAATATGTCTTCTCTTATTCATACTCTTCTTATAGATATGTTTCTCCAGCTTGGACCATGTGCTTGGCAATTCCCCCTAAACTCAGAACCTGCCATGGCTTCCTCCTTACAGTCAAAATCAGCATTCAGTATGGTCCTAAAAGGTCCACATGCCCAGAGTTGCTATCAAAATCTCAAATTTTTATTTTTGGTTAAATGAGAAAAGAGGAGACTGTTAACACCAGAAGTCAGACGAGGAAGATTTTTTTTTAAAAATGTATTGGTTTTGGCTGGGCATGGTGGCTCACGCCTGCAATCCCAGCACTTTGGGAGGCCGAGGTGGGTGGATCACCTAAGGTCAGCAGTTCTCGACCAGCCTGGCCAACATGGCAAAATCCTGTCTCTACTAAAAATACAAAAATTAGCCAGGCGTGGTGGGGTGCGCCTGTAATCCCAGCTACTCAGGAGGCTGAGGCAGGAGTATTGCTGGAACCCAGGAGGCAGAGGCTGCAGTGAGCCAAGACTGTGCCACTGCACTTCTGTGTGGGCAACAGAGCAAGACTCCGTCTCAAAAAAAAAAAAAGTTACTGATTTTGTGGGGTTCGGGAGTTTCCCACAAGAGACTGCCTGTACTCTCCTCCACCCTAACCCTGGAACACCTGTCCTTATTATAATAATAATTCCCGATGTTCACGTCTTGTAGTTCTATAACTTTTACTCTCTAGCTCTTGATTATGGAAAGAAAGGGAGGAAACTCTTCAACAAAGCCGACATTTTTCACATCCAAAGTAGAGTCTTTATTCATTTGTGCTTTATCTCACTCATAAAAATTTTAAGGCATCACAAGCCCAGTGGATTTTCACACTACGTAGGATTTTTACTTCCACTTTTCTTCTTGTTATTTTCTTCCTCTCAGTACTATCAACATCACAAATTTTGGCAACAACTCCAAAACAGGTAAAGCCTTCATGTGTGCACAATGAGGAATGGTCTACAAAGTGCGTAGGACAGCTGAGTCCGTACTTACACGTGGTTAAGGATAACTGGTTAATGGTGTGTTTAGTGAGCAGTAACCTTAAACTTTAAGGTGGCGGTGTATAAAAGCCCACAAACAGAAGCTCAGCCATTAGAGTTAGCCAAATCATTGTAGGTGTTAGTGATAATTTCAGAGCATTGAGATTAGCCTCTACCCAACAGAGAAGTAATTATGTAATCTCCATTGGCCTCTTGAACATATTGCAGTCCAGGGTTTCTCAACTTCGGCAAAACTGACTTTTGAGGCTGGATAAATTTTTGTTCTAGAAGGCTGTCCTGTGCACTGCAGAATATTCAGAAGCATCCCTGACTTCTGCTTATTGCATTCTAGTAGCACCCTCTCAGTCATGACAGTCAGAAATGTCTCCAACCCCCTCTCTTCAATAACCCGCTAAATCTACACTAATAGATCATGTTAGTTCTCTGCAGAATTCTTATTTTTTTTATTTTTTTTTGAGACGGAGTCTCGCTCTGTAGCCCAGGCTGGAGTGCAGTGGCCGGATCTCAGCTCACTACAAGCTCTGCCTCCCGGGTTCCCACCATTCTCCTGCCTCAGCCTCCTGAGTAGCTGGGACTACAGGCGCCTGCCACCTCGCCCGGCTAGTTTTTGTATTTTTTAGTAGAGATGGGGTTTCACCATGTTAACCAGGATGGTCTCGATCTCCTGACCTTGGGATCCGCCCGTCTCGGCCTCCCTCCCAAAGTGCTAGGATTACAGGCTTGAGCCAGCGCACCAGGCCTCTGCAGAATTCTTAAGCCACAATTGTTCATTATTAACAAATTCAGAACAAGAAGCTAAAATGAGGAGCTAATCTAGCCAAAGCATGACTAAAAGTAAAAGAAAGCTAGAATCTGATGAATTGTGGAAAGAAGAAAAAAGGTGGAACCTGGAATTATGGAAGCAAAAGCGCAAAACATTTTCTCTGTTTCTCCAGCACTGTCCAGACAGAGGTGGCCCAGTTGAATACCTGAGTTCTCAGGGCCATGCAGAGCAGCCTGACCATGAGGATGGGCCCCTGTGGTGTACGACCTCAGCTCTTCAAAGGTCACAATTTCCAGTCTTCCAAGCAGTCTTCTGATTACGAACATGGTTTTCTCCTTTCACTTAAGAGATTTGGGGGGCTCAGATCTCAGCACAGATATCTGGAGAGTGTGGGGTCAGGGAAGAGCAGCAAAAGGAATGGATGTCCAGGTAAGTGAGCAGGAGGGCAGAGAATCTGGGAGAGGTAAAGGGAAAATGTTGTCAGGCATTTAGTTGGGAGTCAACAAAAGTCTGTGGACAGAGTTCCTGGGAGGATTGGCAGAGGCTTGCAGGAATGAAGTTATCAGGCAGATTATAAAACAGTGTCAAGCAAAGGGAAATAAGACAGAGCCCTGGTTCCTAAAACTTGGAGGTCACATTATTATCAGCCTGCAGGTCAGAACATGTATGCCTGTGTATTCTCAGGGCAACTATTGTTTTCCCCCAAATGGTAGCTGCCTGAGGGCAGGGACCAGTTGTTAATCAATCTTAGTGTCCAGCATCTAAAATAGTTCCTAGTGTGAGGGGAACCATGTAGATGTTTGTCCATTTAGGAAAGAAACACATCTGGGAGGCTGTTGAATTTGTCCAGGCATAAGGATCACAAATAATTCATCCTTTGATGAGACTCCATCAATGCTGCCATCTCCTCATGTTTCCTTTTCTTGAGCAATGTAGTTTCCATGTGAGACGGCTCTCTAGGAGAAACCAGAATCCTGTTGTCTTTTGTTTCTGAAACAGACGTAGGGCACACTCAACAGACAGAGAGAGAGAAGAGAGAGAAAAGAGAAGAGAAAAGAGAGGAGAGAGAAGATGAGACGAGAGAGAGAAGAGAGAGAGAGAGAGAAGATGAGAAGGGAAGAGAGAGGAGAGAGAAGATCAGAAGGGAAGAGAGAGGAGGGAGCCCTCGCACACAATGCTTCCACGTATTGCTGTACTCCACCCCTTGGTCTGCAGCCACAGCCGTACTTGGCAGAGCACAATACTCTCTGTGGTTCTGCCTCTTGGCATCATGTTGTTCTTTGATCTTTGGTTAAGAAACCATGCCTGACTTACGCATGGCCATGATGGAAGTTGCTTGCGTTGATTTTCCATGTGTGGAATGGTCTGACTTGGCCCATGTACTTCTCTGTCTCTACAAAGGAAGCTCTACCTGGGACAACAAACTAGGCCCTTAAAACTTTCCATGGTTTAAAAACGAAACAAAACAAAAACAACATTTTATGGTTAATGACTCCAGTCCAAAACAATTAACAAAAGCTGAACCACGAATGCGTTTTTAATCTCAGGAGAATCATCATCATTTTCATCAGTGTCTGGCAGGACTCCTGTGAGGCAGAGCTTGGGCTTTCTCAGCCTAACTCGCCTGGGCAAAAGGAGACATGGCCGGAAGGTCTTACCATTTGCCTTGGATGTGGTACTCTTTCTGAGGTCTCCAACTCTCTTAAAATCGTGTTCAAAATGATCATGTGGACTGCAGTCTCGTGGACAGCAGGAAAGGGACCCGAGGTGTCTGCACAGAGTCCTAACCATCTGCGCCTGCTGCACCTGCACCGCCAGCCACCCTCTCTGAGGCACACTTCTGCTTCTTCAAACGCCTGCAGGGACCAGGGGGCAGTCCAGAAGTGAAGACAGAAGGGAGGACAGCAAGGGAAGCCCCAGCTCAAAGAAGCGACTGGGCTAGGGTGGCCCTCCGCAGAGATGCTTCTGCCTGCCTGCCGCGTGTCACTGTTGAGCTCTTCCCCAGTGCAGAGCTTTGCCCTGCTTTTGTTTGTGTTCGTTATTCACTCTTTCATGCAAAACTGAAATTGAAGTGGGTCTGAAGACACTAAAAAATGTCTGGGTAGGGGGCTACAGGGAGCAGGGGTTTTCCTGAGAGAATGGAATGTCCCATGAGAAATTTCACTTACCATGAGAGGGGAAGTCCGTTTCGTATGACATGATATAACACTGTCATTATAAACTCTCCATTGGGTTTCATGTGTTAATATTTATCATTCTTTTGATTAGTTATTCATCAAGAAAACCCTGTGAATTCTGAGAAAATCATCATATATCGAGGGCTCCTCAGGCTAGATGATGGACCCAGAATCATTTTCTCTGTTCTTTACAACAGAGAACTTGCTGGGTTTTTTTGTTTTGTTTTGTTTTGACCAAACACCACTTGGCCTGCAGGCGAGGAGCTGTCCTTGCCCAGATGAGACAATCTCATCTGAAGCAACAACCTGGTACCAGGATATCATGTTTACTCGTGAGAATACCATTGACCATTGGCCTTCAAGTGAAGGTTGACCTGTGCATTTTTTTTTTTTTTAAGACAGAGTCTCACTCTGTCCCCCAGGCTGGAGTGAAGTGGTACGGTCTTGGTTCACTGCAACCTCTGCCTCCTGGGTTCAAGTGATTCTCGTGCCTCAGTCTCCCCAGTAGCTGGGATTACAGGAGCATGCCAACACTCCCTGCTAATTTTTTATATTTTTAGTAGAGACAGGGTTTCACTATGTTGCCCAGGCTGCTCTCAAACTCCTGAGCTCAGGCAATCCACCCCCCTTGGCCTCCCAAAGTGCTGGGATTACAGATGTGAGCACTGCGCCCAGTCTGACCTGTGCTTTTCACCTTCTCTGCATACCTGTGTGCCCTTTCTGCATGGGGCCTCAACTCCAGAGCCCGCAAACAACAACTAACATGAGGACAGCTGCTGGGAAGAGGCTCAAGCCATTGCAGCATGATCACACAAGGCTGGGATAGATTTCTTTCTCATCTCTCATATGCCCCTTGCAAAAAATAGGGGGGCAGAAAAGTCTGGGGCTAAGCTTGCCCTGTTTCATCCATGCACAGTTTGCATTACTGAACAGACTAGAACAATGTGTCAATCTAAAATCATTTATATTTGGCTTAAATGACAACAGTTTATCTGCCCTCCTTCCCCAAAATACAAAGCAGTACCTATCTTACCTCTGATGTGATTAAAGTGTCCACGATGGTAATTTTTCCCAAGCAAAGCCACAGTCTGTCTTAAAGGTGAGATGAGATCTTTATCTCTACAGACAGAAAACGTAACTTTTAAATGGCAGTTCCCCTCCTGCTTGTTGAGGTTTACAGGGCAGCTTAACAGGTGGGCAGGTGCAGTGATGGGCAGAGAGATAACTGATATATAAGACAGATATGTGGACATCTTACTGTAGTGCTTTTAAAAATATGTACAATTTAAAATAAACTTTTGCTTTCAAAATTTCACTGTTTTTGTTGCTGTGATAACCACCAAGCCAAAGGGGCAGGAAGCTGTCAGCATTGTTGGCGTTTTACCCGAGCCACGGTACGAAGCTTCTTTTTGGTCTAAAAGTATGTTTTTTAAGTAATAGCAACTCTAGAACTTCCGAGTCAGTGTAAGTGTTGATTCTAATTGGTAACATTACATATCTGAGTATCACAGGGCTGTGGAAGTAAGATGTCTGATCAAGTGCTGGCAGAACAGCTCCTTGGAAACAGAACATGCTTTCTTCTAGTTGTGGATTAAGTGCAACTCTGTCACAGACTTAACATTCATAATCCCTTGGCCTTCTTTTTCTCTTTTCTTAAATGTCTGGTTTTAGTTGTATCGTTTACTTTCTATTTAATTTGTTAGATTTTCTTATTTCTAAAATGTTTAGTCACCACATTAAAAGGGGGCATAATTTGGTTCTTCCATTTGGTATAAAAGCCTCTGTGCTATGGATCACCAACGTGTCCTGGTTTGCCCAGGATTTTCCTGATTCTGAAACTGAAAGTTCTGTGTCCCAGGAACCCCTTTAGTCATGAGCAATCTGGGACAGTTGATTACCCTATAACTGTGGTATATTTTGGTGAAATATACTTTAGCTTTAACGAGAAAAAGACAGTTATGATTTAAACCCCATCCTCTTTAGGTACAAATAATTCCCTGTGTGAGAGGTTGAAGGAGAGCAGCTGCCTCCCATTGCTGGGCAGGGCCAGGCACCCTCAGCTGCTTGGAACACATGGCAGGAACGAATTTCTACTCAAGGCTTGGACCGGGCAATTGATGCTTTCCAGAAGGGAAATACTGGCTGAGGAAACTTCAATGTCAATATTGCTTCATGGAGAAAAACACATTTTGATCTTTTCCTCAACCGAGTCAATAAGGTATCAGGTTCTATTTGAATATTTTCCCTGGAAAACATCTTACAATAACTATGAGAGTCTAATAACTTTTTCTTATAACATTAAATTGAGTCAATCCCAAGGCTTCAAACAGTATTTATTTAAAAGGAGATGGACAGCCTCCTAAAAGTTGTTAGATTTTCATAAAATGGAGAGGCTGAGTGCATCGATGCGTTGGTAATTAATCACTTTTAATTTCCCCTCTTAAGTCTTCTCCTCCATACCGTCCCTCAGCCCCGGTAGCTCCCCAGGTAACAGGGTTTCACAAGCCCTGTGCGCATTCTCTATCTCCAAGCGTTAAGGGCCCTTTTTAATTCATTCAGCCAACATTTATTGAGAACCTCGTATGTTCTAGGCATTGTGCTAGTAACTGGGGATACAGAAATGAAAACCTGCCCCACTCTTAACTCAGTGTTGCTTTATAACTCCATGGGAAACAAGGACCCACACGTAAATGATTTCCGTGTCATGAAGTATACTCTGAATCTGTAAAATTTGCTTTGGGAGCTTAGAGGAAGGCAAGCTTGGAACTGGCTCAGCTGGCTCTTCCTTTCCGGGAAAACAAGCATCCTTCCCTTTCTGTACTTCCGTGAAGTTATTTCAAACATACATACTTCTATGTGTTTCCAGATGAACAACTTTTGTTATTTAGGGCAAAGAATGTAAGATTGGCCTGTCTTGGTCAGTTCTGGAGCTCTTGGTTTACGAAGCATCGCCTCCAAAGGGGCCATATGTCGGGAGGGACGCAGGTGCCGTATGCCAAGTGGAGGGGCCATATGGCTGTGCTCCTGCTTCTAAGCCACAGCTGATTTGGTGAATTTCTGCCTGTCACTGTCCCCACGCCTTCCCTTCTCCTTTATATGGGGTGCTCACAAGTACCATTTCTGAGAAAAGCCTTTGAATTTAGAAAGGCTACAAATCTATAAAACTGGCATAATTCTATGAATACAGGTTTGGGAACGTTTTAGCCTGTGAAAGGAAACCTTTTCTTCTTGAGGAAAACTCAGCATTGCGAGATGGATGATTGGTAATGAGCTAAATCCGCAAGTCAAAGTTGACGTGTGTTGAAGAAAATCAAACTGTAGAGCTTGAAAGGTCCTTGAAGATCACGAGACGCTAGTCTAAGCCACTGAGCAACTGAGGCATTAGGTGACTTTTCACGGCCACACAAAGTGACAGAATCAGAAAATATGTGCTGTCCAGATTCCCTCCTCTGGGGCTCCCCTACCTTTCCACTGTCTAGCAACTAACAGGACCTTAAGCGCCACTCCTGCTCCAAGCTGTTTTGTGTCTGGTCGGTATCCATGGTATCGTGGTATTTGGAGCATATCCCCCGGAAGGCTGAGTTCAATTCCCCTCGAGAGCAGCCACTGCGTCTCGTGGGAGGAGGGATGTGAGCAGCCACACAAAGGCTGGAGTCCGGGGATGTGCTGGGAAGTGGGAGGTGGTGGTGACCGTCACGGCAGGAGCAGGAGAAACTGAAGGTAGTTTGAGGCTGAGTCAAGATGCCTTGCTTCGCAGGTCTCTCTGAGCATCATGAGATGAACCGGAGCAGGACTGTAGGGGAAGAAGTGGGAGCAGGAGATCCCCGGGAGCTGTTCCCTAGTCCACAACACTCAGTGCTCGGGAGGCTGGAGAGAGTGCTGGGGACAGTGGTGCCAGAAACCATCATCAGTGATGGCGTTGAACCAAACGCCCGGCACCCACTCTACATACATCAGACCCCGGGCAAGGTCCTGAGGGTGTACGAAGAGCAAGAATGGTTTCTACCCCAAAGAAGTTGCATCTCCACAGGGAGCACAGAGCTGCATGCCTAGGTGTTCAGGGCGGGAGAAAGAAAGTGGCCCAAGGTACTCACGGCCAAGGCACCATCAGGTGTCCCAGCAGCAGCAAACAAACTCCAGTCAGTCAGCGGAAGCACCTTCAGTGAGAGTCACTTCGTGAACAGCATGGCAGGGTGGGGAGAACCCAGAGGAGCCCTGGGCTTGGAGACCAGACAGTGGGAAGCTGTGACCATCGCAGGCCTGAAGGGGTAGAGGAAGAACAGCGTGGTTGGAGCCCAGTGACCACTGGAGCCACAGCCGAGGGGCCACCTGTGGAGTAGGTGGGAATCACTAGGGGCTGAGTTGGGTCCCCCTTCCCCAAATTCCTATGAAGCCCTGACTCCCAGCACCTCAGAACGTGAGTGCATTTGGAGATCGGGCCTTTCAGAAGGTCAGTCAGGTCAGATGAGGCCATCGGGGTGGCCTGGATCCAATCCCACTAACGTCCTTACAAGAAGAAGACGTGGGGACACAGAGGGAAGCCCATGTGAGGACACCGGGAGAATGAGCCAAGGACAGACGCCTCAGAGGAAATGCACTCTGCGCACACCTGTATCTTGAGTTTCCAGCCTCCAGCCTCACAGACTGTGCGTAAATAATGGTTGGTTATGCCACCGAGTCTGTAGTGCTTCACCGCAGCCCTCGCAAACTAAGACAGGGAGGGACACACCCACTGCCACAAACACAGCTTGATCACGGACAGCATGGGGAGGAAACACCCTGAATTTTCTCAACCTTATCCAAACGCCACACCCACCTGGAAGCCAGCAAAGGAGTCCAACTGGTGTGTTCCGTATGCGCCAAGCTCCCAGGACACCTGTGGGGCAAAGAGAGAGGGAACGTGAACAGGTAGGGAAAAAGTAATTAGCAAAGGCGTCCAGTCAAGTATTGAGAAATCAAGACAGGCTGCATGGAGGAGGTGAATCATGAAGGAAGTCTGGAGTAACACATGAGTTAATACGAGGCAGACACTCAGAATCCTGCTTGGCCTATGATAAGAGGTATCTGTGTCTTTTTTACCATACACTGATATTTATTACTATTTCTAATTCCTCCTAGAAATACTGGAAGGTTGGTATTATTTTCTCCTTTTTGCAGATAGGAACGTTAGGCTCAGGGAGGCTGAGCAACTGGCTAAGCCGGGATCCACGCTCAGGCCTGCCTGGCTCCAGAGCCACCAGTCCAGGCTGCATCCCATGAGGAGAAAGCCCTCAGCCAGAGGAGGAAGCCTGGGTGAAGGGCAGTTCCAGAGCAGGGTGTTGCAGACCGAAAGGCGTGCTGGCAAGAGAGACGGGCACCTCTGGGGACCCGAGGTGGTGCACCAGGGTGGGACTGGAGAGTGCAGTGTGGAGAGAGGCAGGAAGCGAGCAGAAGGGAGGCAGGGACAGATGAAGATCGTCCTCTCCTGCCTGGCCAGAAGCTGACACTCCTCCCAGGGAGCTTGGGAAGGCTTCCAGGGATTCAGATTTTAGATGGAACATCTTGAGGGCAGTTTAGAGGATGTCATATTCTAGCAGTAAGACTGCTAGTAAGACTGAAGGCCGGGCGATGAGTCAGAAGACTTATAGAAAGCCAGGTGAAAAATAATGAGGACCTTAACCAAAGATGGGCCCTGCGGAAGCAGGGACTGAAGGGTGCTGGTGGGAGAAGCCACAGACTGTGAGATGTGCAGGACTTGAAACTCACTGGATTTGGGAAATGGGGAGGAGGAAGACGCAAAGGGTGCCTCTGGGTTCCTGGCTTAGGGAACTTCATGGATGGCGGCGCCCTTCCCAAAGGCTGGGAGCAGAGGAGGAGGAACCTGTTCAGTGGGAAAAGGATGATTGCTGCCCAGACACCTGAGTTTCAGGTGCCTCTGGGTTACCCAAGCAGAAAAGACAGAGCCAAATTCCATGAGAAAACACAGCAAACCCAACAACTTAAATTTTGTTAAGTATCTTACAGCAAAATCACAAGATTTTGATCACTCTGAAAATGGTCACTTGTCCCACCTTTGGGAGCAGTGAAAGCACATGCCACCGTGAAAGCACATAACACGCTACAAGCATGTTATTTTAATAATTTTAAAAGCAGCTGAGTTCTAATTTTGCAAAAAA
This sequence comes from Theropithecus gelada, assembly GCF_003255815.1. Classification (NCBI taxonomy): domain Eukaryota; kingdom Metazoa; phylum Chordata; class Mammalia; order Primates; family Cercopithecidae; genus Theropithecus; species Theropithecus gelada. The sequence goes on along the minus strand of NC_037671.1, from coordinate 3,015,413 downwards.
TACTTAAATAAGCATCGGAAGATAAAAAGGTAAGAGTGAAGGATGAATAAGGCGAGTCTTCCAGGAAGAGCTGACGGCGGAGTCACAAAACTGAAACAAAGGTGGCTAGAGAGGACGGAGTGCTGAGGCCGGGCGCGGTGGCTCAGCCTGTAATCCCAGCACTTTAGGAGGCTGAGGCGGGCGGATCACGAAGTCAGGAGATTGAGACCATCCTGATTAACACAGTGAAACTCCGTCTCTACTAAAAAATACAAAAAAAAAAAATTAGCCAGGTGTAGTGGCGGGCACCTGTAGTCTCAGGAGACTGAAGCAGGAGAATGGCGTGAACCTGGGAGGCGGAGCTTGCAGTGAGTCGAGATCGCGCCACTGCACTCCAGCCTGGGCTACAGAGCGAGACTCCGTCTCAAAAAA